>NC_134407.1:125566782-125909282 GCF_038048845.1 Mixophyes fleayi | reverse complement strand
CTACCCCTGTATAAGAAGCACCCAGTTATTAGACCCAAAATTTTGGGGAAAAAGGTGCATCTTATACATGGGGAAATACGGTAATTCTTTACTTTGACAACCTTATTTTGATTTTGACACCAGCTGTCAGAGTGTTCCTTCCGGATGACCAGATACTATCGCTTCAGTCCAAGATCAGAGACCTCCTAAGCAAGCGTCAGATGTCCCTGCTGCGATGCATTAGGCTGTTGGGAACAATGGTGTGAAGATACCAGGTTTTCTGGCCCAATTCTACCCACTTCACTCTGGCTGGCCACCCACGGGTGCTTTCCTAGGCCAGGGAAGCCTACCCAGTGCCTTCTAAGGTTCTTATTATTCACTCAGGCAAATGCAGTTAGAAAGTAAATACATTATTGTATTTAAAAAAATCACTAGAATATTATGTACACACAATAAATAAATGTCAGGCAGATTTACCACATCATCTGTCTCACAAGCTTAAGGAGCTACAGTCACCTGAATGTCCTGACTTAAAGGTCCATGGAGTTCTTCTGTTAGCTGCAGCTATAGTCCATTGGTAGAGAACGAAAACTCAAAACCAGCTGCACTGCACCTTCCATGAATCAAAACCCAGAATGAATATCACCCCCTCCCCCTTGAGTGGCTCCTTTTATATAGGGTCAACTTTCCACAATGCTTTCCCCTCCCTGGGCAAACCCTGGGCCTCTCCTTGTTAAACATTGGTAAATCCTGGACTAGAAGGTTTGGAGAGGGAAGTGGAGATAAGCTATACTTCCACAGAACCTCCCCCTCCAGATTGTAGATCAAACACCTGGGGGTAAATATATAAAGCTGAGAGTTTTCCGGCGGGTTTGAAAAGTGGAGATGTTGCCTATGGCAATCAATCAGATTCTAGCTGTCATTTTGTAGTATGTACTAAACAAATGACAGCTAGAATCTGATTTTTAAACCCGCCGGAAAACTCTTAGCCTGATACATTTACCCCCTGGAGTAGTCTTGTGAGATCAATAGATGCTAATTAGCCTTCCCCCTCACCAGTATCTTGCAACCTGATCCCTCCCCATAACTCTCCTGGCTTCACTTTAAGGACAATGAATAACAAGCTCACTGCCATATCAACAATAACCAATATATATATATTTACAATGAGCTACAATGTCCCCTTATCCACATTTAATTAGATACTGCAGTTGTAGTCTGTTGAGCTGGGGAACAAAAGCAAGGGCTATAAAAAGTACTTGCTATAATCCACATTATGTGAAAAACGAGGGACAGGCTGGTTAAAGTGTTATCAAACTCATTTCACCATAAATTGTGTCAGTGTTCGAAGCGGTGCCTTATGCTCTGTTCCATTAACGAGCACTTCAGTGGGAAATTAAGGTTCTCAAGAAATCTTAGTGGCTCCAGACTGGCCGCGCTGAGCCTGGTACTCAGATCTGCTAGGTATGGTAGTAGAACCTCCATTCAGATTACCTCTCAGACCAGACTTAATTACTCGGCTGACTTAAACGGCGTGGCTATTGAGACCATGATTCTGAAAGGCAAGGGTTTTTCAACTAAAATAGTCAATACTATGATCAAGGCTAGGAAGCCTTCATTGGTAGCCAATTATTACAGAACATGGAAAACTTATGTATTATGGTATGAATCAAATCACTTTCATATTTCCCGTTTCAAGCTTTCTAGGTTGCTGGCCTTCCTTCAAGCTGGTTTGGACAAGAAGTTGCCTTTAGCCTCGTTAAAATTGCAGATTGCAACATTGTCCATTTATTTCCAGTGTAAACTTGGATCCCTGACAGAAGTTCACACCTTCTTACAAGGGGCGCATCATATCTTGCCTTCATTCATTCATTCTGTCGAGCCTTGGGACCTGAATTTGCTTCTCCAAACTTTGCTTAAAGATCCATTTGAGCCTTTACAGTCTGTCGAGCTTGGTTACCTTACTTGGAAGGTAGCATTTATTTTGGCGGTGTCTTCAGCGCATGTCCCTGAGTTGGGGGCTTTATCTTGCCCCCCCTTTTAGTTTTTCATGAAGATGGGGTGGTGCTTCGCACTAAGCCTTCCTTTGCCCCTAAGGTTGTTTCCATTTTCATTTAAATCAGGAAATTGTTGTCTCTGCTTTTCCTCAAAGATTTAGGTCACTAGATCAGTCCGTGTTGCTTCTAGATGTGGACAGGGCCCTTAGGTGCGTGGACCGCACAGCCAGATTGCGCAAAACCACAGATCTTTTTGTGCTTTATGAACGTGAAGAAACTAGGTTGGCCTGCTTCTAAGGTCTCTTTAGCTTGAAGGATTACCTCCACCATCAAACTGGCTTACTCGAGGTCAGATAAGCCATTGCCGGGAGGTTTCTCAGCTTATTCCACTAGGGCTGTGGGTGCTTCCTGGGCAGCTGTGCCGGTCGGCTACGTAGACATCTTTTCACACGTTTGTAAAATTCTATAGGTTACAAAGCTTTGCATCATAGGATGCGAGCTTTGGCTGTAGAGTTCTGCGTGCAGCCGTGTCAGAGCAGTCCCTCCCTTAGAGGGCAGCTTTGGTAGGTCCCCTATGTATCGCAGTGTCCCCCAACTGGACGTGTGAGAAAATAGAATTTTTATACTTACCGAAAAAAATCCCTTTCTCATGGTTCATTGATGAACACTGCCCGCCCACCCTTGCTCTGAATGTTGTATGGTTGACTGTGTTGTTGTGGTTAGTTAACCCTATATGGCCTAATTCGGGCTTTGTTAGCCATAAACTGAATATCCTTCATATGGGAGGGATATAGCAGAGGTTTAGTTACATTAACAGATTTAAATGTTTAAGTGTCTTGACTACTGTTACCACCTACTATACTGCTATGTATCGCAGTGTCCCCCAATGGACTACAAGAAAGGGATTTTACGGTAAGTACAAAAATCCTATTTTTTTTACACTATAGCAGTCTTTTGCTACCACACACTTGCACAAAATAATCATTTGTCCCTTGTGCTCTTCTCTTATATATCACCATAAACGAAATGTCTGCTACATTGGGGTTCTCATTCATCCAATAAAGGACTCTAGCAAAATGTCTATCCATAGGATCTGACGTGTACCTGTAGTGCTTGTACTAGAGATTGGATGGTGGGAGTCAGTGGACTGATTACTAATCATTACTTAATCCGAACTATCCGCTCGACTGGTTCTCACCTTCCCCCATGAATCCTGTTAACTAGACTTGACAAACACATAGTTGCAGGCTACAGAGCACCTGGGAGAGCGAGTACTGAATGATCATGGATCCACTGACTAAGGAATTCAGTACTGGCTCCGCTGACCGTTCCACTGCCTGCAACAAGGTGTTTGCCTTGGTGAGTCCACAACAAGGCACCAACCACCAGTATACAACCCTGCGTATCTGAGCCCCCATCATTTTACATCTTGTGAGGTGAGAGCATTTTACCTCTTAAAATGCTGCATTGACTATACAGTGTTTCTTCTCAGGCTTCAGTACATTGTTTCCTCTAAGTGGAATAATACAATGTTCAGAATTGCTCATCTGACAACACCCAATAGCAGGGCCTGGTGTTGCCTCATTTATCCCCTCCCCCACATGTTTAAGGATAATATTGCTACTACTACTACTCTGATCATTATTCTGTGAATTTCATCCCTGCAATCTGTGTTTAAGTATGTTATAGGAAACTGTTATCTGTTTAAACTTAGGTTGGCACAGTCTTTTATTGCTGCCTAATTTATGATAGGTATCTGGCCTCTATCCTTTCCCACAAATGTTTTCTTTTCCTTTGATTAGCTGACCAATTAGCACATCTGTAGTGTATTCCTAAATTAGACTGACTACATCTTAGCTTCATTCTATGGGGAGACGTATGTGGGGTTAGACGTGTGTGATTTCTACACTAAGTGGGATTTTCTCACAAAGTGGACGAAAATGCACAGTTAGACAACACAGTTGGCCAAACATTGGACTACATTTGACTTGCTTTTACTCCCATCAAAAAGCAACATCTGCCACAGCCTATTTCAGCACTACTTGTCTATTTATATGGAATACTGCTAAGAGGTAATTCTTAAAATACCCTTGCTTTTTGCTTTTACCCCTTTTATCACAATGTTTCACAAATTGCTTTTCTTAGTCTCATTTCATGGCATGATCTTTAGGACTGTGTCATCTTTCACCCCTCCACCAACACACAAATTTGTTCATATTGCACCTGCATTACTCCACTCACCTCTATTTAACACCCATGAACTGTTGTCCTATTTATTATCTCTAACAAGTACAGCCTCCACCTGTTGCCAGAAAATAAAAGGCCACACATCTTACAATCCCCTTGCCTATCTTTCGCTCACTCTGCTTCTATTAGCTGGTGATATATCACCTAATCCAGGTCCCCCACACTCCTCACACACACATACATCAGAACACTACCGTTCTATAGCAAACCTCAAACACATCACCTGTCTACCCTCTCTTCCCAAGTCCTTTAAATGTGCCCTTTGGAATGCACGATCTGTTTGTAACAAACTTACCTCCGTTCATGATCTCTTCCTCTCAAAAAACCTCAACCTTCTGGCAATAACAGAAACATGGCTCATGCAATCAGACACTGCCTCACCTGCAGCACTTTCACATGGTGGCCTCCATCTCACACACACCTCCAGACCTGAAGGCAGACAAGGAGGTGGGGTTGGACTACTTCTCTCCCCACAGTGCACATACACCGTTCTACCAAATGTCCCATCACTCACGTTCACATCTTTTGAAGTACATGCTATTCGCATTTTTAATCCATTCTCCCTACGTGTTGCGGTGATCTATCGTCCCCCTGGAGCACACCAACAATTTATTGAGGATTTCTCTGCATGGCTCCCTCACTTCTTATCTTCAGACATCCCCACCATCATCATGGGTGACTTCAACATCCCCATTGATAACCCACCTTCCAAAGCTGCTTCCAAACTACTCTCTCTAACATCCTCACTTGACCTCTCCCAGTGGATTGAATCATCTACTCATAAGGATGGCCACTGCCTTGATCTTGTTTTCTCTAGACTATGCTCAGTTTCTAATTTTATTAATACACCCTTCCCCCTCTCGGATCATCACCTTATCAGCTACACTCTCACCCCCACTGCTCTAACCTCTCTACTGTCTAACTCTACCAAGCCTCCTCATACTCGTAGAAATCTTAATTCTATTAATCTTCAACAATTTTCCACCTCTCTCCAACACCTTCTCTCCCCTATCTCTACATTCTCATCCCCTGAGATGGCAGTACCTCATTTTCACCTAACCTTAGCAACGGCCCTTGATCAAGTGGCTCCAGCGACACTTCATACTACACGTCGACTTCGATGTCAACCGTGGCACACCAAAGCAACACGAAATCTTCAAAAACTGTCCCGTAAAGCAGAACGTCACTGGCGTAAATCTCGAAGCTCTAATGACTTCTTCACATATACTTCTGTCTACCACTCCTATCGAAATGCTCTGGACACTGCAAAACAAACATACTTTCAATCTCTTATCTATGCTCAGGCTTCTAACCCCAAACGCCTTTTCAATACATTTAATCATCTTCTCAATCCTCCCACCCCGAACCCTCCATCTACTATCAGTGCTCAGGATCTTGCTTCCTACTTCAAGGACAAGATTGACAAGATCAGACTAGAAATGGTATCCTCCTCCTCAACAAGCCATCAGCTCATTTCCTTCCCACTACCCTCTGACACCCTTTCCTCATTTGACCCCACAAATGAAGAGGAAATTTCTACGCTCTTCTTATCTTCCTACTCTACCTCCTGTCCTCTTGATCCTATTCCCTCGCAAATTGGTAGATCCCTGTCTTCTGTGCTCATTTCACCTCTAACTCAAATCTGTAATCTCTCACTCTCTACTGGCATCTTTCCATCACTATACAAGCATGCAGTGATTACTCCTATTCTAAAAAAACAAAACTCCGACCCAAACTCTCTCTCAAATTACCATCCCATCTCTCAGCTCCCTTGCCCCTCCAAGCTTCTAGAGAGACTTGCCTACACTCGCCTCACACGCTTTCTTTCCGCAAACAACCTGTTGGATCCTCTTCAGTCTGGCTTTCGTTCTCAACACTCCACAGAGACTGCGCTGACCAAGGTTGTTAATGATCTGATCACTGCTAAGACTGAACGCCATTACTCTCTCCTAATTCTCCTTGATCTCTCGGCTGCATTTGACACCGTTGACCACTCTCTTCTCATACAAACGCTGCAATCCCTAGGTCTTCAAGACACAGTTCTATCCTGGTTCTCATCTTACCTCTCTAATCGCTCTTTCACTGTTAATTTCTCTGGAGCCACATCTGCTCCGCTTCCCCTATCAGTTGGAGTACCACAAGGCTCGGTGCTAGGTCCTCTGCTGTTCTCTATCTATACCGCTTCTCTTGGAAATCTAATAAGTTCCTTTGGCTTTCAGTATCATCTCTATGCGGATGATACCCAAATCTATCTATCCTCTCCTGATATCTCGACATCTGTGTTGTCCCGTGTAACTGACTGTCTTTCTGCCATTTCATCTTGGATGTCCTCTCGTCAACTCAAACTTAATCTTTCTAAAACAGAGTTAATAATATTCCCACCCGCCAACAAGAGCATACCTGACATTTCTATCTCTGTTGATAACATGACCATAAATCCCACCCCACAAGCTCGCTGCCTAGGTGTAATCCTTGATTCACGCCTATCCTTTGTTCCCCACATTGACTCTATATCTAAATCATGTTACATACATCTAAAGAACATTTCCAGAATCCGCACATATCTCACACAAGACACTGCTAAAACCTTAATTCATGCACTAATCATCTCCCGCATTGACTATTGCAATTCCCTCCTTACTGGTCTTCCCAAAAACAGACTCAAACCCCTAAAATCTATTTTGCATGCTTCGGCAAGACTGATTTTCCTTGCAAATAGCTATTCCTCTGTTGAATCACTCTGTATGTCTCTACACTGGCTGCCTGTCTTCTACCGAATCCAATATAAAATACTTTTACTAACCTACAAGTCCATCAACAAAGCTGCACCAACATACATCTCCTCTCTTGTCTCAAAATATCTCCCAACTCGGCAACTCCGTTCTGCAAAAGATCTGCGTCTCTCATCCACCCTCATTACATCCTCCCATTCCCGGTTACAGGACTTTTTTCGGGCTGCACCCACTCTATGGAACTCTCTCCCTCGCACAATAAGACTCTCCTCTGTTCTACAAACTTTCAAGCGTTCTCTGAAAACCTACCTATTCAGACAAGCTTATAATATTCCTCAACCACCATCTTAACCTCACTACCTTTAGCCTGTTACACAATTTCACACAAGACAACTACCCCCGGACCAACATTGTTGTGTGACAGGATCATTTAGCTTATGAGTCACCCTACCTTTGCAGTCTGGCTGGGCCAAGATGCAAAATGTATACTTAACCTCATGTGTCAATCTCCCATTGTCCCATAGATTGTAAGCTTGCGAGCAGGGCCTTCTCACCTCTTTGTCTGTTTTACCCAGTTTGTTTATTAGTTTATTACGTTTGTCCCCAATTGTAAAGCGCTACGGAATATGTTGGCGCTATATAAATAAATGATGATGATGATAAATCTTTTTCTACACAAACTCAGCCTCAGCCTCAAAAGTGTCCCAGGTCATCACTTTGATCAACTAACAGTAGCTATTTCTGTACAATTGTGGTATAACAGCCTCGGATATTTTATAGAATCATACAGCAATTGTGAGGGTCTTGTACAAATGATCAGTACTCATATCTTGCAAATGCAAAACTATCGTACTGCTTTCTTACCATGTGACTTGTTATCATCCAACAATTCTAGCACTGAAAAACACAAAACCATGTAATAAGTTTCTATAAATCTGGTCACTGTTTTATTATGTTATACATTGTTCATTTTTACATGTAATATACTAAAATGCTATTCACAATTTGCATCATTATAAGGGACATTTTTGTTACAAAACAGTCTGTCTTGACTCAATGTGAAGTGTCCCCCTGTTTGCACCTGGTGGGACTGTCATCGATGGGGTTCTCCCCCTCTCCTTCATTAAACTGGCTCCCATTGTAGTCACTCCAACATGTTGGAGCCACCCCCTCACCATGGGGAACAACCCTCTAGTGCCTTTTGTTAATTTGACACTGGGCACTTCCTTGAGGGGTCCTTAATGTGCCCCTGTGGCACCAGCTGCACCCCCCCTTTTCTCATGAGGTCTTAAGTAATGAGGGTTCTAGACTCCACAATGGAGCCACAATGTAGTGTCCTGCGGCATCTGCCAGGCACCATGCCCTTCTCTGCCAGGGAACCAGGACCACACCCACCCATCACCTTCCTGGTTCCAGGCTTAACAATGCAACAATGGCTACCAGCATCACCGGTACCCAGCCCCACACTGAGGCACTCGCCTCTCTGTTGGAACATTTTCCCCAGTGACCTCGCCTCCCATCATCGTGGGAACACGACCACGCTACAGTAACACTATATGGTTTACAACCTCAGCAAAGAACAGCAGGATCAAGTTTTGTTTAATTAGACTGTGATCTTCCAATTAACAAATAAAATTAAAATCTTAGATTTACTCCTAGTCTAATTTTAGAATAAAAAAAAAAAAATCAGAAGCCTTCACCGGCAACCTCCTAGATAGTTGTCCCCAATCTTATACTCTGCTGCCTCCTCTCTGAATCATTCTCTGCTTATTAAGCAGAGTTCCCCCTCATGTGACCTCTGTTGCACAGTGCACAGAGGTTGTGCTACATACCAAGAGGAGGAGACGAGAGTGCAGTGTGCTCGCTCTCCTTCCTCTGTGTGGCCCTTCAGAAGGCTTGAAGGCCACAGATGAGGCCCTCAAGCCATGCCAATAGATGTTGATGATGATTTACCCATTATTGTTCTAGCACAAAGAAAGAAAGACAGACTGGCACAAAGGATGTTTAGCAATTCAATTTACTTAACTTTTAAAAACACAAATAAATGATTCCCTGGATATATACATCATGAGAGATCTTGTGTAGCCCAAACAGTAATCTGAATCTATAGCACTGTAACCCCAATACTTCCACACAAATAATATATTCTTGACAATAATGGAATTGTTTCCCAGCAGATGAAACCAGAAACTAAAAGTCATATTAAGGATATGAAAGCCTAAATGTCTACCAATTGTTTCAAATCCAACATTTCCAATATGTAAACCGCATGAAAGTACCAGAGCACTTATACTTACCAATAGTAATGCACATCATTATTTAGTCCGACCAAGGTTGTTGTTTTAAGCAAGAGAAGTGACTAGCTTCTTCTTATGTCCCACAAGCACCTCTGCTGTCAAGATGCCATTAATAATATTAACAGAAGGAACTTGTGTTGGGATTTGTTACTAGTACTTGTTCCCGTGGTCCCCCCCACATGAAGGAGAAGACATGGAGGAGCACCAACCTCTCTCATGTGAAGCTAATGCTTCCCTATGTCAGTGTGACACTGGGAGTGTGGCGCTTGGCTATGATCTCACAGCCAAGCACCACACTCTAAGCCTGAGGAGCCAAAGATGCTGCTTCCACCTCCCACCTGCTAAAAAATGAAGCAGTTGGCATTACTTCCAAGGGGGGCATTACTGAGTTTAGAAGGGGCACCGGCTGGGGCACCCACAGGACTTGCAGTGGCATTGAAGCTACCATAAACATTTCTAGTTCAAGTTCATTGCTGTCAGGATAATGTATTTGATGGACCCACTAACTCGTATTTTCTCAACTGAACAAGGAAGCGCAGAGTCTAATGCATCCCTGATATTCACTAGGGACTGAATAAAGGAGGTTTGGACTTCTCTGCAACAGGTGCACAGGTCGCGGTTCTCCAGGAAGGTTACCAGTGTAGCACTGGTGAGAGTAATCAGGACAATACGAGTCAAGCTAATCAGGAAATGCAGTACCAAGGGTGATCCAAAAGTAAGGTCACGATAGCCGGTCAAACCAGAAAGGCAAAAGCACCATATCAGAATCCATGAGAATGGTCAGAGTGCAAGTTGGGTCAATACAGGAGTTCAATGGAAGCAGGATAACACAAGGAGCACTGGAGACAGGTAGACCTGATACTCTAAAACCCTGATGGTGGCAGAGTCAGGTTTAAATTGAGACACCTGGAGGCCGATAGGATGGTGGTCAGTGATATCACTGACCGCAGACAGGAAGCTGAACATAGTGTCCCATTGCCTGGCAATTGGACGTGCTACTGTGCATGCTTCTGGTGATGCTCGGACGGCTGGGGGGAAGCTGTGTCCCGGTTGCAACAGGGCTTCCCCCGCTGGAAATGGAAGGTGGCTGACTCCGCTCTGTGGGAGCAATGTGGGGATTGTGACTGACAATTGCAAAGAATTGTACTTTTTGAACATTATTAGATCTACCAACTAGGCAAATACCACTAATTAACACTTTTACATGAAGAAATATAGAAGAACATAGAACTTGTGTGTAGAGAGTGACTATAAAGCGTTGGGGTGAAAGAGGAAATTTACACATAGAAAAACAATAGCTGTGATTATTTTAATGCAGTTTATTTATGTAGAGATCAGTCTGCAAGAATAGTTTGCTGATCAATTGGGTGTCAGTCTGTTAGAGAGTTTAGAGTAGTGGCCACTGTGTATGGTCCCTTAGATTGTAAGTTTGCTAGCAGGGCCTTCTTACCTCTTTGTTTGTATTACCCAATATTGTATATTACCGTGTTTGTCCCCAATTGTAAAGCGCTATGGAGTTTGCTGGCGCTATATAAATAAATGTTGATGATGATAGATAGTACTAGTACTAGTATAGACATCATTCTGAACTAGTATTTTATTTAATTGGACGTCATTCTGAACTTTCTATTTAGTGGAGAAAAACAATTGCTGTAATAGCACCCCCCCCCCCCCCCCCAAAAAAAAAATAATATTAGATTTCTTTCTTTTAAAATCCAAAGTAATTCTAGTGAAAGAAGCAATCTTGTAAGGGGCAGTCTCAGTGACATCCTTATTAAGCAGGCAACAAAACGGGTGTTTGTGTGTGAGAAGCAGTGCAGAACTGCCCAAAACACCATCATATTTCTGTTTTTTTCACCTTTCTACTCAAAGTAATTTAACATTTTGTGAGGGGCAGTCCTAGTGACATCTTTATTATGGCAAAAAACAGGATGTTTGAGTGAACTGCACACAAAACAAATATAGAATTTTTCTTTTTTTTTTAAGAACCAACTTGTTCAAGTAGCATTTCTCTTCTTGGCAACCATGGATCACACTACAGATCAGGAGCATCTCAGTACTAGTACTGGCAGTAGCAGTACTTTTTCTGTTACTACCTCTACTATTTAAAAATCTCATGCAGAAAGAAAAAGTAAGTGTGCTCAAAGTCCAAACATTTTTGTCCAAGTCAAATTCAATCTCAAAGAAATCATCAGCTCTTAATGTAAACAGGATTAAGAAAGAAGTTTCTGATGAATGTGGTTATTTCTAGAGATGAGCGGGCTCGGATTCCGCTAATCCGAGCCCACCCGAACAGTGCGGATCCGAACGGGATCCGAGCACTGTTCGGACATTTCCGGCGGGCAAAAAATTGAAAACGAGGCTCTGTCGTCCAAGTCTCACGTCGAATCTCGCGAGGGGAGGGAGGGAGGGCCCAGAACAATTCCATCTTGTACCTCTTTTTTTGGCATTATGCGCTCAAGCTACATCGGTGCAACCTTTTGGCCTAAAAACAATATTGTGAGGTGTTCAGAATAGACTGGAAATTAGTGGAAATGATTGTTATTGAATGTTATTGAGGTTAATAATAGCGTAGGAGTGAAAAAAAAAAACACAAAACTGGTTTTTAGCACTTTTTATGTTTTTTTCAAAATAAATCCGAATCCAAAACCTTAAATCCGAACCAAAACCTTTCGTCAGGTGTTTTGCGAAACAAATCCGAACCCAAAACCTCAAGCAAATCCGAATCCAAAACACAAAACACGAGACACCAAAAGTGGCCGGTGCACATCCCTAGTTATTTCTCCAAAAAAAGGAAAAATTCTAATATTCCATACACCACTCACAGTGGCAAGACAAGGCTCAGACCATGTCCGTGTACCGGCTACTGCCGGTACTTGTACTGGAATGCCCATTGCAAAAAAAGAGTGCCCAACACGGTCATGCATCTATTGTACCTTCCCATGCACCACCTTCTCTCTCTGTCACTTCATAAACAGGCAAATCAGTGTATGAAAAGAACACTGAGGCTGAAGAACATCCTGGGCACTCACAGAATCCTAAAGAGTGTCTACTGGTACCCATAAGTGCTATATGCGAGTCTGACGTATAGATTCTGATACTGTAATTATAGAGCAGCCTCCTGAACATATTTCTCAATCATTTAGAAATGTGAGGATAAGTAGTAGTTATTATAATTATTATTATTTTCATTTATTTATAAGGTGCCACATGGTTTCCGCGGCACCTTACACAATACAAACAGTGGATAAAACAGGGTAATAAGGTACAGAACAACAAACAAGTAATACCAAGACTTCAGAAGCTCCAGGCATAACAAGTTGGAGCAGAATAAATGGTATAAAGACAGGAGGGAACGGGCCCTGTTCATTAGAGCTTACATCCTAAGGGGAGGGCAAACAGACAGTAGGCACATAGGGGAGTCAGTAGATCAAGCGTAGGAGGAGGAGCAAGCATGGGGATGGAAAGGGAGGAGAACAGAGCATGGGGAGAGGGTTATGTGGATGGCTGGTAGACATTGAGGAAGAGGTATGTTGAATGAGCACAAATTAGGGGACAGTTGGATGGAGCTTGGGAGGTCGTTCCAGTGAAGGGGGGCAGCTCGGGAGAAATCATAGATTTGGAAATGGGATGAGGTGATAAGGATGGAGAAGAGGCAACGGTCATTGGCCGAGCACAGGGAGTGGGAGGGAGTATGAACAGAGAGAAGGTTGAAGATATAAGGGGCAGTTGAGAGAGAAAGGGCCTTGTAAGTGATGGTGAGGACTTTGAAAAGGATTCTCTAGGGGAAGGGGAGCCAGTGTAAAGCAAGACAACAGAGAGGAGAGGCAGAAGAGGAGTGGCTTGAAAGGAAGATGAGTCTTGTGGCTGCGTTAAGTATAGAATGTAGGGGGGCAAGGTGATAGCATGGGAGGCTGATGAGGAGAAGGTTACAGTAATCAAGACGGGAAATGATGAGTGCATGGATAATGGTTTTGTTGGCATCCTGAGATAGGAAGGGCCGAATGCAGACGATGTTACAAAGTTGGAAGCAACAGGATTGGGCAAGGGATTGAATATGGGGGGGCAAAAGAAAAGGATGAGTCAAGGGTGACACCCAGGCAGTGGAAGTGGGGGACAGAGGAGATGGTGGTGTTATTAAGCCTGATAGAGAGGCCAAGGTGGGTGTCATGCTTGAGGATCTGTCTGTACCCAGACTGGGTTGTGTCTCTGGAGTTAGGCTGATGGCTACGTACACAAAGCTGTGAGTCCTATTTATGTTTCTTTGCATTTAGGTGAAAGGACAGGTACAGGTGGTGATAAACTAGCAGAGGAGACCAGACATGAACTGAATTGCTCAACCCGAAATGGAACTGAAATGCTGGAACCGAAACGGAACTGGAATGTTGTAAACAAGAATACTGGTACCGCAATGGAACCGGAATGCTGGACTGGAGCTGAAATACATACTGCACTGTCTGAGCTGGAAGGATAGAAAGACTGCAAACTGCTCGGAATCAGGTTGGCGTTTGGAAATACAACATTGCACTGGCAACAAGTAAGGGCTCCAGGAAGTCCTTTCATAGTAGTTGTTGATTCCTGATTGGAGATTGCGGTCAGCTGGGCAGAAGCAGCACTCTGAGTTGCTGAGATGGATCAGGTAACTATATCCAAGATGGCAGCTCCCAGGAACTGGTTTTGGAGGGAAACCTGGAATGGAGGCTGTTATCCCCTAATTGGCTGAGAGGAATCATGTGACTGATTCCAAGATGGCAGCGCCCATACTCTGATTCTGGAGGAATCTCTGAAATGGAGACTGGCTGAAAAGCATCTTGCAGAGAGATCTGAAACCAGCAGAGCCTGAGGACCACAGGGACAGCTTGGAAAGACAGGGGAGAGGTAAGTGACAGGACCTGAGAGCCTGGTGTGTGACAGCGGGATGAGAATCTAGAAGGAGGGAAGACAATGAGTTCTGTTTTAGAAATGTCAATTTTGAGAAGGCATGAAAACATTGAAAAGGATATGATTTAGACATAGAAATTGAGGATGTTCCTTCGAAACTTTCAAATGTACAAAAGGATGAGGGAGATTATTGAAGATCTGATAATGAATGTGCTGTACTTGAACAAGATAATGAGGAGGATGACGGTGATTGTGTTGAACTAAAGCAGCCACCATTGGTATCACCCAAAGCCCTTGATTAAGCGAATTGTCATACCAGGGGCATAAGGCCAGAAAAAGCACCTCTTCTGTTTGGAAATATTGTCTGCAAATATTTTTATCCAAATCTATACAACATTTGTCAGGGCATCTGTAGTCTCTTTGATGCCTGTTATGTCATTTGTAACGAGTTCATTCAAGTCGCTTTTCAAAAGGTGGAAAATTGCGTATAGTAACAAGCTCCCATGCATCAGGTAGCATCCGGATGGATAGACGCCTCATGCAATCCTCACAAACATCAAAACCTTCATTATCAACCTCCTGATTATTAGTATTTAGTCCAGCATCCAATTTTCCAATTCCAGCTGACTCCCTTAATGCAATCCATGGTTCCCAAGAGACATCCTTGTGTGCTTCAGCTGCTGCTACTGGGGGTGATAGATCTGTACAGAGGGGGACCAAGAAGAGTAGGTAGCATAACTTTACACAATTGTTTGTAAAACAAGTGTTTGTTAAGACAGTCCCTTTGAATTCTAGGAGGAAAAAAAGGCAATTTGGAATCCAGGAACATTGTGAGTGATTGTGAGGAGACTACTTCCCAAATATGTAGAAAAACTGGTGTTAATCAAAATGAACTACAAATTATATAAGGAATACCATTCTTGCCACCAATTACAAACAGAATCTGTAACACTAGATTCCAATGGGGATGAACTTATATTGTGTGATGATGGTCTTGACATCAGTGATGACGGTGAGGGTGATGATATTTTCACCATAGATGAAGATGACCACTGTTAGCCAAATACCCATTAGTAATTTGTTAAAATACCAATCTATTCTCTCCAATGTAACAACCAACAACCTAAATGTTTGCTGTTGTGGAGGCCCAAACAAATGAAGCATTTCAGCCACAAATGTGGCAGTCACTGTTGCTGAAGTACTTGGTTTGTTAAACTATGTGCATGTCCTTTTTAACATATGGCTGGGTGGGTGGGCCCATGGACAAGTCCATCTTGCACTTTTTTACATTATGGCCTTGGTTTATCATCTTGTGTAAAATGCTATGTGGTCGACAGCTAGACATTCATTTGGTCGAAATTCAGAAAGTCGACAATATTAGGTCCATAATTCAGGTGTCGACAGTATCATTAGGTTGACAATTAACATGATGGACAGGGTTAGGGATAGGGCTACAGTGTATTATTAGGGTGACAATTCAAATCTCGACAGTATTAAATGGTTAGTGTTATGGCTAGGGACAGGGTTAGGGATAGGGCTAGGGATAGGTCTAGTAATAGGGTTAGGGATATAATTGTCAACCTGACAAAAACTGTCTACATTTGAATTGTCAACTTAATAATACTGTCATTGTCATTATTGTTGAGTCTATATTAGGGTGCCCACAATATAAATATTGATCCTGTAATGGTTGAACATATGTATCACATCCGGGTGGGAGAGCCGACAATTCCATCTTCCACCATTTTGCATTATGGCCTTGGTCTATCACCATCTGTTAAATGTCTACTGATGCCATCGCTGTCCATCTAATGACCTCTTATACTGCTGCTGCTGTCCTTCTCCATTGTATCACTGCTGACCCTCTCCATTGTATCGCTGCTGTTCCTCTCCAATGTGTCATTGCTGTCCCTCTGCAATGTGTCACACAAGCTGCCTAACGGTTACCTATTTGCTGTGTCTTCTTTCTTAAATGAAAATGTAATTGATCTAGACATCTTTGATGAGGATGATGATGAGAGTGATGACATTGTCACCATAAAGGATGGTGACCACTGTTCGCCAAATGCCCATTAGTAATTTGTTAAAATCCCTATCTATTCTCCAGTTTAACAACCAAACAGATCAAGCACTTCAGCCACAAAAGTGCTTGGTTTGTTAAACTATGTGCATGTCCTTTTTAACATATGGGTGGTTGGGTGGGCCCAAGCATAATCCCATCTTGCACCTTTTAACAATATGGCCTTGGTATATAATCATCTGTTAAATGTCTACTGATACTGCTGTCCATCTAATAACCTCTTATTCTTGTTTTTTTAATACAGTTTGTTTTTATTGGTTTTGCGAACGTACACACTAAAATTTAAGTAAACAAGCAATCATAACTGCAACTGCCAACAAATAAACAAGCAAGCATCACATTATACAGTCATGGCCAAAAGTTTTGAGAATGTCACAAATATTATTTTTCACGAAGTCTGCTGCCTCAGTTTTTATGATGGCAATTTGCATATACTCTAGAATGTCATGAAGAGTGATCAGATAAATTGCAATTCATTTCAAAGTCTCTCTGCCATGACAATAAACTTTGTCCCAAAAAACAACATTTCTATCAGGTAATGATACTCTCGTTAACACAGGTGAGAGTGTTAACGAGGACAAGGCTGGAGATCACTCTGTCATGCTGATTGAGTTAGAATAACAAACTGGGAGCTTTAATAGGAGCATGGTGCTTGAAATTATTGTTCTTCATCTGGTAACCTTGGTTATCTGCAAGGAAATATGTGCAGTCATCATTGCTTTGCACAAAAAGGGCTTCACAGGCAAGGATATTGCTGCTTGTAAGATTGCACTTAAATAAACCATTTATCGTATCATCAAGAACTTCAAGGAGAGAGGTTCAATAGTTGTTAAGAAGGCTTCAGGGCGCCCAAGAATATCCAGCAAGCACCAGAACCATTTCCTAAAGTTGATTCAGCTGCGGGATCAGGGCTCCACCAGTGCAGAGCTTTCTCAGGAATGTCAGCAGGCAGGTGTGAGTGCAGCTGCAAACACAGTGAGGCGAAGACTTTTGGAGGATGGCCTGGTGTCAAGAAGGGCAACAAAAAAGCCATTTCTCTACAGGAAAAACATCAGGGACAGACTGATATTCTGCAAAGGTAAAATGATTGGACTGCTAAGGACTGGGGTAAAGTAATTTTCTCTGATGAATCCCCTTTCAGATTGTGTGGGGCATCTGGAAAAACATTTGTCCGGAGAAAGAAAAGTGAGCGCTACCATCAGTCCTGTGTCATGCCAACAGTAAAGCATCCTGAGACCATTCATGTGTGGGGTTGCTTCTCAGCCAAGGGAGTGGTCTCACTCACAATTTTGCCTAAGAACACAGCCATGAACAAAAAGGTCTATAAGCACTGAACAGCAAACTTTGTGAAAACCAATACTTGTGTCATTCTCAAAACTTTTTGGCCATGACTGTACATGAAAGACATAACTGTAAAGCCATACTGCATAACAAAGTTTGCGCATCCGAAACCGGGATGTCCAAGATATAGACAACAACCGAACTGAAGTAAGGATGCTTTGAAGTGCATTTTACAGATAACAATACCTTTAAATATGCATGAAAAATCCAGAAATTTGTCTAATGACCTCTTATTCAATTTTTTAATGTAGTTTTATTTTCAATGTTGCATGCTGTTTAACGTTCAAAATATAGTGTGTATGGTTTTCTGCATATTTCTTCTGGGTGCAGCCCACCTTTGTCTATCTAATTGTCTAAATGTCTACTGATGCCGCCGCATCTAATGATCTCTGCTTCTTACTTCATCTTTACTTTCAATGATGCATGTTCTTTAACGTTCAAAATATAGTGTGCATGGTCTTTCACCATTTTTCTTCTGGGTCCAGCCCACCTTTGTCTATCTACTTGTTGAAATGTCTACTAGAGCAGCTGTTCATCTAATGACCTCTTATTCAGTTTTTTTGTCAAGTATTTTTATTTGTATTTCTGAAGTATAATAAAATCAAAGTACTTAAAATAACAAAACAAACATTGCATGACAGTCCAAATAGGCATGTTGCTTACAAAACATAGTTTTTGAATCAGAAATTTAGAGAATTGAAAATCTGTCAATCCATAAGCAGACACACAAAACTATGTTTATCATGGTGAGATTGACAATAATACAGTAAATATCAGCCTGCATATGCGCGCGACGCTCAGTCATCCAATCTCAAACTGTTCATAGAGGCCAAAGCATAAGGAAAGTCAAACTACCTACCCCAGATACTTTAAATTTCGGTAGGTACTTCTACTAGTGTAGACAAATCTTTCATGGCCTATTATGGAGTTGACCAATGAGATCTAATTATGAATCGTATGAATTGTGTGGGCCATTCATAACCGGGCTATGCAGACTTTTGCCATGATAAATAAATGCAATATGTATAGTTGTGTCACTTGATTCCTCCTATGCTTTAAGTGCAACACAAAAAAGCAAACCCAAAGGCTTGTGACCGTATGAGAAATGAAATACCTGTTTTTTTGATACAGCGAATGACTTTAAGCCAGAAGGCATGAACTGTGGGTCAACGAAGGTGCAGAGGTAAACATTTTACCTGACAGTAAGGCTTGTAATGGAGTGTGGTTACTATTAAGTTGCCGTACCAATTCCCAGTGTAGGTCGTTATAGTCAGAGACCAAACATTTGACGTGGGCCAGTTGAGAAGCGAAATAGTAAAGTATTGAGTTAGGGAGCGCGATTGATCTCTGATTCTTACTGTATCTTCACTGTCAATGATGCATGCTGTCTAATGTTCAAAATATAGCGTGTGTGGTCTTTCTCTCACCATTTTTCTTCTGGGTGAAGCCCATCTTCGTCTATCTAGTTGTATAAAATGACCATCCTATCAGCCACTGCTCTGCCACTTTGTTTCATAGGGGCTGTAGCATGTTTTGTACACAAAACTAGGTTGTTCATCCTCCGCTTCTGCTGTTGATCTCTCGTTGTGACCCTCTGCCTGATTCCTGGACCCTGCTTGTTTGCCTGTTGCCCCGACCACAGCTTGATTACTGGACTATGCTATTTCGCTTGTGACCCCGACCTCTGCCCGGCTATTGGATTCTGCTTAACCTGATCTCTGCTTGATAACTGGACTCCGTTTGTCTGCTTCCCTGGACAGCCTTGTGCCTCCTGGACTGGGGTAACTCATATACTTGTCCTTGCTATTTATCTGTATCAGTCATTACTTGGAACCTGGTGCTCTGTGGACTTTTTCTGCCATTGATCTCACCTGTTCATATCTGTGGATTTGAGTTATACCTGTTTATACTGCAACCTGGAAATCTGCATACCCCACATATTGAATCCTTGTGTATGTATATTGCCTGAATAAAGACATTTGCTTTTATTATACTTCTGTTGCTGCTTCCTGAATGCACTAGGAATCATAACATTTATGCACACTGCTGTGCCACTATGTTTAATAGGGATTGTATCTTTTATTAAACTGTTGTGTATTTGTGCCATTGCTCTGTCACTAATTTTAGCCAGCCAAGTTGCTGCAGCCTTTGGCTAAAATTGGGGAACATTTTGACAGTTGTTAAAAGATCATTAGGAAATAGACTGTAAATAAGTGCAAATGAATGTTAATGCTATAAATAATAATGTGGGAACAAAAAAAAGCCCAAATTCACATGATTTTAGTTATTTTATACAGTTTTTAATTAACTTCTCATCCAAAATCATAACACAAAGATGGTTTTAGAACCAAAACCAAAACACAGTGGTCCGCGCACATCTCTATGTACTATACTCACCTTTGGAAAGATTACATTGTGCAAAGGCGTGTTTGTTACACACAATAACAAGGAGCTCCCCATGTAAAGACATTTATACAAAGTGGAGTAACTAAAGGACATTTGGCAATATCCAATTGTAATAGGAGTAGGATGCGCTCATTGTATTACATTGTGGTTTCTTGTGCTTCCATTTTATATTGATAATTATGTCTCTAAGGTAAAATTTAATTTTTATAATGTGTATAATTTTAGATTCACTATCTGCACTAACTTTAAAAGTTTTTTATTTATTTTTTTTCTAATTGAGTAGGGTGTACGCATATGAGTATTATTGGATATATGTACATTTTTTTATAGGCTTTAGGACCTATTTTCATCAGACTGCACCCCTTCTCTACACAACTCTAGATAACTTCTGACTCACCAAGTCGATCCAACCCTCCTCACTAGCTGAACTCAGACTAGTCTGTCTGTTCTGCTCAGACTCCTCTGTAACATTAAGCAATGAGGGGAGGAAAGACAAGACAAGATTTGCTGAAAAATAAGAAGTCACTGAAGATCAGGGAATATGTTCTGGTAAATGGCAGACCACAAGATAACCGTTACACAACATATGGCAATGTGCGCAGACAGACCCATATTACCCCTACAGCTCCTCCACAAATGGGTGAATGTGCAATTTTATGCATGTCTAAAGTTTGGCCATGTAAGACGTAACTGTCCACAAGGTGTTCACAAAGTGTATATAAGTAACTCTGAACACTTGGGCAATAACAATGGCTTTAAAAAAAAAAAAAAGCCTCACGTTAGAGAGTTAGATGAGCAAACACATACCCAGTCAAAACTGCAGCACCTGAATCAGATGCAAAAATGTGTGTCGCTTCTAAGTACACATACTGGCCAAACAGGAGTCTCATGTACAGTCACATAACTCAGTGACTACACAGACACAGAACTCTTTAGAACAGGTAAACGTCTCCTAACAACGCAGAGGTCTCTTGCCAACCTGATCTTGTGGTGGTGCCCGGTGATGCTCCTGTCCTTAGCAGTATGCCAGCTCCAGCAGTGAGTACAGCTGACCTCAGTGACACCCCATTGACTGACCCCACTTTGACTGACCCTAGTCACCCCAGCATAGACCCCCCCTGCAGCGTATCCTGACATAGACGATAGTGAGGGCCGCAGGGAAGAGTTCAGGGCAGCGCAGCTCTCGGATCCCTCACTGGAAGGCATGAGGCGCCAGGCTTGTGGCTTCCAGCGATGGAGGTGGGGAGTGTGACCTGGCATAAAGGGTTGTTGTACCGTGCAGCTAGGAAGGTAGATGGGGATAGACCATTCCGGGAACAAGTTCACTTGTCTTGTATTAATGATAGATGAGTTGGACAGAGTTCAGGGTTACCTAGAGGACATTTCCAATTTTAGTAAGATTTGGGAAGATAATCTGGAGCAAATATGGCTGGGATTAGGGAAGATTGGGTGGGCATGTTTTTTCTGTTAGGGCAGAGAAATGCCAGATGGGGATGTCAGAGGTACAGTACCTGGGTGATCGTGTAGAGGCAATCCAAGACTGTCTCTTTCAGCTTGCAGCTCAGGGACTGCTGTGTATTGGTAATACTTTTAATGCCGCGAGAAACACGGACAATTGAATATGCCCCTAAGTGTAATTCTACTCTGAAGTAGACATTTGCTCAAAACTCGGAGGAGCTGGATCATAGAACACAGCAAGATGACAGCAATGGAATCCCCCCATTGAAATAAAGTTTGTATTTTACGTTTTGAACTGAGATGGTCTGGAGCCCAAATATCAGTTGAATAACCCCAATATACATTAGACCATATGCGCCCCCCCCCCCCCCCCGTCTTAATTACCATGGGCCCCAAAAGCCATAATCTAGCTCTGCATCTGTATTTGACCGACTTCAGCCTCCAGCACTGCAGGATTAACGGAGAAAGTTGCCTATGATTAGAGGTAGGTATTGCATTTTTAATTAACACTCAGGGCTAAATTTACTAAGCTGCGGGTTTAAAAAAGTGGGGATGGTGCCTATAGCAAACAATCAGATTTTAGCTGTCATTTTGTAGAAAGTACTAACTAAATGAATGCTAGAATCTGATTGGTTGCTATAGGCAACATCCCCACTCTTTCAAACCCGCAGTTTAGTAAATCTAGCCCTCAGTGTGGGAACATTTTGCAATAAGATTAAGCAGATCTGCACTATGCAACCTGCTGCATAATAATAATAATAATAATAATAATAATAATTTAACTATGTATAAAAGTATTGTGTACCTACAATCATAAAAACATTTTACATTTTTTTTAATGGTTTATTTGAAGAAATCATGAAACTATAAAATAGTAATACAGACTAACCACTAGCAGCATAATAAAACAACTACTTGCCTGATTTGTACTCCTTCTGTGTTCAATCCTGTCTTTTGTTGTGTTGATAGATCAGCTGGTTGTCAGTGAGTTACCATTGAGAAGGGAGGTGGAGTAAATGCATGTTGTACACAGTAGGTGGTAAACATAGTTCAGTATACAGATTGGGCCTGATTCATTAAGGAAAGTAAGACAAAAAAATAGTTTTCTCCTGGACAAAACCATGTTGCAATGCAGGGAATGCAAATTAGTTTTTTATTTTGCACATAAGTTAAATACTAGCTGTTTTTTCATGTAGCAAACAAATACTTGATATATACAAAACCAGGTGCACTAATGAAACCAACCATAGTAAATAACTGTATTCAAATAAAAGAAGGCAGGTTTCATCTAAAATGCAAATAGTATTTAATTATAACCAATATAAATAATAACAATTCATAAAACTGGAATAAACCACCAACAGTGGAATAATATAAAACCTACTTCTAAAAAAGGATTTCTTTGTATATATATATATATATATATATTGTGCATGTCTGCAAATGCAGAAATAACAATAATACGGTCTTCAATCTGGAGACTAACTTACAGATGTACTTGTGTAATAGAAGGTTGTTCTACCGCACCAACTATTGGATTATAGCCCAGTACTAATAAACATGTTTAGAAATATTAATGACTACTGTAATGTACAAGTCTCGTATGTATTCAATAACTGGGGTGCTACCTAGAAACATAACAGTAACATGATTTTGGAAGGGAAAGAAAAGAGGTTTCTTTGATTAGGTGCACTAAATCCTCAATTTCTTTCCCTTCCAAAATCATGTTACAGATGTTCTTGTAAGAAACAAAGTGTGTGGCCAGTAAACAAATAATAAAAAATCCTGAATATACATGGATAAACCAAGGATAAAAATAGCGGTGAAAATCAGTCAACAAATGACCATAAAGAGCAGTCTCACCCAGAAACAGCGGCACCTGTAATTAGTGCTAATAGCACTTTTAGATCCAGTTATTCTATACAGGGCCGCCATCAGGGTGTACTGTTGTACTGGGCCTGGGCTCACCATACTTACCTGGGGGCCCGCTGTCTTGCAGTCCGCTGGTCTCCGCTACTCTGTCTTCAGCCTGGCTGTCACCGTGACAGCCAGGCACCAGGATGCGATCGCAGGGGTGGAGGATTTATTCCCCCTGCGATCATGTGATGATCGCAGGCCCCCAGGTAAGTGTGTGTTGCTCTGTTGCTCATTGGGGGGGCGCTCATAGGGGGGCACGGGGGGCCCGTACTGGGCCCCATGATTTCTGAAGGTGGCCCTGATTCTATATAATGAATAGGATGGTATGTATCATCCGTGCACCCCTAATGTTCATAACCTTTCTGGTGCAGGGAGAGGGCATCCAGGATGTTAGGGAAAATCCTTCCCCTATAAATTTCCATGAATGCAAAACCTAATTTCCAGAACCTTTTTGCATTGCTGTGAAACTTCCAATGTATGTCACCTGCACCTAGCTACAGAGAATTATTCAGATACAGTATCCAAAAATCACTGAAAAGTGAGTCAATAAAATGTCTTCTTCTCATCTGTTATAACCTATCTTTGCATTTTATAATATTTTCTGTTTATTTGGCTTGTTTGCAAAACCTTTTGCTCACCTATAAATAGGGAGATAAGTGAATGTGTTAAATCACAAAAGTAGTGATTTAGCAACTTAACGAGTAGGCAGAAGACGACGCTAGGTATATTTTGCATAGAGAAAAGAAAGTACCTGGTTTATGTGTGTATTTAAGGAGTGAAATAATCACAGCAGCACTTAATTTTATCGATAAATAAAATTTTTATTCCTGTGAGTGGATGTGTATGTAGGGGCGTCACTGCTTTGCCTGGGGACCCATAATGCTGTTAAGATGGCCCTGCATGGCATACCCCAATTATAAATCTGCCATCACATTTTAAATTTACCCCCTCCCCCTCCAATACAACATGGTTTTGCCAATGTGCAAAGTTACTAATTTTTTTGCTTTACTTTCCTTAACTAATCAGGCCTATTGAGTTAAATTCTTACACAGCATGGCTATTTAGTTCCAAAGATGTCATGCTTGCCTTAAAACTGTGGCAGGGCCGTCTTTCCCATAGGGCACAATGGGCAGGTGCCCGGGGGCCCTGCAGCCCAGGGGGGCCCATCGGAGGAAGCCCAAAAAAAGAAAACCTGGAAAAAGAAAAGAAGAAAATACCTACCGTACTGTCAGCTGGCGATCCGGCTCCCTCCATGGTCTCCTCCTCCGTCGCGCTCCCCAATGGATGTCGGGCGGGCGTGATGACAGGTTTTTTTTTTTTTTGGCTTCCTCCGACGGGCCCCCCTCGGCTGCAGGGCCCATATATATAATCTTTTTTTTTTTTTTTTTTTGTATATATAGGGGCCCCGGTGCACTGCTGTGCCCGGGGGCCCAAGATGTTCTTAAGAGGGCCCTGCCATCAGCTGCGAATTACTACTAACATCTGTAGTCTTATCAAGCTGAATCGCAAAATATTTATTCTCTTTTATTGAGGTAATAACTTCTTGCCTCACATTTTCTGCTAAAATAAAAATTCTTTCTTTAACAACTCTTGCAGACAAGGGCACTGATTTTAGTGTCTTGGCATCATTCTGACCATACACATAATCTCTGCCATTTTCAAAGCTGCTGGTTTAACCAATTCCTCACCAATAGTATAAGGTTTTTGTATCGGGCAATCAACCAGGCCACTTCAAAGCTAACCATTGAATCTGAACGTTGATTAAATGTACCCCTCAAGTTGCTGTCCAGTCTTTGTCTTTTGACAGACATTTCCAAATTTACGAAATATTTTGAAGTCAGATGTGGGTGCAAATTATTTAAGTGTTTCTTCAATTGACACTTTTTTAAAGGTTCTGCAATCAGTACTTTCAATCAAACAACACACTGTGGTTTCATTATTCCTTTGTCGTCAATTTGGGTAAACCCATAATCGAGGAACTCTTCCTGGTATATTCTTTTTCTATTTGATGTCATCTGAAGGGTAGAGAGCACAGAAAGGGGGTTCTTTAGCCCCGTCAGGACTGCAGTGCCATGACCCCTGAAATTAATTGTAATACACACTGTACCCCAAGAAATTGATGATATATCCTGCTAGTACGGTACACAGCCTGGCAGCAATTGATGATGATGATGATGATGATTACCATGTATGGCTGTGTGTGGTACAAAATTTGTACCACACACAGCCATATTTGTATTCTTATGTACTTGATGTTATTAATAAAACAATATTTAAAATAAAAAGTCTCATCATTAATACCAACTGCTTAAAGCAAAAACTATGTTGCAAAGAGCTGATTATTAATGGAATCTCCATATGATCAAAGGAAGTAAGTAAAATCCTAATTAATAAATACATTGGAAAGACGTGAGCTTTATTTCATCATGTCTACATTGTGGGAAACTAGTAGGCTTATCTGAGAGAGCACACATTAATGACTTGGAAGGACACATGGAAATTGATTTAAGCACCAATGTAAAACCATCCAAAGAGAGAAAAAGACACCAAAGCAGCTCCAATTGAGCACCAGGTGGGGCCTGATTGTAGTGCAAGGCTCTAGTTAAGCATCTAATAATAATGCAATTGACCATATATATATATATATATATATATATATATATATATATGCCTCCATACTTTTGTTTCCCCCTCTCTTACGTCCCTCACCCTATGTGCCTCCATAGTTTTGTTCCACGTCTCTTATTTCCCTCACCCTTATGTGCCCCTGTTATTTTACTTAGTTTTCTATTGACTTTTTCTGTTCTTTTTTCTTCTTCTCTGTTCTTCTTGACTTGTTTTCTTCTGCCGCTGCTCCTCACTGAAAACGATGTCGGGCGTAATGACGTCATGCCCGACATTCAGTGGGAGAGAGGCGGAGAGAAGACTGCTGGGAGCCGCCGTGCGGTCATGTGATTGAAAATAAACAAAAAAAAAACCAATCACTTTCCTGCCTCAATTTTGTTTGCTGTGCTGGCGGTGTATCTCGGCAGCATAACCCTCAGGAATTTCATTTTTATCCCATTTGGGGTAATTTACCCCGGTTTCCCGACCACTGCTCTATGGAAACACTTTGATGAACTGAACTTTATAGACGTAAATTTGTGGAGCAGCTGGAAAGAACCCAACATGATGGTGGCTATAGACGGTTAAGACCCTTCTCAGGTGTACATCCCATGCTGTTTTGTGAAGAAGCATACGAGGCATGGAAAGACACAGCAGTGTTGTATTTGGAAGAGCGGTCTCGTGCGACAGTTACTGCGAGGTGCCTTATCCTTAGACCCGGTCGCTCTGAAGCTAAGAAGCAGTTATGTCGGGAGAATGGTTCCTACCTTCAATCATATCATACAGGAAGTCAAACAAGAGGAAGTGCTAGTGGACTCCTGAGAGCGAGTAGTTAAAAAGGCACAAGCAGTTAGCCTGAAGATTGAGTCCAGTGCTAAGGAAGAGAAATTATTGAAGGTCATCTACGCTCAGAAAGAACAGATGGACCGCCTCTTGGCCATTCAGCTTGCAAAGGAAACTTCAAGGCTGCCAACCTAACCTCCTGCCCATCCACCGGTGAGAGGAAGTGATTCTCGGATATGCTTTGAATGCAACCGAGAGGGGTATATAGACAGACAGTGCAGGAATCATTGTAGTTCCAGAGCCTCACATGACAGAAATCTCCTCTCTGGATTGCCGTCGGAAAACAGGTAAGAGGCACCAGAAAACCCCAACCTGGGCCCCTGTGAGGATTAAATGTGGGGATTACATGGGGAATCTATCTGCAGAATGGAGCTGACTACTACATGGCCTGATAGGCCTGGTGCCACATGTGCCTGCCCTAGTGATCGAAAAAAAAAATGCATTGCCCTACTGGATAGTAGTTCACAGGTGTCCATTGTATTTGAGAAGTGTTTTCGGGAGAATCTGTCTGACGTGAAAGTGCATTCGCTGTCCGGATTGACCATCTGGGGTCTCAGTGAGCAGAGGTACCCGTACTTGGGTTATGTCACAGTCAGCCTAAAGCTCCCACAAAATGTAGCCTGGGTAGAGAAAGAAGTACCGGTAGTCGCACTGGTGTGCCCTTATCCAGAGGAGGAAGACAGAAACATTCACCTTATTGTAGGTACCAATGCACAATTCCTCCATACCTTAGCGAGGTGGTGCCGAGAAACAGGTGGAATAAAATATAATCAGACTCTCACCATCCATCCTGTATGCTTAGCAGCCTATCAAAAGAAGGTGAAAGAGGAGGCCAGTAAGAAGCAAATAGTAGATTCTGACAGCTTACATCTGTGTTTTCAGCTGCTGACCCATCAGAGCTAGTAAAGTAGAAAGAAAGAAATGTTGAAGAAAGCAGAGGTGTTCTCGGTAGGAGTTTGGGACCTAGGACTTATAAAGGAGTCCACCACAAAATCATACTCGCAGACGAAAAACCTTTTTGGGAAAGGTCACGGCGGCTAGCTGCAGCTGACTTGCACGATGTGCGAAACCATCTAAAAGGGCAGCTAGAAAACAAAGTGATAGAGAAGTCAGAAAGCCTGTATGCCTCTCCAATTGACGTTGCCAGGAAGAAGAGTGGTTACATACGTATGAGCGTGGACTGCAGTGTGAAAATTCCTGCACCATCCTATTCCACCCTCAAGGTGACCCTCAGCCAGAGAGATTCACCCAGACCCTTCTCAATATGATGGGCACTTTGGGCACTACCAGGAAGGCACATTGGAGTAGGCATATCAGTCAACTTGTACATGCTTACAACTGTACACAAAAATGAGTCTACAGGATACTAGCTTTAGTTTTGGGGTCAACAACACAACCCAGTCAAGGGAGACTCACCCACAGTATATTCGGAAATTGAGAGAAGAATTGAGGGAGGCCCATAGATTGGCCCAGGAAGCTTTCATCCAGTCCAGATTGCGGAACAAAACATGCTATGATGGTCAAGTGAAAGAAAATGTTCTTGCTGTAGGGGACCGAGTTCTATTGAGATACCTAGGGATACCTGGGAAGCACAAACTAGTGAATTGGTGAAGTCAACCCTAGGAGGTGGTGGTGAAGATGTCAGATTCCCTTGTGTATCGGGTAAAGCCAGAAGGAAAAGATGGACCTGTCAAGACCTACCACAGGCAATATCTAATGCCCAATGGTAGGGTTGTGACATTCAGCTGAGATGACAGAGTCTGCCAGGTTCCAGCTAACCAGTGGGATCAACCAGACAGACTTAAAACTCAGAGAGGAAGAGTTGACCTTCGTGCTGATGAAGAACTTGAGTATGATGAAGATGAGTGGTACTATGACCCTCCCTTTATATGGAGTAAGATTATTAGGTTCTGCCAGAGATCGGTTCAACGTCCTAGGCCTACTGAGAGGACTGTGGACAAGCGAAACAAAGAGTTCTCACTGCAGGTAGAAAAGATAAGTTCCGAAGCTGAAGTGCCCGAAGATTATCAGCTCGATCCACCAGCTGAAAGCAGTGCTGGGGAAGAAACCGAAAACCCTGGAAAGGTGTTGGGGGGAGACCGGGGGACTCTTTTAGCTTTAACTTGACCCAGGCAAGAAATCAGAGCACCTATGATGCTGACCTATGATCAGTTAGGAAGGGCCACTTAGGTGCCTTGTGTGGTACGTCCTTGCTGGGCTTATCCCTGGCCATATTTTGAAACGCCCAGTGCCAGAGTAGGGGCAAGTCAGAATCCATATGAGTATGTTAATAGGCAGAATGCATCAACACCTATTTTTTACAGAGTGTAGAACAGGCTCAGCAACTTGTCAGTGGAGTGCCAGCTCCACAGGGGGAGTGTGTGACGCTGCGGGACCTGGAGATCCGTGCTTGTGCACTTTGTATCCCTGGTTGCCGGGGGTAGAAACTACATATTCTGGCAAGCCAGGGGCACGCGAGGAGACAAGAAAAAGAGAGCGGTTGGGAAAAAAGAAAGGGAGCGGTTGGTGTGAAAGAAAAAGAGAGCGGTTGGGAAAAAAGAAAGGGAGCGGTTGGTGAGAAAGAAAAAGAGAGCGGTTGGTCTGGAGAAAGATGGCAAGAGAGAAAGGAGGCTAGAAGTGAGAAGGAGAAGAAGAAAGTGACAAGCAAGAGAACGGACAGGAGACAGAAGTGGGAAGTTAGAACGGAGAAGAGAGAGACAAGAGGAGACTGAACAGAGCAACATATACTGCAGCAGGCTGAAATTTATCCAACAGGGAGAAGAGGAGAAGAGGTGAAAAAAAATAGTAGAAATAACCAAGAGAGGAATAGGAACCGATTGCAGGACAGAGGAGTGATAATAACAGAGTGGGAAGAGAAATCAGATTGCCAGAAGCAAGACAAAGTACATTATTAAAGCTGACAAGCAAGGGATATGACATCTTTCACACCACTTTAAATCCCTGTATCACGATCCTGGGGAGATTGCCTGAAACTGGACCTGAAGCCAATATATTGATAAGTACCCTTTAGTTTTATTAATATTCCTGTTTTACCAGAAAGACGGAGCCATATGTACATATTAGTTTAGTTAGTTGGGAAGTCCCGAAAATTTGTGACATAGCGGTGTGTGATTTCTGTATTCAAGCCTAGGGTTGAGAATAACGGGGGCGGAGGATTCCTTGGTCTCCCTCTGGTGTCACTGAACAAGGGCATTACCCCACGAAGAGCTTACTGTCTGAACACCAAGCTGGAGGCACTGCACACCGAGAATAAAGATAAACTAGTGGGCCAGGAACTGGAATAAACCCACACACCCATACCCATACATGCATTAATCTTAGGAAAAGAGATGTTACATCATTTTTTCTCAGGGACCCAAATCCCAGGGACATAACCCCCCCCTTCAATACACCAGGCAAGGCCACCTTAACAACTTTATGGGCCCCCGGGCAATGCAGTGTACCGGGCCCCTAAAAAATAAATAAAAAAATAAATAAAATAAAAATTATATATATATATATACATATAAATAGTGTGTGTGTGTGTGTGTGTGTAAAAAAGGAAAATATATATGTATGTAAAAAAAAACGTGATTATATATATATAATCACTTTTTTTTACATATATATATATATATATATGTCAGGCGCCGTCCGCACGGCCGCCTGACTGTGTGATCGCGCGCCTGGTTGCTAGGCAACCAGACGCGTCATTTCCGGATTCCCCCTGCTATCCATTTCCCCCGCAGTATGACGCGCCCCGTTGCTAGGCAACGGGACGCTATGTATTCCCGGCGGCAGGCATGACAGCGCTCAGCGCTGAAGCTGATTGGATCCTCACATTATTTAAACCCCTTCCTGTCCTCTAGTCAGTGCCAGAGTATCAGGTCTTCCTGCCTCCAGCGTTTCTGTGTACCAGTTGCTATATTGTTCCTGACCTTCCTCGTGCTGCCTGTGACCCTTTTGACCCGGACCGTTTGACCACCCCTATCTGGATTCTGCCTTTGTACTGCGCTCCCTGAAGATTACCGACTCGGCTTGCCTCACCATTCTTCTGGATTTCCCTTTTGTACCTCCTCTACCTGAACGTTGCTGAACCGGCCTGTCTGACACCCCCTTGTATCTCGCTGTGGACTCTAGGAAGGACCGCGACCTGCGTGTCCCTGCAGCGGAGTCCATACTTCCTTGCGGGGGTTCCTGGTGAATACCAGGGGCACGTTAGACTCCGCGCCTTCCTCTGAGTTGCGCCAACAACAGCAGGTACCTCCTACCAGTCATACACCCACTAACAGTCGTGACAGTATACTCTGGCCATGACAACGGAGGGGTCTGGTGAACCGTCTGCTCGTGACCTACTTCTGCATTTGGCCCAACGAGTGGAGCAACAAGAAGCAGCCCAAGCGCATCTTCTACAATGTGTCCAAGGGATTGCTACCCGCTTCGATACCTTTCAGAATGCTGCACCCGCTACACCAGCCATAACCTCTGCGGCATCCACAGCATCCAGTGTGGTTACGGTCTCTACAGCGGCCTCCGGTGTACGCATCCCGACACCCGAAAAGTTTGACGGTGATCCCAAGAAGTGCAGGGGCTTTCTGAACCAATGTGCCATCCAATTTGAGTGCAACCCAGGGGCCTTTTCTTCAGAACGCACCAAAGTAGCTTTTCTCATCTCCCTCCTCAGTGGTCAAGCCCTTGCCTGGGCCTCACCTTTATGGGAACAAGGGGGTCCACTTCTTCATAACTCCAACTCTTTCATTGAAGCTTTCAGGAAAGTCTTCGATGATCCCGGAAGAGTTGCTTCTGCAGCTACCAGCTTGTTAAACCTCCGCCAAGGTGACCTGTCCGTGGGGCAATACGCAGTTCAATTCCGAACCCTGGCTTCCGAGTTAAAATGGAATAACGAAGCACTGGTGGCAACCTTTTGGCAAGGTCTGGTGGACCGGATTAAGGATGAGTTAATTTCCAGAGAACTCCCGGCTGAGTTAGATTCTCTCATCTCCATGTGCATCAAGGTGGATTTGCGTTACCAAGAGCGCACGCAGGAACGCTCTCCTGGCAAACGGTTCATACCACGGCTAGCACCCCAGTTCCAAAATCCCATCCTGCCAGTGGACGAACCAATGCAAGTAGGACGCTCTAAATTATCCCTTGAAGAGAGGGAGAGACGCTTCAAACAACGCCTGTGTCTGTATTGTGGAGATCCGGGACACCTGCTAAGAGTTTGTCCCAAGAAACCGGGAAACTCTTCCTCCTAAACGGTGGCGGGGAGGCCGTTTTAGGAGAATCCACAGTTGCTCCCTATGCTAAAGAAAATTCTCCAGAATTTCAGATGGCTGTCATCCTGAGCACCCCCAAGGGTACCTTTTCCACCACGGCCTTTGTGGACTCCGGCTCCTCCGGGAACTTCATTTCGGCGGATCTAGCTTCGCAGCTCCAAATACCTCTGAACCCATTGCCCCAACCGTTATCTCTGACGGCAGTCGACGGAAGTCGTGTCACTCACGGCTCCATCTCCTCCGTGACTTCTCCTGTTCGGTTGAGGGTAGGAGTACTTCACAGCGAAATGATCCAACTTTTGGTGTTGCCGAGGTCCATTAATCCCCTCATCTTGGGGCTACCATGGCTGAGAAGACATTCTCCTCAGATGGATTGGGACCACGCTCAAGTTATGTCATGGGGTGAAGGATGTCGCTTTGAATGTCTGTCTAGAGTCTTGCCTCCTAAATGTCAAGTAATGGCTCAGTCCGAGCTAACCCACCTTCCTGAGGCCTATATGGAATTCCAGGATGTATTCAGTAAAGTGGAAGCGGAGATCTTGCCTCCTCATCGTCCCTGGGATTGCGCTATTGTTTTATCTCCTGACCAACCCATCCCCAAAGGGCGGACCTACCCTTTATCTCGTCCAGAGACGTCAGCCATGTCTCAATATATTTCAGAAAACCTGAAACGGGGATTTATCCGCAAATCTACTTCCCCAGCGGGTGCAGGTTTTTTTTTTGTTAAGAAGAAGGATGGGTCTCTCCGGCCTTGTATTGATTATCGTCCTCTCAACCGCATCACTGTCAAAAATCGATATCCACTACCTCTCATCTCCGACCTCTTTGATAAACTCAGTGGATCTCAAATCTTTTCCAAATTAGATCTCCGTGGGGCCTATAATTTAATTCGCATCAAGGAAGGAGACGAATGGAAAACGGCCTTTAACACCAGAGATGGACATTTCGAGTACCTGGTGATGCCCTTCGGCCTCTGCAACGCCCCAGCCATCTTCCAAACCTTCGTTAACGATATCTTTCATGACCTGTTATACACTTCTGTGGTAGTATATCTAGACGATATATTAATATTTTCTAAAGATCTGAAGACTCATCGGGAACAAGTAAAGGAGGTCTTACGTAGACTTCGGAAACACCACCTCTATTGCAAGCTGGAGAAATGTGTGTTTGAGATTAGTCAGGTATCTTTTCTTGGTTTCATCGTGTCGAGTCAAGGTCTTTGTATGGATCCCACCAAGGTGTCAGCTATTCTGGACTGGCCTCAGCCACAAGGCCTTAAAGCCATTCAAAGGTTCATCGGCTTTGCAAACTATTATCGCCAATTTATTCAGGGATTCTCCACCATTATAGCCCCCATTACAGCGTTAACCAGGAAGACTGCCAACCCTAGGGTCTGGTCTTCGGAGGCCATGTCTGCCTTCATAACGTTAAAGAAAGCATTCTCTTCAGCCCCAGTTCTGTCCCAGCCAGATCAAGAACGACCTTTCTTCCTAGAGGTAGATGCATCCTCAGTAGGCATTGGGGCGGTGCTTTTTCAAGAGTCTCCGGCTGGCTCACACAACCCGTGTGGGTTTTCCTCCAGACGATTTCTTCCCAGCGAATGTAATTATGGAATAGGGGACAAGGAATTACTGGCCATCAAGGCGGCTCTGGAGGAGTGGCGACATCTGTTGGAGGGGGCTATATTTCCTGTTACTGTGTTTACCGACCATCGGAATCTAGTGTTCATTCAAGAGGCTCGTTGCCTTAATCCTCGGCAAGCCCGCTGGGCATCCTTCTTTGCTCGATTTGACATGAAACTCACATTCTGCCCGGGAGCCAAGAATGGACGTGCCGATGCATTATCTCGCTCATTTGACGATTCCGATCGTTTAAGACCATTGGTTCCGCAGCATATTATTGATCCTTCTAATATCGTAGCCCTTACTAGGACCAAAACGTCCTCTCCTCCTCCAGGCCGGTCATTTGTGGAACCCCATCTCCGGTTCAAGACCCTGCAGTGGGCTCATTCATCCCGCATTGCCGGCCATGCTGGAATAAAGAAGACAACATCGCTGCTTTGCCGACGCTTCTGGTGGCCTAATGTACGTGCCGATATTGAGAGATTTATTGCTTCCTGCACTACTTGTGCTCAACACAAAACTTGTAGAAGAGTCCCGGCAGGCCTTCTTCGTCCACTTCCTATCCCCGATGCTCCTTGGGAAAGTGTGGCCATGGATTTTATCACAGACCTACCCCTCAGTGCAGGGTTTACCACTATCTGGGTGGTTATTGATCGATTTTCGAAGATGGCACATTTTATTCCTCTAACTGGACTGCCCACGGCCAGTCGTCTGGCAGATATCTTTATCAAGGAGATATTCAGACTACATGGGTGCCCGAAGGAGATCATTTCGGACCGCGGAGTCCAATTTACATCCCAGTTTTGGAGAACCTTTTGTAAAAGAGTAAACATAGAATTGAAATTCTCTTCGGGATACCATCCGCAAACCAACGGACAGACGGAGCGAATCAATCAGGATCTCGAGACATTCCTCCGCTGTTTTACCTCCGACAACCAGAATAAATGGTCTCAATTCCTTCCTTGGGCGGAGTTCTCCCATAATCAACACATTCATGAGTCTACCGGATTCTCTCCGTTCTTTATTGTATACGGAAGTCACCCTGTGTTTCCGGATCCTTTTCCAGTATCCTCTTCACCGGTTCCAGCCGTAGATACTCTTTATCGGGAATTTTCTCTCATTTGGGCTAAGACTAAGACGGCTTTACTCAAGGCTACTCAGCATCACAAGATCTTTGCAGATCGTCATCGGAGGGCCACTCCTCTCTTAAAGGTGGGAGACCAGGTATGGCTATCCACCCGGGACCTAAGACTAAAGGTTCCTTCTATGAAGATGGCTCCTCGATTTATTGGCCCGTACACCATCATGCAAGTCATTAATCCTGTATGCTTCAAATTGAAACTTCCTCCTTCTCTGAGATGTCATAATACTTTTCATGTCTCATTACTACGACCACTGGTACTCAATAAATTCTATCGACCTCCCGGTCGTCCCCCACCAATACAAACCTCTTATGGAACTGAATTCGAAGTCAGTCGGATCTTGGCCTCTCGCATTCTTCGTGGCAAACAGCAATTTCTGGTCCATTGGAAAGGATTTGGCCCAGAGGAGAGATCATGGGTGGACAAGCAGGACCTTCACGCTCCTAGAATTCTTAAAAAGTTCCTTCAAACAGGAGGAGGAAGAGGAGGGTATACTGTCAGGCGCCGTCCGCACGGCCGCCTGACTGTGTGATCGCGCGCCTGGTTGCTAGGCAACCAGACGCGTCATTTCCGGATTCCCCCTGCTATCCATTTCCCCCGCAGTATGACGCGCCCCGTTGCTAGGCAACGGGACGCTATGTATTCCCGGCGGCAGGCATGACAGCGCTCAGCGCTGAAGCTGATTGGATCCTCACATTATTTAAACCCCTTCCTGTCCTCTAGTCAGTGCCAGAGTATCAGGTCTTCCTGCCTCCAGCGTTTCTGTGTACCAGTTGCTATATTGTTCCTGACCTTCCTCGTGCTGCCTGTGACCCTTTTGACCCGGACCGTTTGACCACCCCTATCTGGATTCTGCCTTTGTACTGCGCTCCCTGAAGATTACCGACTCGGCTTGCCTCACCATTCTTCTGGATTTCCCTTTTGTACCTCCTCTACCTGAACGTTGCTGAACCGACCTGTCTGACACCCCCTTGTATCTCGCTGTGGACTCTAGGAAGGACCGCGACCTGCGTGTCCCTGCAGCGGAGTCCATACTTCCTTGCGGGGGTTCCTGGTGAATACCAGGGGCACGTTAGACTCCGCGCCTTCCTCTGAGTTGCGCCAACAACAGCAGGTACCTCCTACCAGTCATACACCCACTAACAGTCGTGACAATATATATATATATATATATATATATATATATATAGGGGCCCCCTTAACTTACCTTAAGTCCGATCCTCTTCTTTTTTTCGCGCCACTGAGTCTCTTCTGCCCTCTTCCGTGCTGTGGTTGCAGTGAATGCTGGGCGTGACATCACGCCCAGCATTCACTGCGAGCACAGCACGGAAGAGGGGACCAGGGAGGGAGCCGGATCACCGCTGATGTGACCGCAAGGTAAGTATTTAAAAAAAAATAATAATAATAATTTATTTTATTTTTTTGGATTCCGACGGGCCCCCCTTGCCTGCAGGGCCCCCGGGCACCTGCCCATCATGCCCAATGGAAGAGACGGCCCTGACACCAGGCATAACAAAGCAACAATATCAAATATCATTCCAAAAGACATGTGACTACTGCGGTTTACCCGTACAGTTGGTATTCATGCTGCACAACCCTTGTGCGGTTTTTTGCTCCTGAGTACAGAGTGGCACACTGATTTCCCAAAATATGAAATATGAAGGCATGTTCTTTGAAGATGATATTTCTATATACCTGCATCGATAGCCTTCATGTTTTGCATTTGCCTACAAGGTGCTCCTAGCATATAGCTTTCCCTAATTAACACCTTACACCTAGTGGTAACTTTGTTTTTACCCTGCCTAATTAGACAGTCTCCTCTAAATAGAAAATACAGGATCAAAAGTCATGCATGGCTGTGATTTACATATGTTAAATTAGCTTCCTGACAGAACGTCTCCTGAACCTAATTACCTCCCAGTGACTGACTGAACAAATGTTTTCACAAGAAGGGGAAGTCTTGTACCTTCCCATTTATCAGTTTAATATTTGGGCACTGACATTAAATATTTTTTTATGCCCTCATCCAGACATTGGGCTATTGAAAATATTTGCAACCCCAGTAGTCCAGTGAACAGCACTTACCTGGATACCTGGTAGGTAACACCCTGTTTTTATTTTATTATTATTTTTATTATTATTATTATGATTGATTTGCAAGGTGCTATGCAGTGCTGGACTGGGGGAATAACAGGACAAACATAAAGCAGGGACAAACAAGGTAGAAAGCAAGAAATGCAGACATGACAAAAAAGGGTAATGAGGACCTGCTCATGAGAGAGCTTACATCCATGGTAGTAAGTCCGTTGGTGGTATTAGAAGAAGGGCTCCGAAGAAGAGGAAAGCCAGCTGGAGTCAGTGTGGTAAAGAGAAAGACGGCAGAAACTGGCAGGTCAAGAAAGAAGATACCAGAGGCCAGTGAGAAGCCACCGGAGGCAGTGGCCTACAAGCTTATGACAGTAGGAGGGGGGAGCTGGAACAATAAAAAAAACCAGAAAAAAAATACTCACGTGACCGCGCCGCCGCGTCCCTCCTCTCCTCTTCTCCATTCACACTGACTGTCGGGCGTGACGTCATCAAGTCATGCCCGTCAGTCAGTGAGGAGCGCCGGACAAGACAAAGCTAGAAGAAAGTAGAGAAGACAGAAGAGAAGAAGAGAAAAAGAAAAAGTGGAGAGAAACAGAATAAATAAAAAAGGAGAGAAGCACAGAGTTAAAAAAAAAAAGGGGAGAGAAACAATAAATAAAAAAGTGGAGAGAAGCACAGAATAAATAAAAAAGGGGAGAGAAACATAATAAATAAAAAAGGGGAGAGAAGCACAGAGTTAAAAAAAAAAGGGGAGAGGCACATTTAATATTGGGGACTATTAATTTAAGATGGGGTGGTTTGGGGGCTATTGAATATGGGGGTGAGTTTAGGGAGAATGAGGTCTATTTATTAAATGTGACTATGAATTTATTAATGGCAGTGATGGTTGCGGGAAATAGGTATTGCTAGGCTGTTTGCAGGAAGGGAAATAGGTTTATTTCTTAAATGTGAATACTATTATTTTAATGTTGGGGCTGGAGGAAGGCCTAATTATTAATCGTGGGTGCTATTGATTTAACGCCGGGGCCGGCTGTAATTTTCTAAATGTAGCCATTTTTTTTCCCAAATAGGTCCTCCAACATTTCAGGATTCGGACAAGCCGCAACTAAAGAAAGCAGCAGTCAAAGGTGGTGAAAGTGAGAAGAACAGGTAGGAGAGAGCAGCACAGTGTGTGAAATGTTGTGATTCTAGTAGGGACAATGTTAATTTTTGGTGAGTGTTGTGCCCAATGTAAGGTGCAGGCCAAGACTGAACTCTTTGTGTACACACTGCATTCTTTCCATACTACACTGTGGTGCTAGATGTCTTAAAAGTCAGGATTGCTGGGACATATGTGACGCTCTGGTGAATTCTGGACCTAGCCACGCCCCAACGGCGCATTGCCACGCCCCTGAATGTATGACCACACCCCAAAAATTTTTGCACCGCCGGTAGGCTAGCCACGCCACATATTTTTTGGCGAAACTACACAGGGACTGATATGCATAAATAAAATGCTGGTGTTCCATACAGATGTACAACATGTTCATAATATTTAAACCATATATTGTAAGCTTGCGAGCAGGGCCTTCCATATATTGTAAGCTTGCGAGCAGGGCCTTCCATATATTGTAAGCTTGCGAGCAGGGCCTTCCATATATTGTAAGCTTGCGAGCAGGGCCTTCCATATATTGTAAGCTTGCAAGCAGGGTCTTCTCACCTCTGTCTGTTTTACCCAGTTTGTTTATTACTGTGTTTGCCCCCAATTGTAAAGCGCTATGGAATATGTTGGCGTGATATAAATAAATAAATGATGATGATAAAGAGTTAAAATAATAAGTAAATGCTCTGCAGAAAGGAACTGTGAGTTTCCAAATTTGCAGGATAATCCATTCAATACCTAATGAATTTACTTACAGTACCTGCTTAAAAGTGACCAGGTAGAGAAATAAAAGAAAGATGCCAGTGCTGGAATATTGCAAGGACAGCAGCACTGTCAGATGTGAGAGTACCACTGTTCTGCAGTAGAATCAGATCATAAACGTGTAACATGGTCTCATAACAAGAATAAAATCCTTAAATACTACCAAATAATGAGGATGAAATACAATTTTGGATGTTATGAGACATAGAAAGATGACGCAGTAGGCTGGCAAGCAGATTTACTCCACAAGGAAATTCTGTTGCCAATGATGATCTGATATTAGCTCAGTACTCTCTGAGTGTTCAGTTCAGGTCACTTACCATAGGAGTGCGTTAAACACTTCATTAGGGTGTGCACCCTGGAACACCAAGCGAAGGATACTCTGTGCCGCAGCTCGCTGCCGGAAGGGCATGTACAGCAACATCTAGGGGGAGGGTGCCTAATAGTGCCCCCAGTTCATATAACGCCAAACAATAGTGCCTTCAGTTCATATAACACCAAACACCAAACAATACTGCCCCCAAATCAATCGCATTACACCAAACAAGTGCCCCCGGAACATATTATGCCAACAATACTGCCCCCAGAAAATAATATGCCACACAGTAGTTTCCCCAGATAATATGCCACACAGTAGTGTTCCCAGATATTATGCCAAGTAGTGCACACCAGATAATAATATGCCACATAGTAGTGTCCCCAGATAATAATATGCCACACAGTAGTGTCCCCAGATAATATTATGCCAAGTAGTGCACCCCAGATAATAATATGCCACACAGTAGTGCCCACAGATAATAATATGCTACACAGTAGTGCCCCAGATAATAATATGCCACACAGTAATGCCCCAGATAATAATATGCCACACAGTAGTGCCCCAGATAATAATATGCCACACAGTAGTGCCCCAGATAATAATATGCGCCACAGTAGTGTCCCCAGATAATATTATGCCACACAGTAGTGCCCCAGATGATAATATGCCACACAGTAGTGCCCCAGAAAATAATATGCCAAGTAGTGCACCCCAGATAATATGCCACACAGTAGTGTCCCCAGATAATAATATGCCAAACAGTAGTGCCCCAGATAATAATATGCACCACAGTAGTGTCCCCAGATAATATTATGCCACACAGTAGTGCCCCAGATGATAATATGCCATACAGTAGTGCCCCAGAAAATAATATGCCAAGTAGTGCACCCCAGATAATAATATGCCACACAGTAGTGTCCCCAGATAATAATATGCCACATAGTAGTGCCCACAGATAATAATATGCCACACAGTAGTGTCCCCAGATAATATGCCACACAGTATTGCCCACAGATAATATGCCACACAGTAGTGCCCCAGATAATAATATACTACATAGTAGTGCCCCAGATAATAATATACCACATAGTAGTGCCCCAGATAATAATATGCCACATAGTAGTGCCTACAGATAATATACCACATAGTGGTGCCCCAGATGATAATATGCCACATAGTAGTGCCCACAGATAATAATATGCCACATAGTAGTGTCCCCAGATAATATTATGCCAAGTACTAAAAACTGCTCTGTAGTCCTATATGTGAGTCAACACACCTCTCACACTTATGTTGTCCATTCCTCATTGGTAATAGAAAAGCTGTCAGCAGCCTATCTGAGCTCCAGGATGTTGAGCTCCCTCCTGCTTGTGCTGACCCTGCAGCCCACCCTCAGTGAAAAGCAGCCTGGTGGTTTACTTCCATGACTGCTTCACGGTCGGCCGTCGGAGCGCCCCCTTGTGGTCGGAGTAAAAACAACATGCAAAAAAAACAGCAAATGAATGAAAATGAAAGTATAAGAGAGCCGCCGGGCCCCCTGGTGACCCCGGGCCCGGTACATAAGTACCCCCCGTACACCCTTGATGGCGGCTCTGCCTGCTGGCACTGAAAGTGGCTCCACCAGGTAAAGCCTTTGGCCATCAGTGAGTCAGACACTAAGCCCGTGGACATGAGTAACTTGGGCATTAGGCCCTTGTTTACCCAGGCATGGCATCTTCTTTTCCCAGGCCACGATCCTGCTAATGGCGGTACTAGGCCATGAATTTCTTTGGCCTTTTAACCCTTGTTTAGGCCAAGTCCTCATCAGATCACGCCACTGAACCACCCAGGGAGGTTCACCAGCCACCAGGAGCCTTGTTTATTTCAGGCCAAAATACAGAAGTGCTCCTGTGAGGATCGCACATCATAGTGGCTTCTTGGAAATCACCTAGGCAGTTTGTTGCAACGAAAACACAGTTAATTCCATAGATGGCAATACAGACATGCAGATATACAATCACCAGATGCATACAATTCTTTGCAGGCACAGCATACACACGTGACAGAAGCATAGCTCCTAGTCACCAATCCACAAACACAGCAATACACTTAAAACACAGGTTATATCCCCGTCAATATTTCCACAGTGGTGGAGATAATGGTTGGTGGACTAGGGACGGTAGCCAGCTTATAATAGGTAGGCCAGTGATAAAGCATAACCCTGAAGGTCCTCCTCCACATGGTGATTGGGGACTGTTAGCTCCCTGTGGAGAATATGCCTAGGAGTCTAATCCAGGCATACTGTCTGGATTATGTAACTAAGCTCCTATTAAAATAAATATGCACAGCATACAATAACATATAACAAACAAAAACACAAGAACAATAAATTAGAGATGAGCGCACTCGGATTTCTGAAATCTGAGCCCACCCGAACGTTGCGGATCCGAGCCGGATCCGAGACAGATCCGGGTATTCCCGCCAATTGCAAAACTGAAACCGAGGCTCTGAGTCATAATCCCGCTGTCGGATCTCGCGATACTCGGATCCTATAAATTCCCCGCTAGTCGCAGCCATCTTCACTCGGGCATTGATCAGGGTAGAGGGAGGGTGTGTTAGGTGGTCCTCTGTCCTGCTATATCTCGTGCTGTTCAGTTCTGTGCTGTGCTGTGCTGTGCTGTGCTCTGTGTTCTGCTCAGTCCAGTGGTGCTGTGTCCTGTGCTCTAACCTTCTGAGTTCAGTGGTGCTGCTGGGTCCTGTGCTGTGTCCTGTTCAGTCCAGTGGTGCTGTGTCCTGTGCTCTGTCCTTCTGAGTTCAGTGGTGCTGCTGGGTCCTGTGCTGTGTCCAGTTCAGTCCAGTGGTGCTGTGTCCTGTGCTCTGTCCTTCTAAGGGCATTGTTATTTCCCCATTATTCCCAAATTCTAAAAATTTTTAAAAAAAAGTTATAAAAAAAATAACAAAAAAAGTAATTATAAAAAAAATAAAATATCCCAAACAATCCTGCAGTATAAGTCCATTGGTACTGCTGTATTACAAAGTTCACTGATTCAGCAGTATAAGTCTAGTGGTACTGCTATATTACAAAGTTCACTCATTCTGCAGTATAAGTCCATTGGTACTGCAATATTACAAAGTTCACTCATTCTGCAGTATAAGTCTATTGGTACTGCAATATTACAAAGTTCACTCATTCTGCAGTATAAGTCCAGTGGTACTGCAATATTACAAAGTTCACTCATTCTGCAGTATAAGTCCAGTGGTACTGCAATATTACAAAGTTCACTCATTCTGCAGTATAAGTCCAGTGGTACTGCAATATTACAAAGTTCACTCATTCTGCAGTATAAGTCCATTGGTACTGCAATATTACAAAGTTCACTCATTCTGCAGTATAAGTCCATTGGTACTGCAATATTACAAAGTTCACTCATTCTGCAGTATAAGTCCATTGTTGTTACTGCCATGTTACAAATTTCACTGATTTTGCAGTATAAGTCCATTGGTACTGCTATATTACAAAGTTCACTCATTCTGCAGTATAAGTCCATTGGTACTGCAATATTAAAAAGTTCACTCATTCTGCAGTATAAGTCCAGTGGTACTGCAATATTACAAAGTTCACTCATTCTGCAGTATAAGTCCAGTGGTACTGCAATATTACAAAGTTCACTCATTCTGCAGTATAAGTCCAGTGGTACTGCAATATTACAAAGTTCACTCATTCTGCAGTATAAGTCCATTGGTACTGCAATATTACAAAGTTCACTCATTCTGCAGTATAAGTCCATTGGTACTGCAATATTACAAAGTTCACTCATTCTGCAGTATAAGTCCATTGTTGTTACTGCCATGTTACAAATTTCACTGATTTTGCAGTATAAGTCCATTGGTACTGCTATATTACAAAGTTCACTCATTCTGCAGTATAAGTCCATTGGTACTGCAATATTAAAAAGTTCACTCATTCTGCAGTATAAGTCCAGTGGTACTGCAATATTACAAAGTTCACTCATTCTGCAGTATAAGTCCATTGGTACTGCAATATTACAAAGTTCACTCATTCTGCAGTATAAGTCCATTGGTACTGCAATATTACAAAGTTCACTCATTCTGCAGTATAAGTCCAGTGGTACTGCAATATTACAAAGTTCACTCATTCTGCAGTATAAGTCCATTGTTGTTACTGCCATATTACAAATTTCACTGATTCTGCAGTATAAGTCCAGTGGTACTGCTGTATAACTCCAGTCCAGTGGTACTCTCCTGTGCCGCATATAATTGTTAAAGGCTTTGCCGAGTGTGTGTGGCTTCGGGGTACACTCTCTTGTGCTACATATAATGCAGAACAAAAATTTGGAGGATAAAGTAGGGAAAGATCAAGACCCACTTCCTCCTAATGCTGAAGCTGCTGCCACTAGTCATGACATAGACGATGAAATGCCATCAACGTCGTCTGGCAAGCCCAATGCCCAATCTCCTAGTACAGGGCATGTAAAATCCAAAAAGCCCAAGTTCAGTAAAAGTAGCAAAAAGAGAAACTTAAAATCATCTGAGGAGAAACGTAAAGTTGCTAATATGCCATTTACGACACGCAGTGGCAAGGAACGGATTAGGCCCTGGTCCGTGTTCATGACTAGTGGTTCAGCTTCACCCAAGGAACTAAGCCCTCCTCCTCCCCCCCCTACAAAAAATTTAAGAGAGTTATGCTGTCAGCAACAACACAGCAAACAACTCTGCCTTCTAAAGAGAAATTATCACAAATCCCCAAGGCGAGTCTAAGGGCGTTGGTGGTTGCGAAGCCTGACCTTCCCATCACTGTACGGGAAGAGGTGGCTCCTTCCACCATTTGCAGCACGCCCTCTGCATATGCTGGAAGGATCACCCACAGTCCAGTTACAGATTTGGCTAATGAAGGTGTGAATGTTGTACACCGGGAGGAGGATATTGATGTAGCTGGCGCTGAGGAGGATGTTGATGATTATGATGCAGACAGTTACCAAATTGCCTTTCTCAATTTCTATTTATATTCTAGAATAGTTTTCTATTTTACTCCTAGTGGAGAGGGGATCTGACGCAGACAGATACCAAACTGCCTTTGTCCATTTCTTTGTATATTTGAATTTCCAGTTCTACAGTCTATGCAGGCTGCTTTTTTTATATTCAACTACAAGTGTAGGGCGGGGGGGGGGGGGGGGTGTATAGATAGCCACCAAAGTAACGTGGTCTATTTAATTTTACTTTCTAGCTCCACAGTCTGTGCAGCCTGCTTTTTTTTTGTCTTCAAAGTATTTACAAGCCTTGCAATCTAAATTAACAAGAGGTAGTGACGTGCTAGAACTCCACCCTATATATGCTGCAGAGGATTGAGGAGCATCAAAAGGCCATTGAAGCCTACTGTCAGACGCCGCCCCCGCGCCTCCACGCTAAGCAGGGACGGACGTCTGACTCCCCCTGAGCGTCCCGTTGCTAGGCAACGGAGACGCATCTTCCGGCGGCGGTGTGCGCATGCGCACCCATCGCCATGACAATGGGACACGCTGCTAAGACTTCCTGTCCACTGCCCACCAATGAGGGTGAAGGTCTTACTATATATATCCTGCTCTGACATCACTAGGATGCCAGAGCAACTAGTTACCTAGCCTCCAGCGTTCCAGCCATCCTTAATGTATACATTCTATTGATTCCCGTTATTGACCCGGCTTCCTGACCTCGCCTTTGGATTCTCCCTGTGTCCTGCATTTATACTTCGGTTTGACCTCGGCCTGCTGACTATCCTCTGCCTCCTGATTTTGTACCTTACCTGCCCGCTTGGTTCTGACTCGGCCTGTACCTCTACGGATTTGCCCTTACCTCGCAAGTAGCTACCTGGGAGGGCCGCGACCTGCACGTCGTTCGCCGCGAAGTCCAAACTCCCTTGCGGGGGTCCCTGGTGAATACCGGCGGCGTGTTAGACTCCGCGCCTCCTTGCGTAGCTGAGCCAATACTTGCAGGTACTAAAGTCACCTCCGTGACAGTTTGCTCTGGCCATGTCGACCGAGTCGTCTAACGAACCTTCTGCACGTGACCTACTACTCCATTTGGCGCATAGAGTGGAGAAACAAGAAGCTGAGCAAGCACAGGTGCTTCATTGTGTTCAAGGAGTCGCCTCACGTCTCGAGGCCCTCCAGGCCTCCATGACCGCAGCTCAGAATGTTACCGTGACTACATCTGCGGCTGCAGCAACTTCCTCCTCTCCTGCCGTGGCATCCACTGCTGTTTTGAGACTTTCCCCGCCGGAGAAGTTTGACGGAGAGCCTAAGAGATGCAGGGGATTCCTGAACCAGTGTCTTATTCACTTTGAGTGTAATCCAGCATCGTTCCCCTCAGAACGTATCAAAGTGGCTTTCATCATCTCTCTATTATCCGGACAGGCACTCGCTTGGGGTGCCCTCTTGTGGGAGCGAAATGACGCACTGCTTTCTAACTCTTCTACCTTTATTGAGACCTTCCGTAAGGTCTTCGATGAGCCAGGTCGCGTATCCTCTGCTGCCTCCAGCCTCCTTAACCTCCGCCAAGGATCCATGACAGTCGGACAGTACGCCATTCAGTTCCGCACCTTGTCCTCTGAACTCAGCTGGAACAACGAAGCCCTAGTAGCGGCATTCTGGCAAGGCCTGTCTGATCGAGTTAAGGACGAGTTAACGTCTCGGGAGCTTCCTACTGATTTGGATCTATTAATCTTTTGGTTCTTCCTCGTTCTGTCAACACTGTCATTTTAGGATTACCTTGGCTCAAACTTCACTCCCCCCAATTTGATTGGAATCGTGCTATGGTTACCTCTTGGGGCCCACAATGTTTCAAGTCCTGCTTGTCTGGTCTAAAATCTGGCCACTCTACTCTTCCTTGTCGTCGGACATCTCCTCAGACTGAATTACCACCTGCATATAACTCCTACCGAGATGTGTTCTGCAAAGCTGCGGCCGAGGCCCTACCCCCTCATCGGGCCTGGGATTGCTCCATTGAACTTTTTCCTGATAAACCGCTTCCCAAGGGCAGAATTTACCCATTATCTCTTCCCGAGACTGCTGCCATGTCTACCTATATATCTGAAAATCTCCAGGGTGGATTTATCAGGAAGTCTACCTCTCCCGCAGGGGCGGGATTCTTCTTTGTCAAAAAGAAAGACGGGACTTTACGGCCTTGCATTGATTACCGGCGATTGAATGCCATCACTGTGAAAAACAGATACCCGTTGCCACTCATCTCGGAACTATTTGATAGGATCTCTGGTTCCAAGATCTTTACTAAATTAGATTTGAGAGGAGCATACAACCTCATCCGGATACGCTCTGGTGACGAGTGGAAGACTGCCTTTTGCACTAAAGAGGGTCACTTTGAATATCTTGTGATGCCCTTTGGATTGTGCAACGCCCCTGCTGTGTTTCAGTCTTTTATTAACGAGATTTTTCAAGACCTTCTCTATGTTTCTGTAGTAGCCTATCTTGACGATATTTTAATCTTCTCTCCAGATTTGGCCACCCATCGTGCTCATGTAGGAGAGGTTCTTTCTCGGTTAAGAACAAATAAGTTATACTGCAAACCTGAGAAGTGTGTTTTTGAGGTATCACAGATCCCCTTCCTGGGTTACATTGTATCTGGAGTCGGTCTGCAAATGGATCCTGTGAAATTATCTGCTATACTCGAATGGCCCAGACCGGTGGGACTAAAAGCAATTCAGAGATTTGTCGGATTCGCCAACTACTATCGACAGTTCATACCTCACTTTTCTTCCATCATTGCACCCATTACCCATCTGACCAGAAAAACAGCAAATCCCCAAGTTTGGTCTCCGGAAGCTATTACCGCTTTTGAACTCCTCAAAAAAGCCTTCTCTTCTGCTTCAGTGATTGCTCAACCTGATCAGAACAAACCATTTCTAGTCGAAGTTGATGCTTCCTCGGTTGGTGTCGGGGCAGTCTTGTCGCAAGAGACGAATTCTGGGAGACTAATACCCTGCGGGTTCTTCTCTAGGAGATTTTCCCCTTCTGAGTCTAATTACGGCATCGGGGATAAAGAGTTATTAGCTGTAAAGTCTGCACTCGAAGAATGGCGTCACCTCCTGGAGGGTGCTCTCCACCCGGTCACCGTACTTACCGATCACAAGAATCTCATCTACCTTTGGGAGGCTCGGTGCCTGAATCCCCGTCAAGCCAGATGGTCCTCGTCTTTTGCTCGGTTCAATCTCAAACTCACCTACCGTGCTGGTTCACTAAACTCCAAGGCTGATGCTCTGTCCAGTTCCTTCGACACCTCTGATACTCCTCACTCAGTAGAACCTCCACCGGTCTTAGAACCTTCTTGCATTGTGGCCGTCACTCGGACACCGCCTGTCGGTTGCTCCTTTCTGGAACCACACCTTCGCCTGAAGGCGCTCCGTTGGGCACATACTTCTAAGTTTGCTGGACATGCCGGATCAGAGAAGACTCTTTCATTACTCTCTCGGCAATACTGGTGGCCCACCATCCGTACTGACATCCGGGAGTTCGTAGCCTCATGCACTACTTGTGCTCAGAATAAAGTACCTAGACAACCTCCCGCTGGACTGTTACAACCTCTTCCAATTCCTGATCACCCTTGGTCTAGCATCTCAATGGATTTCATCACCGACTTACCACCCAGCAACGACTACAACACCATCTGGGTCACTGTGGACAGATTTTCTAAAATGGCCCACTTCGTTCCCCTAAAGTGCCTTCCAACTGCAACTAAACTAGCACAAATCTTTATTAAAGAGATCTTCCGCCTACACGGTTGTCCTCTGGAGATAATCTCGGACCGTGGCGTCCAGTTTGTTTCTCGCTTCTGGAGAGCCTTCTGCAAGGACTTAGGTATCAGTCTTAAATTCTCCTCTGGGTACCACCCACAAACCAACGGTCAGACGGAGCGAGTAAATCAAGATTTAGAATTATTTCTTCGTTGCTTTTCTTCACACAACCAATCCAATTGGAGTCTTCTGCTACCTTGGGCCGAATTTGCCCACAACAACCACAATCATTCTTCTGGTTATTCCCCATTCTTTACTGTATATGGGACCCATCCCATTCTTCCCTCGTTTTCTTTTCCACCCCCCACGGTCCCTGCCGCCCACGCTATGACTCAAGATATGGCTAAACTATGGGTTTCCACCAAACAGAATCTTCTCAAGTCTGGACGTCATTATAAATCCTCCGCTGATATTCATAGAAGAGTCGTACCAGCCCTCCAGGTTGGGGACAAAGTCTGGTTGTCCACTAGGAATTTGAGACTTCGGGTTCACTCCATGAAACTGGCACCCCGCTTCATTGGACCCTTCTCAGTTACTCAAATTATTAACCCAGTTACGGTTAGACTCCAACTTCCTCTGGCACTGAAGATCCATAACACCTTCCATATTTCCCTCCTTAAACCTCTGATACTCAACAAGTTTTCCCATGTCACCCCTGTTCCTCATGCTATTCCAACCACTATGGGGGACGAATATGAGGTTAGTCAAATCCTGGAGGAATGTAAATTTCGAGGACGTTTACAGTACCTGGTACATTGGAAAGGCTTTGGTCCAGAGGAGAGGTCTTGGGTTTTTAAAGAAGATTTGCATGCCCCAGGATTACTATCCGCCTTTCTTAAACGGCGCTCCTTACCAGATAGGTCTTCTGATTGTGAGGAGGGGGGTACTGTCAGACGCCGTCCCCGCGCCTCCACGCTAAGCAGGGACGGACGTCTGACTCTCCCTGAGCGTCCCGTTGCTAGGCAACAGAGACGCATCTTCCGGCGGTGGTGTGCGCATGCGCGCCCGTTGCCATGACAACGGGACACGCTGCTAAGACTTCCTGTCGACGGCCAGACAGCTGGCCGCCGAATCCCTGCCCACCAATGAGGGTGAAGGTCTTACTATATATATCCTGCTCTGACATCACTAGGATGCCAGAGCAACTAGTTACCTAGCCTCCAGCGTTCCAGCCATCCTTAGTGTATACATTCTATTGATTCCCGTTATTGACCCGGCTTCCTGACCTCGCCTTTGGATTCTCCCTGTGTCCTGCATTTATACTTCGGTTTGACCTCGGCCTGCTGACTATCCTCTGCCTCCTGATTTTGTACCTTACCTGCCCGTTTGGTTCTGACTCGGCCTGTACCTCTACGGATTTGCCCCTTACCTCGCAAGTAGCTACCTGGGAGGGCCGCGACCTGCACGTCGTTCGCCGCGAAGTCCAAACTCCCTTGCGGGGGTCCCTGGTGAATACCGGCGGCGTGTTAGACTCCGCGCCTCCTTGCGTAGCTGAGCCAATACTTGCAGGTACCAAAGTCACCTCCGTGACATCTACACAGCCACCTACGACATAGGAAAAGGAGTGGGGATGCGCCTGAGTCAAGCGCACTGGAGAATGATTTCCGTGTTGTGAAGGTTCTGCAGCCATTTGAACTTGCCACGCGAGAAGTCAGTTCCGACACTGCCAGCTTGAGTCAGGTGATTCCCTTGATCAGGCTTTTGCAGAAGCAGCTGGAGAAAGTGAGGGAGGAGATGGTACACCATTGCGATTCCACCAAGCATGTAGCTCTTGTGGATAAAGCCCTTCGTACGCTTTGCCAGGATCCGAGGGTGGTCAGTCTTTTAAAGTCAGAGGAATACATTCTGGCCACCGTTCTCGATCCTCGGTTTAAAGCGAATGTTGTGTCTCTGTTTCCGGCGGACACAAGTCTACAGCGGTGCAAAGACCTGCTGGTCAGGAGATTGTCCTCTGAAGAGGACCGTAACATGCCACCAGCTCCACCTTCATTTTCATCACTGTTTGTGCAGTTCCAAAAAAGAGGAACTGCCATTTCTATTGCTACCTTCTTTCTTTCTGTATTTCCTGTGTCCTGTGGTCTTTTCTGCTAAGGGCATTGTTATTTCCAAGTTATCCAAAAGTCCTAAAAAAACAAATTTAAATTTATAAAAAAAATTATAAAAAATTAATTTAAAAAAAAATAAAAAGAATTAATAAAAATTTTTTTTCCAAAAATAATTGGAAAAAAATATTACAAAATTTAAAAAAATCTAGCTTGTACTGCTATTTAAAAGTCTAACTACGATAATTCACTGTTGCTGTACCCAAAAATAATAGGTACTGCTATTAAAGTACAGTCCAGTGGTACTCTCCTGTGCCGCAGATAATTTGTAAAAGCTTTGCCGAGTGTGTGTAGTTATGTATCACAGGTTTTAAGAAGAGGCACAACACTGACAACCTGTTAGAGAAACTGAGGGAAATAATCTCTCTGTGGCTCACCCCACTTAGACTCTCCTGGGGATTCGAATAACTGCCATTTCTATTACTACCTTCTTTCTTTCTCTATTTAAAAAAAAATAAAAAAATAACTGCCACTTCTAGTACTACCTTCTTTCTTTCTATATTTTAAAAAAAAACAACTGTCATTTCTATTACTACGTTAATTGTTTGTGCAGTCACAAAAAAGAGGAACTGCGCCCTTAACTGCTATGTTGGTTTTAGACGTCCATCCGGTGTCCGCCATCTGTGCACTGGAATTCAGACCAGTTAAGGGTTTTATTATTATATTGTGGCCCCGGTACCAAATTGGGTACCGGGGCCACTCCACTACGCAGTCCAGATACTTGTTTGGTGGAATTCAGACCAGTTGAGGGATTTTTTATTATATTGTGGGGACCACTCCACTACGCAGTCCAGATACTTTTTTGGTGGAATTCAGACCAGTTGAGGGTTTTTTTATTATATTGTGGGGACCACTTCACTACGCAGTCCAGATACTTTTTTGGTGGAATTCAGACCAGTTGAGTGTTTTTTTATTATATTGTGGCACCGGTATCAAATTGGGTACCGGGGCCACTCCACTACGCAGTCCAGATACTTGTTTAGTGGAATTCAGACCAGTTGAGGTTTTTTTTATTATATTATGGGGACCACTCCACTACGCAGTCCAGATACTTTTTTGGTGGAATTCAGACCAGTTGAGGGTTTTTTTATTATATTGTGGGGACCACTCCACTACGCAGTCCAGATACTTTTTTGGTGGAATTCAGACCAGTTGAGGGTTTTTTTTATTATATTATGAGGACCACTCCACTACGCAGTCCAGATACTTTTTTGGTGGAATTCAGACCAGTTGAGGGATTTTTTATTATATTGTGGGGACCACTCCACTACGCAGTCCAGATACTTGTTTGGTGGAATTCAGACCAGTTGAGGGATTTTTTATTATATTGTGGGGACCACTCCACTACGCAGTCCAGATACTTGTTTGGTGGAATTCAGAACAATTGTTTTTTTTTATTATATTGTGGGGACCACTCCACTACGCAGTCCAGATACTTTTTTGGTGGAATTCTGACCAGTTGAGTTTTTTTTTTATTATATTGTGGGGACCACTCCACTACGCAGTCCAGATACTTTTTTGGTGGAATTCAGACCAGTTGAGTGTTTTTTTATATTGTGGGGACCACTCCACTACGCAGTCCAGATCCTTTTTTTGGTGGAATTGAGACCAGTTGAGGGTGATATATTGTGGCCCCGGTACCAAATTGGGTACCGGGACCACTCCACTATGCAGTCCAGAAAGCTACCTCGGTGAAACGTTTCGGACTAAAAACAATATTGTGAGGTGTGAGGGTGTTCAGAATAGACTGGAAATTAGTGGAAATGATTGTTATTGAATGTTATTGAGGTTAATAATAGCGTAGGAGTAAAAATAAGCCCAAAAACTTGATTTTGGAACTTTTTATGCTTTTTTCAAAATAAATCCGAATCCAGAACCTTAAATCCGAACCAAAACCTTTCGACAGGTGTTTTGCAAAACAAATCCGAACCCAAAACATCAAGCAAATCCGAACCCAAAACACAAAACACGAGACACCAAAAGTGGCCGGTGCACATTCCTACAATAAATGCGAATAAACTGTAAGGCAGCAAGACGGTGAAAGTTCATAGTATGTAGACAGGGCGATGGATCAGGATTTTCTCTCTGCTTTATTCACACTAGCACAAAAATTGCACTGTGTGGTTTTAAAGCTTCCATTTGGTCTTTTCCCCACCAAAATAACGGTTACCTGCTTTCCCCCCCATCCTTTCCTTGCTGCATCATTACCCACAGTGTTTCATTGTACTGTACAAGCCCATTACCAAGTTCTTTCCCTTTTCATCAAACTACCATTATATTTATAGGCCTAAGACAGGCCCCTATTAAAGGTAGGCTTTTGGTGTTTACTTGTTCTATCAACTGTCCTGCCTCTCAGATTTGCACTGTTTAGATGCTATTTTGATTCCACAAATGACATTTATTTGAACTGTATCTATTTTGTGTTTGTTTGTATTTTGCAGTTTTATATCTACTGTCTGATTTTGTGCATTGCATTGTGGTGGTGTTGTATTCCTGTATTGTCTTTGCTAGTGGAGAGTGAGGGAAGAGCTATGCACATGTATGCAACTGAGATTTCTGCATTTTTATGTACAAGTAGAAATGGCAGCTCCTTTGCTGGTTATAGCAATATGCTGGGGGATTTTCTCTGTATTTGTTCCTTCCAGAATAGCCCCACCCTTTCAAGCACCTGCTATGAACCTATAAATTAAATGAGCAACTTCCGCTTCTGTATTGTTAGAGCTATACACATAGTTGGATTTAATTTAGTGATGTTAAGATAAGTGCGCCATATATAGACTAATGCGGGTAACTTACACTATTCTAGTAGATAACCTAAGATTTTGAAGGAGGGCTGTTGTGTTTCACTCCTATGCTGGAGTCACCAGTCAAGACGGCAAACACCAATCAAGATAAATTTGCACAATATGTGGTATTTCTTATCATTGTGTTTTTCCTTCTAGGTTCAGCCCTCGCGTCCTGAGTAAGGTTTCAGTACCTCCCTCCAGCTACGTGTCTCCAACATACCCTATTGTGGTCATGCCTAATATTCACCTCAATCTCTTTCCAAAGAGTGCAAATCGTGGTGATCGCTGAGATGTTGCTGGTAAAGTCGGTAGTTTTTCATCGGTAGATTAGTCAAACCCAGGTAGTCCTCTCTACAGTAGCCTGCGTGTGTTGAAGGCAAGAGAAAAAGCCTACAGTGTGCCTACAGAAAGGGAGCAGGGAGAGGCTGAGCTTTGAATAGCTGTGCAATCACCGTGACCAGGAGAATGTGGTATATACTTGTGACTGTGACTACAGCAGCAGTCTAAGATGTGTGCAGGAGAAGTAAGGTGATGTGTGTTATAACTAGGAGTGTGCATTGGCCACTTTTGGTGTTTTGGGTTTTGGGTTCTGATTAGCTTGAGGTTTTGGGTTCTGATTTGTTTTGCCAAAACACCCCACAAAAGGTTTTGGTTCTGATTTTGGGTTTTGGGTTCTGATTTTTTTTAAAAAAGCATAAAAAGTGCTAAAATCCATATTTTTTTTTTTCACTCCTACACTATTATTAACCTCAATAACATTAATTTCCACTAATTTCCAGTCTATTCTGGACACCTCACACCTCACAATATTGTTTTTAGTCCAAAAGGTTGCACCGAGGTAGCTGGATGTCTAAGCTAAGCGACACAAGTGGGCGGCACAAACACGTGGCCCATCTAGGAGTGGCACTGCAGTGGCAGACAGGATGGCAGTTTGCAAGAGTGTGCTAGAGGTGCAAGATGGAATTGTCCTTGGGCCCTCCCACCCACCCTGATATTGTTGAAATAGGACATTCGCACTTTAACAAACCAATCAGGAACAGTGAACCTAGTTTAGTCTCTGGTACTAATATTTCTGGACTGTAGGAACAGTGAACGTAGTTTAATCTCTGGTACTAATATTTCTGGACTTCAGGAACAGTGAACCTAGTTTAATCTCTGGTACTAATATTTCTGGACTCCAGGAACAGTGAAGGTAGTAAAATATTGCAGTACTAATATTTCTGGACTGCAGGAACCAGGGCCATCTTAACAACATTATGGGCCCCCGGGCAAAGCAGTGCAGCGGGGCCCCTAGATATAGATATAAATATATAGATGTATACAGATACAGATATAGATATTTAGAGATAGAGATAGATAGATGTACTTGCTCAGTGACCCTTGAAGGTCTTTTTTTGCAGGTTTTTTTCTTTTGCAGGATTATTTATTCTCATTAAGAGCTGTGCCTATAGGGCCCCCTTGCCCGTGGGGCCGCCGGGCAGCTGCCCATCGTGCCCAATGGAAAAGATGGCCCTGGCAGGAATAGTGAATGTATTTATATATTGCAGTACTAATATTTCTTGACTGCAGGAACAGTGAACGTATTTATATATTGCGGTACTAATATTTCTTGACTGCAGGAACAGTGAATGTATTTATATATTGCGGTACTAATATTTCTTGACTGCAGGAACAGTGAACGTATTTATATATTGCAGTAGTAATATTTCTTGACTGCAGGAACAGTGAACGTATTTATATATTGCAGTAGTAATATTTCTTGACTGCAGGAACAGTGAACGTATTTATATATTGCAGTACTAATATTTCTTGACTGCAGGAACAGTGAACGTATTTATATATTGCAGTACTAAAATTTCTTGACTGCAGGAACAGTGAACGTATTTATATATTGCAGTAGAAATTTTTATATACTTTTTTTATAATTTTTTTATATATTTTTTAAATTATTTCTGTATACTTTTTTTATGATTTTTTTAAATTATTTTAGTATAATTTTTGTATAATTTTTTTTTTATTTTTTTATAACTTTTTAATAATTTTTAAATAATAATGGCCTTAGCAGAACAGAGCACAGGACACACACAGCACCACTGGATTCAGCAGGACAGAGCACAGGACACAGCACCACTGGACTCAGCAGGATAGAGCACTGGACAAAGCACCACTGGACTCAGCAGGACAGAGCACTGGACAAAGCACCACTGGCTTGATCAGCAGGACAGAGCACAGGACTAAGTAACCACTGGATTAAGCAGGACAGAGTGACAGGACACAGGACACAGGAGCACCAAACTACAACCTCCCTCTTCAATGATCTGAGCCCGACTGAAGATGGCGGCCGCAAGCGGGGAATTTATGCAATCCGAGTCTCGCGAGATCCGACGCGAGACTTGGACGTCATAGCCTCGTTTTCATTTATTTTGGCCGCCGGAAATACCCGAACAGTGCTCGGATCCCGCCGGATCCGTACTGTTCGGGTGGGCTCGGATTAGCGCAATCCGAGCCCGCTCATCTCTAGTTATAACCATATTCCTGTTGACCACTTTAGATCTGTGCTGGAGGAGAAAGGAGCAGTGCACATTTACTTTATTGTTTGCAACCCAAATATTGTGCTGGAGTGAACAAGGCATAATAGAGAGTTTATATTTTGTGAAAGAGGTGCCCTGGTGCCCAATTTATTGGGATAGCTATTATTTTTCACCACCATGCTACATCACCTATATCCACACCTTAAAGAGATACTGCTGCAAAATCGGCATGCGGTGTCCTCTGGTCACGTATACCCACAGCCAAGAGCTAGCAATGGCAGACGAAGAGTGCAGGTGAGGAAGTGCATTAATTATCCATGCAAAGCTACAAGGAGATACTTGTGGTTGTGCATGTATGTAGATTAATTTGTAGATTTATTTTGTCCATCGTGTATGTCGACAGATGGCTATTATTTAAATTTGCATAATTGCTAAAAAAACAATGTAATCTTTCTGGGATAGCAGTCCATTCTGTTTACTCTAAAGGCGAAATACATCATTGACCATAGATTTCAATGAGATGGTGCCCCTACTGGCCAAATTAAGTTGATAAGAGTGCAAATAATCTGTAGTGAGACGTATCTTTTGTCCTCTGTCAATTATTGGAGTCCACTAGTTTTATTTAGCAAGAAAAGGTCTGCAAAACATATCTGTTTCAGGATAAGTGATGTCTGGATACAGCACCCCCTTTGCACAATAATACAATATTTGTCAATATTTGTGGTAGAGCCCTATTAGTTGTTTGACATGTTTAATTGGCCCTTTTCTTATGAACAGAGTGCTGTAATTCCAGATTGTACATATTTTCTTTTTCCGTCAATAAAGAAAACCCATATTTTATTTGCACAGACCTGTCCGCCCAGGATTATTCTTACAATGATTTTTTTTTTCTAGAGAATGCTTAAAATAACTGGCATGTTGGGTAAATTGATGACATACTGGCCTAAGGTTGAAACAGCAGGGAGTATGCGGAGATGACAGGAATTCATAAATGTTTGTAAAAGGTTGTCACATTTTGCCAATACATCAGTTACATACATATCCATGTCTTACATACTTATAGGACAATCAAACTTCTTTTTAATGGTTGGAGGTGGGGAAGGGAGGTTACAGGTGCCAAATGTTGGAAAGACATATTTCTTTAAAATTGAGGCCTTAGCCATAAGAACAGAAAAGTTGTGACTTTTGTCATATAGAGACAACCTGTTCTTCCAGTGCTCAATAAGCTATAACCTACTTTTATGGCTAAATAAACAGAACTGTAAGCTCACAGAGGTGGTGATTGTAAAAAAAAGTTTTTTCGTAACGTGAAATTCACTAATGTTTTAAGAGTATTTTACTTTTAGATTGTATTTTTTTACAAAACAAAATCTGTCTTTAAAGGTGGGTATGGCTTAATATTTTTCAAAATAATTGTTCGTTTTTAAAGTGCCAAACTAAGCTAGAAAAAAATAAAATTTTAAGAGGTTCTTTAAGTAGTATACATGAATATGCACAGCGTTTTTCTTCTCGTTTTTCATTTTTAAATTCATGAAAAAGATTTAATTTATGTCTGAGCATATTAAAAAAACAAAAGTTTTGTAAAATTTGCTGGGATTTTTTTATTTTTTGAGTATTCTTATGTGTGTATTATTGTGTAACATATTTTCATTTGTAAAATTGCTAAGGTGTCACTGACCTAGGTGAGGGATGTATTGTCACGCCGTTGTGTTTGCTCTGTGGGTGTGTGAAATTATTGCCACTCACATATTTAGCATATCAAGACAAAGCAAACCTCAGTGGTGACAGCTTCTTGGACCTAGATTCAATTCTGGAGATATATAAAGGACCTGTACATTACTAATGCAGAACAAGACATCCAGGTATGGTAGGCTGAGGTTTGTATAGTGTAAAGCATGGGCTTGTTATAATATAATTTATGTTATATTTTATTGAAATTATATCTTATTAGTGGTGGTTTTGCAAGAAGGACTAGCCCATCCAGTGTTCCATTATTAGGAAGTCTAATGCTGTCTATCTCTCTCCTAGTAAGCCCTGGGCTATTGCAACATTTTCAATGTCAATGCTGTTCAGGGGACTACAGAGAAATTGTTTGATACTTTTCTGACTACAGTGTCAGTTTCAAATGTATTTATATGAAGCATATAAAAATAACTCATAGTGTGTGCAACATATTTAATAGGACTTGTTTCCTTTATATTGACCACTGGGGCAACACAAACTGAAAATATAGAACCGGTTATGGATATGTATCAGCAGAAATTATATGTTAAGCAAGCATAATAAAAAGGAGCAGCTTTCTAGATGGGACACCAATATTTGTTAGATAAATATACACAATTCTGTACAGCTCCAATCTAGTAAACTTTATGTTTCATTGTGTTTCTGCAGATATAAAATGTATACCTTGCAGTATCTGTCATTGACTCTCATTTTGCTGTGTCTTCCTGGATCTCTAGGTAAGTCATGTAATTTTCCTATGTACCACAGTCAATGGAACTGATTTGGGTTTATAAGACCACTGACAGAAGAAATCTCTTGCTAGGGCTGATATTTGGGAAACATGATGATTCAAGATCTTCTGAAATCCACCTTCCATTCCTACACTTTGGGGGGTCTTCGCATGAGAATAAAAATAAACCATCAGTCTCGGACGATCTAAATCCAGAATATTTCTGTCAGGGTCCTTGTAAAGATGGATGGATTTCCCACCTTGGTTACTGTCACAAATATGTGTCTCGGGAACTCAGCTGGAAGGATGCAGAGGTGAAACAGTTTTTTCTGAATATTAATAATTGTTGTTATACCCTTTCTGTCTAGGTGACATTATTTTTGTTCCCTGTGATCAAACAATGCTATGTATTATAATTTAGGCTAGCAGATATTCTTTGTCTTTTAAGGTAATTTCTTGTCAATATTGTGTATGTTTATTTTCCAGAACTGTTCTATGTATTTAGTGTGTAAAGATACAGATATGAATGTCGGCACTCACTATGTAGGGATAGGATGGTCTATCCATCCATAAATGAATCCAGATAACAAATAGATCCCATAGCACTATGTGCTATCATTGTGAATAACATATTTTATTGAATATTTTATTAAGAACATAGTTGCTTAAATAGGGTATGACCAGTTTGGATTTTGATCGTTTTAGATAACAGTTGTTTGGCTGCTGCAATTCTGTGCAACTAATTTAATGAGAAAATTATCAGATTGGCCCTTTTTGGCTGTCAATTATACTCACTAATGGTTATTTTCATGACTATTGTCTTACCCCTTGTGTACCAAGGATGAGTGTGGTTAGTCTTGCTGATAGCCTCCGGAAAATTAAATGTTACATTTTAAGGTGGCCAAATACAGGGTACTCCAATTACTTAGCCTTTTCGGGAAGAGTGGTGGAGTTAACTGAGAAGTCTCATGCATAAATATGAATTTTAAAGTGACTTGATACATATAAATTTCTTATTTTGTATTCACATGTTGTATTCACAGAGCAACAAATGAGTCAGATAAAATCATTACATTTATTGTGAAAAATAATCTCAATTAAAACACAATTTCTAACAACATAGATGTAATAGATTTTGCATATAAATCAGAGGAGCCTCAGTCTGAAAAAGTTTTCAACCAAGTTGGTGATTAGATAAAACAGGTACAACTTATATGAGCATAGGCTTGCTTTACTGTCCGACTTACTTCTTATGGTTTCCATTAGAAACCTTTTTTTTTCCTTCAAGTCAGTTAACAGTTCCACTTTATTAGGAACATTGATGTTCCATAGGTTTGTTGACTAACAAAATTAGAAAGTCTCACCAGTGAAATCCATTCCGCAGACTGTTTTGATGTTAAATTGTTTCTTGTCCTGAGTGCACACCACATGCCTCTAAAAGTCTGCTCTCTGTGTAAGCCAATTTGAGAGGGATAATGTTCAGTTTGTAGTGGTCTCATAGATGAAGTGTGTATATAAGGTGAAGAGACATTAATGAGAGACTGAGCACAGTTGCAAAGTGGTTATTTTTAAAGCTATAAATTGTGTTTTAACTAAGGTTATTTTTTAGAATAAATTATTTTTTTTCTCATGTGTAACGGCTTATAAGGAGCACCTAAACATAACATTCTGACATTATTTCTTATATGGTCTCCTACAAAACCTCTGCTTTATTTGCCTAATAATCCACATCTACTGTCTAAAACTTGCGTTGAAGCGCCTTTGGCAATTATCTTCATTGTTCACATTTTTACACAGCTTTTTGCTTGAAAAAAGTATTTTAATGTGTTTTGTTAGTGGCATCTAAACAAGGTAGCATTGTTTACAATGATTTGTTTAATTAATGGCACTGTACTTTTGCAGAGTATGTGACTATTACTGCACTACACTTTGCACTATTTTTACACAACTGTCCTCATATTATTGCAAAGCTAAATAATTAAATTTAAGCAGTTCCTATTTCTTGCTTCAATTCAACTCCCCTTGCTTATCTAATATAGTATACAGCTTGTCTGACCTTTATTTAACTATTATCTGTCCTAAGTCAGCAAAACGATATGACCTCATGGCTTCCTTTATTTCACTTGTTATGTTTATGGCTTTTCACATGTTAACTGCATTGGTTTAATTATGCTGAAATTTGATATTTGTTATATTATGCATCCAGAGTGAACAAATCTATCACAGCAAAGCCTTCCATCAATGATATGTTATGCCTACATATCAGGGAACACCTGTCACCAGTAACTGTAACATTACAAAAGGAAAAGGATTTTACACTTTGGCTCATTCATTTTTGATGTTGTAAATGACATGGGGCAGACCTTTTTTTAGAGTAACAGGATAGGATTCTCTCCCTGCCTGTCGGCTGCCGGGAACATAAGTATACTGAGCTGCCGCTGGATGCCCACTGCTGCTAGGGGGGTGATTGCCCTGGTTGCCCTCGATGGATCCGCCACTGTAAATTACACTTATGTGATATTCAAAGAAGTTGTCTACTTGTGGAGAAAGAACCTTGTAGCAGCCTGGTGGGGATACATGTTAGGGTTGGAGAAGAGTTTGCAGTGTGGCAAGAGGACTATGTTAATTGTTACTGATGTCAATATAAGTAAACATGCTGAGAAATTTTCAATAACAGAATGCTTCCTTTACAACTACTGTATACTACCCCGTTAAATATTTGTATTGGTTTACAAGTTTGATATTAGATTACAGGGAAGTTAGCATAGTAGAAAGGCAGGAAATGTTAGTTGATTGAGGCAGTTTAATGCAGTTTTGGAGATACAGGGTCTTATGTTAAGTTGAGGCATATAATATGGCTTTTTACTTCTGGGAAAATAAATCACTAATTCTGAAATTTTCATTCCACATAACGTAAGCCCCACAGTGTAGCAGTCCAGTATTTTTATTTTTATTTACACTGTAGTTTAACATAGAAGTGTGTGTGTGTGTGTGTGTGTGTGTGTGTACATGTGTGTGTGTGTACACATGTGTGTGTGTGTGTACATGTGTGTGTGTGTACATGTGTGTGTGTACATTTTCCACCAACTAATAAACATATAATACTTCCCAATCAGATCTAAATTGTCCTAATTGCCTTCAGGAATCTCAATTTATATTGGTACCTTCATTTAAAGCTTACAAATAACCCAGAACCAAATTAATTATGAAAATAGACAAACTGTTTGCCCATAGTTACTTACTATACAAATAAACCTTGTTAGCTACACCCATCTGAGACTGAAAGTCAAACAGAGATCTTCAAAAGGGATCTCATAAGAGTCAATTCTGTTTGACTTGTAGGTTTTTATTAAACTAATAATGACAGAGGCTTATCTGTACTTTATCAAAGATGGCTAACTCTTGTGCTAAGGAGATCAGTCATTGTAAATATAACAACTTCATGTTTATAAAGGATGCATTTCTTGGTAACAAAAACCTCAGGTTCCAGTGAAATAGACGCCTACCATGGTGTCTCTGAAGGTTACTTACAGACATGGCTCCTTATTTAAAGGGATCACGTATCATTTCCAGAAGTTTAACTTTTCTTTTTCTAGAAAAGTTAAGAAAAGCATATGGGCAATATATACAAATAAAATATAATCCTTGGAATACAATTGATACAGCAGATAAATTAGCAGAATAATTTACTTTACCATGAAATAACATCTGTACATATCTTCTCTTGGTAGTTCTTAACTTTTACACAGCAAGTTCATTCAATCTATTTCACTGAAATGTCTCTTAAACACATAAGACTTATTTAAACATAGTGCAAGTAGAAGGTATACTGTACCACATTGCACCCAATTGCATATTATATTTTATTAGTTTGACTACACTAGAATCCTGATTGGTTGCCATGGGTGGAAGCACATTGCTGCTCTTTGAAACATTAAATTTAGTAGGACCCATAGTAGATTTCAAAGATCAAGATGCTAGGAGGCCATTGCTGACCAAGCAGTAAATTATGGCAGTTCTGATCCAACATTTAGGGGGAATTTTACTAAACAGCACTTTTTTTGGGAATTTTACAAATCGCCACATATCACCAGCGGTTTTCATCACCAAAGGGCAGGATTTACATTTCTTCAGTTTGGAGAGTAGAAACCCAAAACACTATCGATAGGTGGTGATATGAAAAACCCCCCAACAAAGCAGATGGGATCCAACACCGATTCGGATAGCAAGTAAATGGGCTTAGCGGACACTAACTTCGAAGCAGTATGTTTTGTCTAAGTTTTTTTTAATTTTCATTCTGTATGGATTAGGTCAGGTCAAGAACAGAAGAAGATTGCAGGTAAGTATTTATTAGGCCAGTAATATTAAAAGATAATTATGGGGACAAATTATTTATTTATAATTGTCATAAACGCGCTCCCAGAGTCCCTGAATTTGAATGTTTACGGTATGGTTTTATACACGATTACAGCACACAGCAGTCAGTCTTTCACTCACCTATCCCACAAATTATAGATTTGCTAGATCGCCCCAAACAGTGCTCTCACACCCATACACACATATATTCTGCCACCACCTATTGAATCAGGGCAATAGGACCCAAAGTTACTGTCACACAAATGTACTGCCTGGCACACACTATGCTTCTTGTTACACACTGGTTAGTGATGCACACCTCAGCAATTAAAAGGTTAACACATCAAAACTCTGTTGCACAAGTGTACATGCTTGCACACACTTGGCATGTTAGTCAATTTGATTAACAATTCACACACCAGCATTCAAAAGGTTAAAACGGTCAAGCAATATTCTTCATAAAAGGCTAATGAATTCATTAGAGTATCATAGACAAAACGTATTTAATTTTAGAATTAATATACAAAGGTACAGGGCATTTGGATTTAATAAAAAAAAATAATAAATGGCATTTAAAAAAAGAAAAGCAATACAGTTCTAAAAATAAATGGGATTAAACTATAGAGAATAACAATTTATTTACCATAATTTGTGTGCCTGGGGCGAGGCAGATTGTAATGGACAGTCCTTCAATTAGATGGAGTCCCCCAAGAGCTGCCGATTTGTCCTCTCATACACAGGGGGAGGAAATATCCCCCATATGTCAAGTATAGTTTGGCCAAAAGTATCCCAAAATCTTTGACTTTCCATAACTTTTCTCTGACATATCACAGAGACATAATTCCCCCTTCACTAAATCGGTCACAAATTCCTACACATTTACATATACAATATGATGGAATTACAATCTTATCAAATATCATTCCAAAAGATATGTGAAAACTGTTTTTTTCTTGTACAGTGTCCATCTATACTTCACAAACATCGAGCATCTTTTGTCTCTAAGTACAGAGTGGCACACTGATTCCCCAAAACATTAAATATGAAGGCATGTTGTTTGAAGTTAACATTTTCTGTATTTTGTATTGGCCTAAAAGGATCTCTGGCTATCTAGCATATGGTTTTCCTTAATTTGCACCTAGTGGGTTTGTCTTTACAATGCCTTAGGATACACACTACAGGTTTTTCAGCCGATTATCAGGCCCAACACCCATAAAGTGACCTTTCAGCCCGATATCGCAGTAGTGTGAATACTTACATGATGATCAATAGTCATTCCGAAACACCGATTGTTAGTTAGCTTGGTTGGTCAGTGTGACAGGATGGACTACCTATGCCACCCTGTCTGTTGTTGCTAGGAACTGGCTGGGCTTACTTTGCAACTGCTCCCTTTCCTTATCCCAAATGCGCCCTCTAACCACAGTAGGAGGGGCTTAAGCTGCTGCCTACACTGGACTCCTTAACGCCATCCAGAACCGCGTTCCTTCTGTGTAACTGTCGCTGCTAGTGTACCCCCTTGCTGGTGCACCTGGGCTGGTACCCCGGAGCTCATCCTATAGATCAGGGTTGCTGTGGATGGATCCCCCCTGGCCAATCACACTGGCCAGAGATGCTGGGTAGCGGGGAGAGCGGTGGTACTGGAAAGCTGGGTCCAAACCTCAGAACAGCCAGAAACTGATTAGAGTTGGGTCTAATCTGTAGGTCACAGGAAATTACAGCATGGAAGAAGTTGTCAAAGCAGGATCTTGAAGCAAGTGATGTTTATTAGCTCTAGTGTCCTGATAAGTAAAGTTCACACTGGTTGAAGGTACCAGTGATCACAAAGTCTAATGGAACAATAATGATACATTTTAGTACAAAACAGTGCTGTTTTATACAGTTTTGGACGCAGCCTAACAGGAAGTAAATCAGCCCCCCTGAACTCTTTGCTGGCCCCAAGAAGTCTGAGTTATTTTTAGCATAAGGAGGCAATATGTTCCCCAAACATGAATTTAAATGCAATTTATACTTCACAAAATTTACACTTATCTGCTATATCCCAAAACCTTCTGTGTGCATTTTTCGGAAAGGATCTGAGATGCATGATACAAGCCACACAGACAGAGAGGCAGCGGTGCCCCTGCTATATATACAGGCTGAACAAACATGTTGGCCACTGAAATTAAAAGGTCTAACACGAGGGACTTTCTTTAGAAAAGTTATAAAAATCCAATTATGACATCCTGTCTCAGAAGTTACAAATCAATACCTCAGAAATAAAGGCATTTCCTATACAAAGTGCTTCACAATATAATAAAATAAGTACATTTCCAATATACAGTATCAAGAATCAGTACATTTTCAACAATATAAATTGGCACACTGTGCTAATAATTTAAATATATTATTACAATAAGTTATTCATAAGGGATCCAGCCGCAGTCGGTATAACTAACAATCTCATTCCAATCACCTTCCGATCCTGCAGTGTGTATGCACTCATGATCACGATCTCCATAGACTTTACAAAGTCATGATTTTTTTCAGTCGGTCCTGGCAATGAACATCAGCTGCGGGGGTGTCCGAGGTGACGGGCAGAAGTAGAGACTGAGCACTCTACTCCTACTGCTGACACCTCGATTTGCTCTGGGCCTGGGTGCGGGGCTACAGATATTCAAGGCAGGGAAGTATCTCGCCCGAATATCTTACTCACTGATGTACAGATGAGGGCCCCATCAAGAGAAAGGCGAAATCACACAATGACACTCACCGCATAGTCTCTGTCTCCTCTTGCTAGTTGTCTGCGACTCCCAGTCACAAATCAAATATAGAGCATGAAGTGGCAATAGTAATTTTTCTATGGTATAGAAATTACTATTTGCCACGTCATACTCTATATTTGATTTGCAAACTATGCGGGAGAAAAATTACTATTATTTGGCACCTTATGCTCTATATTTGATTTTCAAACTATGGTGGAGAAAATTATTATTTTTATTGGCACCTCATGCTCTATATTTGACTTGCCTCAAGTTAAAAATAGAGCGTAAGGTGCCAATAAAATAGTCATTTTGCAATTCAAATATAGAACATGAAGTGCCAATAAAATAATAATTTTCGCCACCATAGTTTGAAAATCAAATATAGAGCATAAGGTGCCAAATAATTGTCATTTTTCTCCCGCATAGTGTGCAAATCAAATATAGAGCATGAGGTGGCAAATAGTAATTTTTCTATGTTATAAAAAATACTTTTTGGTACTTCATGCTCTATATTTGATTCTCAAACTATGGTGGAGAAAATTACTATTTTTTCTAGTTTTTCTATTCCTCTAATGACCCAACTCTTGTCGTGCACACTTGTGGTACTACAAGTATACATACGCACTGTGTATGCTGGCACGGAACTCCATGTGCCTGCTGGCGCTGACACCCATGTGCATCCTGGCACTGCCACACATGTACACGCTGACACTGCCACATATGTTCATGAAGATATGTGCACTGATAAATTCGGGTGTAAGTCTGCTCTACTACACAAGACACTACAGGATACATCCAATGTGGAATATACATTTGCAAAAGAAGAGGAGGAGATGCAGCCAGGAAGACTCACTGTTTTCTGAAGTGTGTGTGTGTGTGTGTGTGTGTGTGTGTGTGTGTGATTTCTGTGATTGCTAGAAAAAATTTGGAGTTCTGGAAAAGGTCAAGGGCATAAGGGAAGTTTGAGGTGTGAGGGGAACAATATGAATAATAAGGGGAGCAGTGTGAGGTGTAATAGGGAAGTGTGAGCTGTGAGGGGAAGGAGCAAGCGTGACATAAAACCTTGAACCCCCTATTCATATATGTAGTCAGTTTCCAGAAATTTATAACAGCAGTTTCAATAACAAATAAAAATATACATTTTTGTCCAACTAATGGTTCAGAATATTAAGAGACACCATAAGATGTTGTCGAGGAAATTTGAAAGTGGGGCATCAACGGAAGCCAAATCTAAAAAGTCAAGGCCAATAACTTCATGTTTTAAATCACCCTTACAAGAAAACGCTCCTCACCCAAGCTACCAAACAACAAGTGCTTCAGGATCAGTAACTTCAGATTCAAACCCAGTTGAAAATGAAACCAGCCAAACCACTACAACTGCAAAAAATTACAATTCTGTTCCAAATTCAATGCCTGAGGCTGAAGTTCAACATGTAAATGAAGACATTTGCCGAAAAGAAATGTGCCAACAGCAATACTGCCGAGTCCACCGACACATAGGAAAGAAGCAGACGATCCAGTTTCCAATCCAGAAACTCTGCAAGAACACCCAGACCCAGAAGAGCAAGAATTAAATTCTGCTGAAACTTTTGTCACAATCGACATTGGTATTAACAACAAAGGGATGCTGCCCAAACTGTCATTTCTTAAGATTCCTAGATTTGAAATATCAAATAACATTCCATGAGACACTAGTAGGCAATGCTTTCCCTTAGCTTCTACTTAGGAAAAACCTTCAGAGTGGTGAGACCTGCCCACGAGAATGGTTATGCTGGAGTGTAGCTTAACAATCTCTTCACTGTGCTCCTTGCTTCATTTTTAATAAACATGTAGCATATGCTTCGGTTTTATCTGCTCAATCCGGATGGACCTTGAGTAGAGGTTGAAATAAATTGTACAACCAAATACCATCACATGAGAGTTCAACGCTGCACATAGAAAATGATGTGCTGTGGAAGCCAGAGGAATATTATCTGAAACTTCAATTTACAGTTTACTCTTCAACGAAGTCACTATGGAAACAACTTCTTGAGCGCATCCTGCATGTTGTTCTTTATATTTCTGAGCGGGGATTAGCATTCTTTGGCTCCAGTTCTCGTTTTGGTGACCGTAATAATGGAAACTTTCTAGATATATTCAAGCTTATCAGCATTTAGGATCTGATTTTATTAAGGCATGTTAAACTTGTATATGAATCAACCATTCCTATGGTGTACCTATCAACAAGCATTCAAAATGAATTTTTTGAGCTGTGTGGGTAATTCGTATAAGAAAGAATTAATGATGAAGTAGGAATTGCAAAATACTTTGCATAGTTGATGCCACACATGATAGTTCTCACAAGGAACAGACCTCTCTGGTGATTCATTATGTAAAAATTGTGGAATGCTCAACATTTTCAATTGAAGAACAGTTTGTCATGTTTGATAATTTCACAAAGAAATTACTGATTGAGTATTGGAAAATTTGGTAGTATTAAAGTTGGATTTCCAAGCATGAATTGGCCAAGCCCACAACAATGGATCTAACATGGCTGCGAAATACAATGGAGTACAAGCAATTCTGCTGGAACAAACATTGTAATGTATTTTCTCAAGCTGTGGAAACCACACACTAAACCTTGTGGGTGTTGACTGTGCTGAATCGTGTAAGGAGGCAATTACTTACTTGCAACAAATGTACAATATCTTCAGTTCATCTCCACAAAGGTGAGAAATTCTGAAAAAGCATCTCCCTGCTTCACTTCATAATATATCCACAACTAGATGGTCTGCACGCATTGATTCTGTTAAACCAGTTGCACATCATTTGCATTCTTTGGGAACTGATTTATCAAATATTGAAATTCTCCATCTTACTGCACAAACTTGATCAGTCCATTCAGAAGTACTTGTCAAAATTTGAATTTGTTCTAAAATCAGGTTTGTGGATAAAGCTACTTACAGTGATCAGCCAAACTACTCTCCTTACTTAAACACGCAATGCTACATTGGACATTGAGCTGGACAACGTCAAATGTCTTATCAAAGACATTGAACAGATGTGCAGGTAATGGGATGAGATCATCATAGAGTCTAAAATTGTAGCAAAAAACATTGAGATTCCAACCGGGTCTAAACCACTTACCTACTCAATCCAATTCCCAAAAGCAATAAAGGGTCAACGTTTTCTATGTAGTTGTAGACTCCATTCTGTCTGGTCTTCATCATCTATTTACTTCTTTGGAAGTAATTTGTAACTTGTTTAAGTTTCTTTGGGAGTCAAAATGAGTAATGAAGACCTGTGCTCTGCAGCTGAAAACTTTTAGCAACAATACAAGAAAGATATTTCCCAAGATTTCAGTGACAAACTAATTTTACTGAAGCAAATTTACAGAAAGCAAGCCAAAGGAACTTCTCATAGAAATCCTAGAACAAGGACTTTCTGGGGTGTTTCCCAACATTACAGTTGCTTTGCACATTTTCCTAATTTTATCAACATCTGTTGCTTCTGGTGAACGAATGTTCAGTGAGCTGAAGAATGGAAAAACTATCATCGCTCAACTATATGGCAAGAGCGATTGAATGGGCTGGCGATGCTCAATATTAACTGTGAAAGTTGGATTTTTCCAAATTTATTGCTGCATTTGCACGGATAAGCTAGAAAAGAACCTCTAATTTGAAAACTCCAATAAACTAGTATATCAATATATGTATACAGTATATTATTTGTAAATTTTAATAAAGTTAAACATTAAAATCAAATGAAAATACATTTTAAATGCATTTTTTTTTAAGAAGGCAGGGGTGGGGAGCCGCTTAATTTGGATTTCCCCAGACCCCTATGAACCTCTGAAAGGGCCTGGTAGTAAGTGTCCTTTGCGTACATAGGTGCAGTGAACATTGCTGCATTTAGTTGCATATGGCCTAGTTCTGGGCATGCGCATAATGAATTTGCGTGCGATATGCACAAAATCGGCAGATATGGGCCTTGATAAGGCAGACCCACTATCTTTACCCAATGGGTTTTTTGCATCAGACATAGAAATGTTACATACTTGTTTTTTTTTCTAGCATATTAACCAATTGATCTCTTTAGAGAATATCTGTAGCAGACAATAAGATTTGCATGATGACAATGGCAAATAGTATTTTCTTTAGTACCTTCAACTCAATCACCATAATGTTACTAACCATTCCTCTCTCTCTATTCCACTTTCTCTTGTTCCTCGACCTTCCCATCTGGCATGTCACCCATTCCTCCATCCATCCAACAAAGACACACTGCCAGTCTCTCTTCACTCGCTCTCATCTCACCAGTGTCCTCAGTGAAAAGCACAATCAGTTCCTCATGGCCCTTGCACGCTCACAAGGATATCTTGGGGACAAGCTCTGGACAGGTGGCAGCAAAGAAAAGGTGAGTGCTAGTTACAAACAAGAACATAGAAAAACTACAGCCCTGGGCATGTCTACCTGGCCTAATATTTGGGCTCTGTTATTAACACATAAGAAAAGGATTGACCAGGGTCAGGGCCGCCATCAGGGGGGTATGGGGGATATTGTTGTACCGGGCCCGGGCTCACTAGGGGGCCCGGTACAACAATGCAACACATACAGCGGGCCCCCAGGTAAGTATGTGTTGCTCTGTTGCTCATGGGGGGGGGCGCTCATCGGGGGGGACGGGGGGCCTGTACTGGGCCCCATGATTTCTGAAGGCGGCCCTGAACCTGGTACTTACATTGTATGCTATATGTAGACAAATCAAGTATACCCTGGGCCCCCAGGACTAATATATGTGAGCACAGAAGGCACCAATATTCCACTAGTTTTCAGGACTACTAATACTAATACTAATTTTCACTGTATTCGTACAATGAAAAAAATGCACCTATGATCATTGAAAAAATGAAATGTTCCCTTACCATAACAAGATACCATGTTGTCTAACTTTTAACCTTTTAACAAATCTTCCTAATCTCCAAATCTTACCTTAAAAACAGAAGCCGAAAGCTACAGGATAGCACATTTGGCAAGCACTGTGTCTTTGAGTTTTCACCTAACATTGACAAATTTTCTAGAAACTCATCTAGTCTAGTTGCCAGTGATGCAGCAAGGAAAAGCAAGAGGCTAGACTTGGAAAGCCATCCCAATCCAGTGCTATAATTGACAGTCTACTACAAAAAATAAAAATGCCATAGTTGAGGCTTGCTCCCCCTTCATAGAATTGGACTTTAGACGATTGTCTCCTTTGCAGTTCCATAACCCACAAAGTTGACTGTTATCAGTGCACAGACCTGTCATTTTTGTAAACTATTAATTCCATTTTAATACTATTGGACCTTCTAATGGGCAAGTCAGTTGCTCAAAACCAATGATTTTATTGCTCGTGAACCCCTTCCCTGTTCTTACAAATAAATGTAAACTCACTCTTTCTATAAGCAACTGGTGTTGTATTTTGGAGGAGAGTGTATTATTATTATTATTATTATTATTATTATTATTATTATTATTATTATTATCATTATTATTCCTTGTTATACACCATAATACACAGTGCTTTACACAGAATAAGTAAACATTAATGTCAGTCCCTGTGCCTCCCTCTGCTAGGCATCTTAACAATGATTGAGGAAAGATTTCCTACCTCTTATCAGCATCATATTTGCTTACATATGCTAAACTAAATAAAAACAAAACAAAACAAAAAGCTTAAACAAAGTTGTCTTTCATAGTAGCACTGCATGACCGCTGTTCATTTACCTGTAATTATTGCTCCTCAGGGACCTAACTCCTGGGCTGATGGATCGCCATTAAACTTTCTGAAGTTACCCAAAGTAAATCTGTTTGGAATATTTGGTGGCAACCTGTGTATAAGCCTCAACCTTGGAGGTGAATATCTGACACTGTTTATTGTTATTAATATCTCTTGTTTCTAAGGCACCACAAATGTTCCACAGCGTGTATTTAGGAGGTGAACAGATTACACATTTAACCATATTACACAATGCACAGACAGCTACAAATAATACATTATTAAACAATACAAAATTATACAAACACCAGTCAACAACAAATTAGCATACATGGATTTAGGTGAAATGGAGGCCCTGGATTATTGCCATTTGAAGTAAGAGATTCTGGCTCAGATTGGAGTTATGGCTGTGGGTAGAGCTCAACAGTTCCATGAATGGAAATTGAGAAAGAGAAACAAGTTAGGCTGCACTTGTGTGGTTTAACTAAACCATCCACACCAAAACAAATCATCAAGCTTCTAGTGATAGATCGCTTCACCTGAGGTCATGACAGTTTTTCTCAGATGGGTTGTGAATAGCAACCCACAAATATTTATTGAGCTTGACACAGTTATGGAAAGATTTGAATCTATTCAGCAGATGGCAAAACTGCTGGTGTTCCTGACTAAGTCCATTCTAAAAGAAGTGTACCCAAATGCCAAAATTCTCCCCTGGCTGAGAGTGCCCAGATGGAAAGGGTTTTAGCATGGAAAATAAGTAGTTTGGTGTGCCCTGAAAAAGGAAATATGGGTCATCTGCGAGACCAATATGCCACTCTACAGGAACCAATGGACTGTAGTGTGACAGGATGGGCCTCCTATGAAATCCTATTGTGTTGATGGGGACCGGCTGGGTATGGTTTGCGACTGTTCCCTTCCTTTATTCCAATTGTGCCCCTCTAAACGCAGTACCCTGTCCAGATCTGGTTCACTTTACCCTTGCTACTGTGCTATGAATCCAGCTGCAGGAAAGCCAAAATTGTTCTGAATGTCTGCAATGATAGACAGGAAATTAATACTGGCTTTACTTAATTTGGGAAGTGAACTCACCCTTCTTTCCAGCACTGTGTTGCCCAAGGCTGACACAAAATGGTTTCCCAAGGTACAGGTTCCCTGATTATATGGAACCACTGAAGCCTATGACAGAACCCTGTTGACAATAATGGTCAAGGTTCTCTGTAGTAGTTGCCCTAGTGCCAAACCTGCCATACCCTTTCATTTTAAGATGTATTTTACATTTTTTGAGGAGATCCTACTAGAGCAAGGGAAGAAAGAGGAAACTGTGCGAGAGGAACAGTCCTGTCGGGAAGCTAAACTGGGAAATATAATGACTAAACCTCAGAAAACCCATCAGAAGAAGTGACATAAGAAGTGGGATTTTCAGGGAGCGAAAAATTCAGTTTTGCTGGGGATACCAGAAAGGCAGCAACTGAACAATAACTGGTCTGCGGTGGTCTGGTTATTTGAACCAGGGACAGAGTGTTGGTGTTGGAACCTATGCAAGAGAGCAAGCTCTTTTTTCACGGGCAAGAGCCCTGGGAGGTAATAGAGCCTGTTGGTCCAGTAAAACTACAAGCTCTGTCAACCTGACAGGAGAAAAGGGGAGCAGATATAGCATGACTCTCTCCATAACACCCTGGCAAGAGCAACACAAGTACCGGATATGATGGGGACTAGGGTTGGGGATCCTAAGGCCAAGCAGAAAAGATGGTGCCCATGATTAGAGATGGCTTCTCTTCTGTTTTGGTGGTCATAAAAAAGAAGATTAATAATAGACCAAGTTGGCTACATAGAAACGTGGATGCCTTGTAAAGAAAGTTTGAGCTCCCTGCTAAGTCTGCATCACCGGACATGGTTCTGCTATAGGGAAGAAAATGTAGCAAAAAGAGTAACTTACCATGTGTGTTCAGCAGAGAGTCCTCCTGGAGTGTGGCTGTGCTGTGGCCTTACAGTCAGGGAAAGCAGAGCACCTGTAGTAATCAGATTTATCTAGGGGAGGTGGGTGGTGTCAAACTCAAGGAGAAAAGAAATAGGTGTGACTGCTGTCAAACAGGATAGAGTTGCGTTGCGGGGGAGCTTAGGTTTTAAAATTACAATAGCTTTCAAAATGTTCCTTATGCCCATCCCTAACACTGTATGACTTTGAATACACATATTTGGTATTGTTATACTGATATAATCAGTGGAACTTGCTGCTTATTGTAGGGTAATATTTGGGGCTGTATTAATTGTGCGGAAATGTGGGGAAAATCATGAAAAACATATTTGTGTCTATTTTCCCCTGTATAATACTTAAACAAATGTCAACATATTACCAAGTAAAAGTTATATTTCTCATAAAAATATATATAATCAAAAATGTTGTAGTAAAACATGAAACATAGAACTTGGGTAGACTAAGCTATAAAATAGTATTACCAGTGAAACTAATGCATTACATCAATTTTAAAATTGATATGATCATGAATGGGGAAAAATGTCTTGGCTGGTGGTAATATTTTCACTATGGTTTAAGTTGTGTTGTTATTGCTATTTAATTTTGTATATAAAACTACTTGCATTTAAGGTTACATGGTTGACAAAATGATGGACAGAGGTGACCTGCGAATATTATTAATATTACATTTCTAAACAGGTGGCAGTTTCTGGGATGAACTAACCTGTGCCAAGAAGATCCATTTTATCTGCATATACAAGCCGAGCGAGCCGTGAGACTGGTAACAACTGGAATGGAACTAATTTCTTCACCAGAATATTGATCAACAAATTATTAAATGTTTTTAGTTGAAAATCATTTTATGGTTGTTTAGTAATATGGTAGTAATTTTGATTGATTTTAACCCAAAGCAACCAATCACAAATTCCCTATTAGTGAAGTAGATCAAGATAGTTTTTAATTGGTTCCCATTGGTGATGACCACACATTTGCACCTTCTTAGTAAATAAGACTTTTAGTTTAATTTTGCCTAGTATACTGACCCTTATCACTGTATGTTGTTGTTCTGATGTCCCACCTTTTCTTTAAGGTTATATATGATCCCTGCTATGAAACACACATTACTGATTACTGGGCAAAGGGTGGTGATGGCAGTGAAATTAAATAATCAATTAGTAATAATGTAACAATACTACTGTACTGCAAATAATAACATTGTTTAAATCCAACCCACTTCCTGTAAGCCCCACCTCCATTTGAGGTAATTGGGAAGTATGGGACAATAATTACCTATGTGAAATGTTTTCTATAATACCCAGCATTGCTTATTCCACACTTCTCAGTGTTGTGCAATGTTTTGAAATCAATTCAGTGGTCAAGTGGTAGCAGAGAAAGTGGCTGCTGGGTGTGCCTGCAGAGAAGACAGTTTTCCAAAGCCTCTCTGTTGACTATATATAACTTCACATGTGACTGTGGTTGCCATGGCAGTTGCATGACACTGAGAATAATACAAAAATGCATCTTATGATAGTTTTGATTTAAAAGGAACCTTATGCCCCTTTCTGAAAGCTTAATAAAATGTTATCTCTATGTTGAGTTCTGTGATATTTTTGGTGTTGGCTTATGTTTGTTTAATATCAAGAGCACTAGAAACGTAGTTGCTGAACTTAAAGGAAAATAATCAGTAAACATGGTTAGTGTAGTACATTGATATGCTTTTGTAACTTTTTTAATAAATGTAAGATTTTTTTTTATACAATATCCTTTTTATTGAATACAATTTCAAAAAATACAATCGTAAAGACCAAGGGCAATCACATTAGATGACATTTATCAAAGTACATGGAAATCAAGACCACGAAAGATATTATTCGTAGTAGCGTTATATTGTCAAGTATGCAACTATCAAAGTTACACAGTCTCACATTTGCATGGGTAAATGTCCCTGTATGTTAAACAATAGTATTACAAAAAAGAGTTGAGTGAAGAGAGAGAGAAAAAAAAGAGATATTATAAAACAGGGTGGGAGGAAAAGGAGGAGAGGGGGAAGGAGGGGAAGGGACCTAAGAGCAAAGATCCAGTCATAGACGAATGTTAGATAAAATTAAATGTAATAATAGAAGGAGGATTACTTAGATAAGGCAGCATATCTTCCTGACTCTTGAAATTCTAACCAACCAAGCCATATGGAACAATAGTCATTAAACTTATCGGATGAACAAAGAATCAAGTCATCCATATATCTATAGGATTCGATGCGAGTGAGCCATTCCTTCAGGGTTGGAGGAGAGGTGGATCTCCAATGAACGGGGATTACTGCTTTTGCGGCACTATTTAAGTTTTTTAGCAAGGATTTTTTGTATATTAATATTGGAGACTTTGTCTGGTTTAATAACCAAAAACCTGGGTCATCTGGAACTTCCGTTTTTAAAATTTCTTTTGAGATTGCAATGACACCATCCCAGAAGGGTCTCATGGATGGGCATTCCCACCAGATATGCAACGGTGTCCCAAAACCTGAGCCACACCTCCAACATAAATTAGAGTTGCCAGGGTAAATTTTAGCAAGGACATTAGGACAACAATACCATCTGGAGAGGACCTTATACTGTGTCTCAAACACCGTTACACTAAGAGAGCTAGCCTTGGTAGCCTGAAAGATATTATTCCAATGTCTCTCTTGTACCTGATTCCCCAGGTCTTTTTCCCAGTCTTTCGTAAATTTTGGCAAAGAGGAGAAGCGATTCTCAACCAGGGTTGTATAGATCCCGGAAAGGACATGCGTAGGGTTTGAAGGGGGTATACACATAGTTTCAAATGACGTTAATTACCTATTAACACCCAAACGCATCTTTTCAGTGCTTAAAAAATGTTTAAGTTGCAAGTAATGCCAAAATTCCGAATTAGGCAGGCTCCATATGGCCTGTAGATACTCAAAGGTAAGTACACCAGACGGACCCACCAGCTGGCCAGCGCAAACAATTCCTGCCCTGGACCAATAATTAAACTCTTTTTCTCTGATCCCAGGAGGAAAAGACTGATTGTCAAACAGTGGGGTCAAAGGCGAAACAACCGAGGAGATATATCTAAAATTACGGAGTTTAGTCCAACACTTCATGGTAGGTTTTATTACCGGGTGTTGTAGATTTGGAAGACTCGTAAGCCAGGGACAGGTACTCGAACAGTGCCCGAGAGACCATTCCTCTATTGAGACCCATTGCTTGTCTGCTTTAACTCTTGTCCAATCAAGTATTCTACTAAGCATAACAGCATCGTAATAGGACTCAAAATAAGGGAGTTGGATCCCAAGTTGTTTCCGGCTAAATAGAATATCGTGCTTAAAGTGAGGTTTCCTTCCCCCCCACACAAAGTTCTTGATTAAACAGTTCAGGTTTGAGAACCACTTGTATGGTATGTGTATCAGCAGGGTCAGAACGTTCATCTTAACAATATTAATTCTACCAATCCATGAAAATTTCTTTCCCTGCCACTCTCTCAGATCTTTTCGAAGTACATTGTATATGGGTTGAAAATTAATCTCAAATAGTTGGGAAGGGTCTTTGGTGATGTTTACTCCCAAATACTTAATGTGGTTCGGGGAGTGGTAAGATTAAATGCAACAGATTTAGAATAATTAATCTTAAAGTTCGATAAAAATCCAAATCTATGGAACTCTAAAACCAGATTAGGGACTGAGATTACTGTGTTAGTAATTATTGCTAACAAATCATCAGCAACAAGAGCAAGTTTGTAGGTTGAGTTACCCAATCTGATTCCAGAGATATCTGGGTTAAACCTGATTGCCCTCGCCAGTGCTTCCATGCATAGAACAAAAAGAAGGGGCGATAGAGGGCAACCTTGTCTCGTGCCCTTAGATATTATAACAGGGTCCGAAAGATCACCATTTATCTTTATTCTAGCCGTGGGTCAGTGATAGAGTGCAAGTATTCTGTGAATACTCGTTTGACCTAGGCCCATATGGGTAAGTATACCTCTTAAAAAAGTCAAGTCTATTCTGTCAAATGCTTTTTCAGCATCGGTTGACAGCAATATAGACTGGGTGGAGGAATTCGAAGCCAAGTGAATTATATCAAGAACTTTGGTGGTATTGTCCCTAGCCTCCCGGCCAGGTACAAACCCCACTTGATCAGAGTCAATTATTCTCGGTAATATAGATTTCAACCTGTTGACAATGAGTTTAGCATAAAGCTTGACATCCACATTAAGGAGCGATATTGGCCTGTAACTTGGACATCTAGAAGGGTCTTTCCCATCTTTAGGAATAACCGAGATATGGGCTTCTGAAGCATGCATCGTAAATTTTTCCTTTTCAGAGACCGCGTTAAAGGCCTGTAGCATTAGGGGAACCAAGATGTCCTTAAAAGTTTTGTAATATGCAATAGTAAATCTGTCTGGACCCAGGCTTTTTCCAGATGGCGTGGATTTCATGGCCTCTATTAATTCCAAAGAGGTAAAAGGGGCATCAAGCATATCCTTCTCTGGATCTGAGAGAGTGGGAAAGCCAATATCAGCTAAATAGGAAGCAGTATTTGCTCTCTTCTTAAGGAGAGTGTCCTTAACATCCTGTGAGAGGTTATATAATTTGGAATAGTACATATGAAATGCTTTTGCAATGTCTTGACTAGTGTTGTGCTTAGTCCCCTTTTCATCAGAAATTGTCTGAAAAAACGTGGTAGCTCTTTGTGCTCGAAGGACCTTGGCAAGCATCCTTCCCGGTTTATTACCCCATTGAAAGAAGCGACTTCGGCATTTACGCATACCTAATTTAATTCTATCTGACAAAAGATTGTTAAGAGCTGTTCTAGTTTCTGTTAATTCAGACAAGATATTTTCGATAGAGATGTCTTATGTCTCGTCTCTAATAATTTAAGTTTATTCAAAAGGGAGGTCTTAGACCTTTGTCTTTCAGCTTTCATAAATGAACCAAGCTGGATCAATTTCCCCCTCACAACACACTTATGTGTCTCCCAAACTTAAATTTTAGAAGATTCTGGGATGTCATTGTGTGAGATGTAGTCCTTAATCGTGTTCTCAATCTGGGTCTTACAGTATGGATTTTACAGCAAAGTTTCATTAAGTTTCCGAATGCAGGGCTTCTTATGAGGGCTATCTAAGTGTAACGTAAGGAAGACTGGAGCATGATCTGACCAGGTAGTTTGGCCAATTACCGTATCTTGTACCAAATGCAGGTGCCTATGTGACAGGAACAAATAGTCCAGTTTCGAGTAGACTTCGTGAGGGTGGGAATAGACAGTGTAGTCCTTGTCTGAGGGGTGGTGTAGCCACCAAACGTCAGCCAGCTGGTGGGTATGAAGGGTGCGCCTTACCTTAGAATACAGTTTGTCTGAGTATCTGTGCGACTTGGAGGATGAGTCTAGCTCTGGGTGAAGAGCCCAGTTCAGGTCCACGCCAACCACCAGAATTCCCTCTCGGAGAGAGTCCACCTGCTCCATAATTTTCTTGAAGAAGCCAGGCTGACCCTGGTTAGGTAAATAAACATTTACAAAAGTGAAGGAATGGTTACAGATTTTACATTTCAGTAGGATACCCCTCCCCTCCTTCAACCTGTGTTTTGTTACATTAAAAAGTGGAAGACGTTTTGAAAAAAGGATGGCCACACCTAAACACCTAAAGTCTTCCCCTTACTATTACTACTAAAGTAGGTGTGGGGGTAAAAATAATTACAGAAAGAAGGAACTGCTTCCTGCTTGAAATGGGTTTCTTGAAAAAATGCTATATCAACCTTATCAGCCTGGAGATCCCACAAGGCTCTCAATCTTTATTCTGGTATGTTTAGCCCCTTTGCATTGATAAAATCTTGAGTTTCATTGCCATGAAGATGTTTCTATCCACGCAAAGTAGTTTCTATTACATCTTAAAAAATATACATTGACTGTACTCTTAGAAGGTATGGGAAAAGAGGGGGAGAGAAGAAAGGGGAAGGGGTGACAAAGAAAAAACAAAAATAATAACCAGAAAGAACCGAACCACATTAAAAGTGTGGACGGAAGGATGAAAAAAGGTCATCCATGTGCCCAAAATGAAAAGTGCGGTTTAAGGGGGTCACAGAGGATTGGTGACAGCGATAACAACCAAATAACAAATCTATTCAAAAACAAAACTTATTTTTCCTTTTCTTTTCCTTTCTTTTTCTTATAGAAAAACGTACCTCAAAATACACCCCAAGAACACTAGATAGTGTAATTTTAGTAAACACCCTTATAAACTATATAAACTTTATATCGCAATGCATTAAGGCTACCTCTATGGTATGTCAAAAGATTACAAAATGGATGGGAGAATAACTATGAATAGAAACAGTCAAACCCAAAGTCCAGTAGAAGTTTCTTCCGTCTGCTCCATCTGTAGAGAAGAGAAAGGAGATCGAAAAACACAAGTTTTCTCCTAATAAGATATAATCTAACAGTGAAACCAATGGTCACAGTTATGTGATCATTAAAAACAGCATAGCGTCCAAGTACTTAGAAATATATCATGGCACAATAGCATTTGCAATTAATTTCAAGTGATCTCTGTCTTCTCTTGGCATTCTTCTTCGATTTCCCACCTGCTGCATATTATCATAGTCTGCTGAAGATGTATTTGGGGAAAGTAGCTGGTGATGGGATTGCCATTCAGTTAGCGTAACCGTTTGAATGTCAAGTGCTTTACAAAAGGATTCTAACTCTGTGGGTTCCCGAAGAGTCAATGATTGATCTTGGTGAGTAACCTGAAGGCTCATAGGGAAACCCCACCGGTATCTGATATTATTCTTACTTAGCTCAGATGTAAGAGGTCTTAACATCCTGCGAATTTGCAAAGTGTGCCACGATAAGTCTTGGAAAATCTGTATAGTGTTCCCATCGAATTCCACCTTCTCCAAACGTCTGACTTTGTTTAAAATCTCCTCCTTCTGGGTAAAGGGTAAAGTAGGGAAGTCTGCATATTACATCCCTTGGTCTATCCGATGCTACCCCTCTTGAACGAAGGGCTCTATGAGCTCTATCGAATGTAATAAGCTCATTTGGATCTTGTTCAAGAATCTCATTGAAGATTTTAGTCAGCACATCAACTAGACCTTGAGTCGGGATATCCTCTGGGATGCCGCATATCCTCAGGTTGTTCCTGCGGCCCCTGTTATCAAGATCATCCATCTTTGTTCGTAGCATCTTCAATTCTGTGGCTTGGCGAGAAACCACTCCTTTAAGACTATTATGGTTCTCAGCTGCTTCTTCCCTACTTCCTTCTAAAACCGATAGTCTTGAGGTGATGCGGGAGAGATCAGCCTGGATGTTTGCTCCTTCTTTATGCACAATGTCTTTTAGCTTAATTTCCAATTTCTCAAAGTCCGCCTTGCTCGGTAATTCTTGTTTAGTAGGCAGAGATTTGAGCAGCTGTAAAATCTCACTAGTATCATGAGAACCTGTTGGAAAATTAGGACGCTGACCAGCACTTAGGGATGGTGAACCAGAGGAAACTGACGTTGCCGGAGATGGTGATTGCTGATTTTCAGACATTGTCGGTGAGCTGGGAGCTTTCAAGAATTGCCACAGTTCAGAACGCTGAGAAGAGCTAGAAAGGCTTGTAGCTCCTTTTTTTGGAAGAGCCTCTCCTATCTCTGCCCATCTACAAATCAGAGAGTTTACCAGGTTAGGTTATGATAAGGACTCAGGGTGATACTGAAAGGCACTGCACGCTTGGTGATCATCGCTGGCCACTTCTCCTCATAGTCGCCTAGGTCGCCATTCACGCTAGGTTAAGAACAACATCTCTATACATTATACGCAGCACCGTGTTTTGACGAGACAGTACAAGAAATATTTTCTGTATGAGATTTCTCAAACAACCACAAGATGGCAGAATAGTTGTTTAAAGGAGAGTCAGAGAAATATCTTCAGTGTGTACTTTCTCGGACGACCACACGATGGCAGAGTAGTTGTTTAAAATGAAATGGAAATATGAAGCTCCATAAGCATGTACTTCTAAATACAAAACAGAGGATTCTACATTTGTAGTATTATTAAATATTCTCACACCTCTTCACAGTAGAATCAGCCTTCCAGAGCCTCTCCAGTGACCCACGGCACTTCTGTGCTGATAACACAGCCCCTCCAAGCGGTGGGCTGTAAGTCCCTGCAAGATCCTCCAGACCGCTGTTTCAGAGTTGTCTGGCTGCTACCCCCTCACCTTGCACTGCAGGGATCCCTGTCCCCCGTATGAGGCAGGCAAGATGGCGTCCAATTTTTTTCCTGTTGGCGGCAGCGTGGGAGACAGCTTCAGCTCCCACAGAGGGAGAGATGACACCAAGGAGGGCACAAGTCTCACGTTTGCTGCGGTCTCGGTAGGTGCAGGGTCCCGACACCTTCCTCCACTATGCAGTCTCTCAATTCCACACCCCGCTGCAGCAGCGTCGGTCCAGGGGATTGGCGGGAAAACGTGTGTGGCTCCTGGAGTGTCAGATAGCGCTCTGCTTACGGGGTAGCGCTGGGCTGGTCACGGGTACCGATATTCACAGTCCCTATCCCCAACTTTCTGTAGCCACAAACCAGCTGTGAGAGGTCTGGAAACAGCACTTAATGAGGTAGAGTACACGGAGCTCATTTGAAGCACGACTAGCTCCGATGGCGTCCAGGCCACGCCCCCTAAATGTAATATTTTAAGTACAGTTTCCAGAAAAACAAAACAAAGAACTGGATAAATATTAATGTAATTATGTAATGTATACTTTTTGTAGCCATTGAAAAAAATAGCAAAATATTGATATTCTGCTATTTTATAGTGAATCAAATCAATAATAATGAACCAAAAAAAAACCAAATGCATCAATTGATATTAAAATGATAAGATGATTGTAGTCCATTGCCATTGTTTTTATTTGGAAAGAAACAAAATACAGCGCTGAGAGCAGCCTAAACACATAACCAAAGCAGAACCAATTACATTTATTGTTAATGTTTAAAATCTTTCAAATAAATTAGCACAATACATAATATCATGGTAAGGAAATTACAGTCACATCATCCTAACGGGACAACATATATGTTTTTAGGACTTCAGTAAGTTGTATATCTCTAGTTACTTAAGTTGCAGTGAAAACTGTCTTTCCGCAGCTGTTTCCATGCTGTTCAGCAAACACAATCACTTTCAGCTTGAAGCCCGCAAAATAGTTTTTAAATTTATCCATAATAAGTTAATGTAGTGATATCGCTGGCAGACGAACTGTACAGTAAAACTAGCATGAGTAGATGCAAGTCTTACCATATCACGTGACTTACATGCCACTGGTGAATACATTGCTGCTCTGTTTACCTTTTAAGTGGCGTGATGAACAGAATTATGTAATTTGACAATTATGCGATGAAAGATCCAAAAACTGTTTCTTGATGATAAAAAAGGGTGCGACGATTATGCGGTGGTGACGATTATGAGGTGAAATACGATATTTTAGTGTGTTGTTTCTGTAGAAAATTATTGTCCTTACAAATAAATATTTTGCTAATACTCTATTTGCCTAGGCCTAGGCTGTATATGTTAATGGGCCTAATAACTGTTTGAAAAGCAACCCCCCCTTCCCATAATACATCTGTATGTGCCTCCAAAACACTGTCCTCTGGCTACTACTTTGTTAATAATAAGATTAATCTTTAGGGTAATTTATATTAATATAGCACCTCTGAGATCTGCAGAGCTAGAAAACTGTGGAAGCAAACTACAACCATAGAGCAAAGATATGTTTATAAAATGTAATACGTTTGTGATGATTCAAGTAGTATTTTTTTTACATGTACTGAACCAACACCTCCTGCACATTTTGGTGCATAAAATTGAACAAAACCCATTAAAACATATATTAAAGTTATTGATTTAATTAAAAAATGTATACATTTATTTTGTTACATTTGTGTGTGTTTTATTAATGAATTGCAAATATTCATAATGAGACATATTTGAGAGCAAAGGATGCAAGGGGTTATTGTTAGCATGGAATAGTGTAGGTTGATGAGGTAAAACAGTGAAATGGTTAACATTATTTAATTGTCAGGAAACATCAGTTTTAGGACTAATGAGAGCAGTTAAGGAAATACATGCGTGTACAGATTTGATTTACGGACAAACAAGCACTCCAAACACTCCAAACACAAAACAAAAGAAAAAAGTATATGCAATTACTCTTACGGACCATTTACATCTCATAGTTTATTTATCACACAAGATCAATTCTTGGGAAACATCTAGATTTGAATATGGTAGTATGTACGCACAAGTTCAGTGTGTACGATGGTTGGATATATTTGTGGGAGATTAGCATAATTGGTGATAAAAGGACGGTCAGGATATCAAGGACATTTGGGCAAGAGCACAAAAGGATGTCCTAGTATCTAAGGGTTCGGGATCACACAGGTAACAGAGAGAGACGGAGGATATAACTGTTACTTTATTACAGATACAACAGTAATCAATAAAACTCAAGTGATCACCACACTTCACACACTCAAAACGAACACCCCAGTGTATTTTATCCCTTATCCACAATACTCAATACAGTCTAGTCTTTAACCGGGCCAAGCTGTATAAAGATGTTTCCTGGCCAAGCTGTAGTTTTGCTAGTGGCCTTGATACAATTACCAGGACAACTGCATGACAACTGCACAAGTACGCTAAGAGTACCGCGGCACCCGGCCAAGCTGTTTGCCACAGTTCGCTATGGGACTCACTAGATCTCAGTCACTATTACAGCCGATGGGAACTTTCCCCAGTTAAACAAAAGAAATGAACTCTGGCCAGATCAGCAATGTAACAGTGGTCCTGAGGTAGTTTGTATAGAGGTTCAAAGACAGTATACATGCAAGAAGGGAGTATGCAGTGTCTGGCTAAGCTGTTGGTTCCTATCTCCTGCCATGAAACAGCAAATAAGCTTTCAGGTCCCCCAGATCCCTCTGAAGTTCTTATTCTGGCCAATTTTCTTTTTCCATTTCATGGCTAAGCTTTTGGGTTTATAAACAGCAAAGTTAATTATAAGCCAAGCTGTTACTGCGCTCCATCCAATCTTGCAGATTCTGGCTGCTCTGCGAAAGCTTTCTACCAAGGTGGTTGGGACCTGAACCCCAGACAGCCTTCTCCTGTATGCATGCCAAGTGAACAGATCCAAGAGCAGCTCCCAATCGAGCAGGGTTTCCACCCAGCAAGATGGTTTACAGAACATGAGTCTGAGATGCAGAAGTTCAGGCAGAATATTTGAGATATCATCATCATCATCATCACCATTTATTTATATAGCGCCACTGATTCCACAGCACTGTATAGAGAACTCATTCACATCAGTCCCTGCTCCATTGAAGCTTACAGTCTAAATTCCCTAACATACACACACAGATAGAGAGAGAGAGACTAGGGTAAATTTTGATAGCACTAGAGCTCTTCCTACTACCCCTGGGCTGTGGGTAGTAGGATAATACCGGCGATAAAGTGTAAAAATAACAAACGGACGCCATTTTCATTTGTGGAACTACAAGTCCCAGCCAGCCAGGTTGCCCAAAATAGTGTAGCCATGCTGCTGCTTGTATAACTACAAGCACCAGCATACCCATGGCGGCCAGGGCATGTTGGCATGCGCAATGAACTATGCTACTTGCGTAAGCTCTATTTACAGTATTAGGTGATTTCCCCAATAGCGTGGGAAAATTGCTTAATACAGTACATAGACCTTGCGCAATGAACGTAAGTTCATTGCGTAACGGACCTCCTACCAGGTAGGAGGTGTTTGCGGCGGCTCCAGCTTTTTTTGTTTTTCTGCAAGCAAGTCTAAAGATTCGGGATGTACAAATATGGGGCCCTTCTGGCCGAAGAAAAGAAGACTACAATCAACAAGGGGCCCCTCCTGGGCGAAGGCCAGAAGAGATTTTTCAAGGCCGAACTTTTGGATGGTATAAATAATGTGGGACTGGGGCAAGCCGGACAATTGGATATATAATTTATTTTGGACCTTTTTCAAGCCAGAACTTTTGGAAGGAATAAATAATGTGGGTCTGGGGCAAGCAAGGACAATTTGGTACAGAAAGAAGACTTCTTTGGTGAGTATTTCGGGTTTTATTATTTTTAATAAATATATGTGGGTGGTTACTGTGTTTATTGTAGGTTTTTAATTAAATATGTGTGGTGTTTACAAGGGTGTTGTGTTTTTTTAACATTTTTGTTTTGTGGAACTACAGGTCCCAGCCAGCCAGGGATGTCAGGGCATGCTGGCACTTGTGGTTCTCCAAGTGCCAACATGCCCTGGCTGCCGTGGGTATGCTGGTGCTTGTAGTTATACAAGCAGCAGCATGGCCACACTATTTTGGGCAACCTGGCTGGCTGGGACTTGTAGTTCCACAAAAGAAAATGGCGTCCGTTTGTTATTTTTACACTTTATCGCCGGTATTACCCTACTACCCACAGCCCAGGGGTAGTAGGAAGAGCCCTAGTGCTATCAGCACTGGGCTGGGGGTCTCTAGGGGGGGGGGGGGGCGCTCATTTTTTTCGGCGGACCCCACTCCCTAGGGATTCCAGCCCAGGGCTGAACAGTCCAGGGTTGGTTAGTCATTATGGCAGGGGGACCCCTGCTGCGTGTCCCACTGCTAGAGTGCCGCCAACCCTGGCTGGTTTGCCTAGTGCTGGTTAAATGAAAATCGGGGGGGGGACCCTACACAAATTTTTTCCCCGATTTTCACGGAGCCAGCAGTAGTCAGGCAGCACTAGGGTTAAGCTGGAGTAGAGGGGGGACCCCACGCTTTGTTTTGTTTTACACTTTCATCTATTCTTTACCATTTTTACACTGCCAGGGCAGTGTAACAGTGATGTGTTTCTACAACACGCTGCTATCAAGCAGCGTGTTGTATCTGGCGTGTTTTCAAGCAAACTCTCCTGAGTTTGCTTACTCGCAGCTTCATACATTGGAGACTTGTATAGCTGCAGGGGTAAACAGTCGGGAGTTAGATCTCTGGCGATTTTGCAAATAGTGATTTTGACAGAAGCACAACTCTGGTGATTTTGCATGAAATATCAGCTTCATACATCTGCGAGTTTCAACTCTCCCGAGAAAATCGCTGGATTTGCAAAATCGCACCTTGATACATTTACCCCCTGGTATATGGAAAAGTGGACTGGGTATTGGTGAGGAGAGTTTGTCTGACAAAAAGGTAGCCAAAACTGCTTTGGGTCCAGTATGCTTTGAGTGTGGAGAGCCTTGACATTTGCAGGTACAATTCTCAATGTTAAATGAACCTATGGATTGTTCGCTGCCGCACTCAAAACCGATCTATTTGAGGAATATGGCAAGACTCTTTTGTCTGTTACTGCAATATTGTCACGCCTGAGGATCTGTCTGTACCCATACTTGGTGGTGTCTCTGGAGTTAGACTGGTGATAGACTAGCAGAGGAGACCAGACAGGAACTGGATTTCTGAAACAGGAATGCTGGGTGACGGAACCAGAATGCTGGATGACGGAACCAGAACGGAGCCAGAATGCTAGAACCGGACCGCTGGATGATGGAACCAGAATGGAGCCGGAATGCTAGAACCGGACCGCTGGATGATGGAACCAGAACGGAGCCGGAATGCTAGAACCGGAATGCTGGATGATGGAACCAGAACGGAAACTGAATGCTGGAATTGGAATGCTGGATGACAGAACCGGAATGCAACTGGAATGCTGGAACCAGTGTGCTGGAAGCGGAATGTAACCAGAATGCAGACTGCACTCTCTGAACTGGAACAAATAGAAAAGACTGCAGATTGCTGTGAACCAGGTTGGTGTTTGAAAATACAACATTGCACTGGCAACAGGTAAGGACTCCAGGAAGTCCTTTTAAAGTAGCTGATGATTCCTTATTGGAGACTACCTTCAGCTGGGCAGAAGCACCACTCTGAGTTGGTGAGATGGATCAGGTGACGATATTCAAGATGGCAGCTCCCAGGAACTTGTTTTGGAGAGAAACCTGAAGTGGAGGCTGCAATTCCTTGATTGGCTGAGAGGAATCATGTTACTGAATCCAAAATGGCAGCCACAAACCCTGATTCTGGAGGTATATCTGGAGTGGAGACAGACTGGGCGGTATCTTGCAGAGAGATCTAAAAGCAGCAGAGCCTGAGGACCACAGGGACAGCTTAGAAAGACAGTGGAGAGGTAAGTGACAGGACCTGAGAGCCTGGTGTGTGACAGTACCCCCCCTTCCCTCTTGAGGGTATACCCTGGACACCTCTTGGGCTTCAAAGTGAATTTTGCATGGAAGATATGGACCAAGTGTAAAGCATATACATCAGTGGCTTTAATCCAGACTTGTTCTTCTAGGCTGTTAAACCTTCCAATCAATAAGATATTGAAGATGACCATGACGAATTCGTGAATCGAGTATCGTTTCCACTTCATACTCAACTCCTCATTGAGTTTGACTTTAGGAGTCTTAGGGAGTGCAAAATGAAACCTATTCAAGACCAATGGCTTCAACAAGGATATGTGGAAGGAGTTAGGAATTCGTAGATATGGAGGAAGTTTGAATTTGTAAGCTACTGGATTGATGACTTGCTCTATGGGAAATGGACCAATGTAGCGAGGGGGAAACTTCATGGAAGGTAACTTAAGCCTCAGGTTGTGAGTGTAAAGCCACACTCTATCTTCTGGTTTGAGAATGGGTATTGCTTGACGTTTGCGATCAGTAAATTTTTTGGAATTGGAGGAAGCCTTTAACAGGGAAGAACAGACTTCTTTCCATATTTTAGTGAACTGACGTAAAGTATTTTCAGCAGCAGGTACAATGGCAGAAGGAAGAGACTGGAACTCAGGTATTCTAAGATGAAGACCATAGACCGTGTAGACCCAGAGAAGGAGTGATACTGATTATTTTGGGAGAATTCTGCCTATAGTTAAAATCCTGATTTACTCTTTTAGTTTGGTCATTTGTTTGGGTGTGACAGGCAGACGAAAACTTGAGCTTCACTTGGAGAGTTGAACAAAAAGGCTGTCAGAACTTGGCCACGAATTGGACCCCACAATCGGAGATTATTTCTTAAGGCAAGCCATGGAGTCCGAAAATCTCCTTAATAAGCAATTGAGCCAGTTTTGGTGCGTAAGGTAGTCCAGTGAGAGGGATAAAATGGGCCATCTTGGAGAACCTGTCAACTACAACCCAGATGGTGTTGAACCCATTAGAAACTGGTAGATCAGTAATGAAGTCCAGGCTTGGTGAGGAATAGACAATGGTTGAAGTTGGCCGGCAAGTATCTGAGGAGATATTTTATGTTGGGCACACCTGGAACAGGAAGTTATGAATTCTTGGATGTCCTGCTTGAGAGTAGGCCACCAATAGGACCTTTGGACAAATTTAAGAGTCTTTTGAACTCCAGAGTGTCCGGAGAATCGGGAGGCATGAGCCCATTGAAACAATTTCTTGTGACGTGCTGGAGCAACAAATATTTTTTTCCAGAGGCGGGGTAGGAACAATATTGTTGGTAGTAAAGAACACAGGATCAATGATATGGCTTTTTTGGGTGAGGCAAAGATCCTTATCTTGAAGCATGGAACGAGAAAGGGCATCGGCCTTACAATTCTGGGATCCTGGCCGGTAGGATACCTTGAAGTCACACCTGGAAAAGAACAAGGCCATATAGCTTGTCTAGGATTCAGGCACTGGGTTGACTTTAGATACAAAAGGTTTTTTCATCTGTGACGACCGAGATGGGATATTTGGGACCTTCCAACAAATGTCTCCATTCCTCCAAAGCCAACTTAATGGCTAATAATTCTTGATCTTCTATAGAGTAGTTTTTTTCTGCCTGCAGAAATTTGCGAGAAAAGTAGCCACAGGGCTGAAGATGTTCATCTTCGAAACACTAGGATAAAATTGCACGTAGACTTATTGCAGAGGCATCCACTTCCACGAAAAAAGGCCGGGATAAATCAGGCTGGCGAAGAACTGGAGCAGAAATGAAAAGTTGTTTGATGTTATGGAATCCTGCTTTAGGTTCTTCAGATCAATTAGAGGTATCGGACCCCTTTTTGGTAAGGGCTATGATGAGAGCCACATGAGTGGAGAAATTTCTAATGAGTAGTTTGCAAAACCCAGAAAGCGTTGAACTGCTGTTGGTAGCCGCGGCGGCCGCGGGCACCGCCGCACCTCTCTGTTTGCTACTGCTGGCGTCCCGGTTGCCAAGGCAACTGGTTCCTTCATCCCGGTTGTCTGGGCAACAACCAGAACGCTTCAGGCTCCCTGTCGCAGCACCCGGCCAGCTGTCAAACAGCCGTGCGTGTGCGCGCAGGGCTGTGTAGGCTCAGCCAATTATGGCTGATTAGTGTTAGGAAACGCTGCTGGTGCCAGTAATTTATTATGCAAGTGCTGAGAGCACTTAGAGGGTTTTGCCCTGATTGGTCATGTGTACTATTTAAGGCATTTAAGGCAGTGAGGACTGAGCCTCACTGCTGGTTATAGCGTTCTGTCTCAGTCTGCTACCTGCTCCTGTGCTGTGTTGATATTTTAACCTTGGATTGCTTTCTCGTGTATGACCTCTGCCTGTACCTGGACTCTGAACCTTTGCCTGTGACCCTGACCTTCTGCCTGTACCTGGACTCCGAACCTTTGCCTGTGACCCTGACCTTCTGCCTGTACCCGGACCTGCACTCTGTCAGGCCAGCCGGAAACTCTCATCTCTGTCTGGTCCGCAGATCTCTGGCCTACCCCTACTCCGTGTATTACCTCCTGTATCTGAGCGCTACCCGTGTGATCATAAACTTGTACTACACTGATCATGATATTTGGGGGCATCCAAGTACATGTGAGTGTAACCAGTCTCTACGGCAAAGGGTGGCTGCTATAGGTGAATACCTCTCCTCCTAGTTCTACAAGTTCATGCCGCACGGGTTGTCGCAACAACTGCCTTGAGATTGGTTGGAAAAGGCCAGTTGAGAATCACCTTGAGCTTCTCTGGATCCATCTGTAAGTCAGCCACAGAAATAATGTAACCTAAAAAGGAGATGGATGGTCCTGCGAAGGTGCATTTCTTCAATTCACAAAAGAGCAGGTGGGTAAAGAGTGGTGAAAGAACATCTTTGACATGGGCACAATGTGATTCCAGATTATTGGAGAAGATAAGATTATCGTCCAAGTAGACAACAACTGTTTTGTAGAGGAGACCACTGAAAATTTAATTGACTGGTATACTGCTGGGCCATTACTCAATCCAAATGTCATGACAAGGTACTCACATTGCCCACCATGAGTGTTAAAAGTGGTCTTCCATTCACCCCCTTCATGAATTCAAATTAAATTGTAAGCCACTCTCAAATCTAGTTTTTTTTAGTAAAGATGGTGGCACCTCTGACACGATCAAACAGTTCCGTGATGAGGGGCAAAGATAATGATTTTTAATGGTAATATCGTTCAAATCTCAATGCACGGGCGGAGACCGTCATCTTTTTTCTTCACAAAATAAAAAACCTGCTCCGACAGGGGAGGAAGATAGATGGATGAACCTCCTCTCAAGGTTCTCCTGGATATATTCAGACATTGACTTAGTCTCAGGGAGAGAGAGCGGGTAGGTACACCCCCTAGGAGGTGTTTTCCCTGGTATCAAATCTATAGGACAATCCCACACTCTATGTGGTGGTAATGAGTCTGCACCAGCTTTACTGAAGACATCAGAAAAGTTCCTGTAAGGTAAGGGTGGAAGCTCATGACCAGAGGAGAATGTGGTCCGAAGTGGTATAACATGTTGGAGGCAGGAGTCCTTACAAAATACACCCCAGGATGTAATCTGAGATGTAGTCAAATCAATCTGGGGATTATGTAATCGGAGCCAAGGTAAACCTAGGACTAAGGAATGTGAAGCTTTGGGGATGATAAGAAGCTTAAGCAATTCTGAGTGCAGAACCCCCACTCTAATCTTGAGAGGATGAGTCTGGTGGGTGATAATACTATTTGAATTGCGACTTCCATCCTCTGCCTTGATGTAGAAAGGTTGAGGTAACGGCTCTGAGGGTAACCGCAAATCTTGAACCACTGTGGCAGTAATGAAGTTCCCAGCGGCACCACAATCAAGAAGAGCATGAACATGTTCAAGAGTGATTGTTAGTACACAATCAAATTTCTATGGAGAACAATTGACTACTCCTAACCTAGTTTCTCCATCACTGATTAGGAGCAGGAGTTTCCCGGACACTTGGGGCAGAAATAAAGTAAGTGTCCCAGATCTGCACAGTCCCGACGCTCCTCTTTGGTTAAACGAGAGCGTTCACCTGCTTGGGCTCATTGCTTGGCGGAGTGGACTGCCGGCACCAAAGTTTATGATGCGGCTTAACCCTTTCACCGCTTCCTTTCTCCAGGGCATGCTTTCGAAAACGTAAATAAACTTTAGTACACAGGGAAATTAGTTCATCAAGTGTTGAAGGCACGAGTAGATAGCTTATCCTTAATTTTATCGGACAAGCCACTTCAGAAGGCTGTGATCAGGGCCTCATCATTCCACTTCAACTCAGAAGCTAATATTTGGAACTGAACCAGGTATTGGCCCAGAGGACGAGAGCCCTGTCGAAGGCTTAGAATATCTAAGGATGCTGAAGTGGTTCTGCCTGGCTCGTCAAAGATCTGACGGAAGGCTGCTGTGAATCCAGAACATTAGGAAAGCAGGGGATCTGCTTTTTCCCACAATGAAGATGCCCATGCAAATGCTTTTCCCAATAGGAGGGAGATAATGAATGCAACTTTTGCTTTCTCCATAGGGAAATTGCTGGGCTGTAGCTCAAAATGCATCTCACATTGGTTCAGAAACCCTCTATACAGTTTTGGATCGCCATCGAACTTGGCAGGAGTTGGCAGATGAAAATGAGCAGCTGTGGCAGGAACTTGAACAGGTGGAGATTGTACAGGAACAGAGGAGTCTCATGAACTGAGATTAGCTTGAATGCTATCCAGATGAAATGATAATTCTTGAAGGAACTGCACAATTTGTCCCTGTGTGGTTTCCTTACTCACAAGCCAATTCACCAGGCTTTGCATTGAGTCTGCTCCTTGGGGCAGATCACCAGCGGAATTCATTTGGGCCAGTGCAAACTGTCAGAGTATTTGTCTGTACCCAGACTGGATGGTGTTTCTGGAGTTAGGCTGGTGATAGACTAGCAGAGGAGACCAGGCAGAAACTGGATTGCTGGATGACGGAACCGAAACAGAAACAGAATGCTGGAACGGGAATGCTTGCTCACGGAACCAAAATGGAACCAGAATGCTGCAACCGGAATGGTGGATGACGTAACAGGAATGCTGGAACCAGAATGTAACCGGAATGTAACCGGAATGCTGGTGATTCCTTATAGGAGACTGCATTCAACTGGGCAGAATCGCCACTCTGAGTTGCTGAGATGGATCAGGTGATCATATCCAAGGTGGCAGCTCCCAGGAACTTGTTTTGGAGGGAAACCTGAAGTGGAGGCTGCAATTCCCTGATTGGCTGGGAGGAATCATGTGACTGAATCCAAGATGGCAGCACCCATAACCTGATTCTGGTGGGATCTTTGGAGTGGAGACAGACTGGGCAGCATCTTGCAAAGAGATCTGAAAGCAGCAGAGCCTGAGAACCGCAGGGACAGCTTGGAAAGACAGCGGAGAGGTAAGTGACAGGACCTGAGATCCTGGTGTGTGTTGACAGTCACAGTAATAGCAGTTGCCCCAAAACTGCCTTCCCCTTTGATTCTAAGCAGAGAATTTCCGCTGTTCAAAAAGATCCTCCGTCGACGGACAAACAGCGGAGAGGAAAAGTGTCATGTTCTGCCACAAAACCTGAACTGAAGTGCTGCTTGGGACAATAAAGCTCTGGCATTTAAATGGATGAAGAAAAGAAAAAGGAAAGCTGTGTAAGCACCAACTTAGAACCGGTTCCTGCCATCGTTTGTTGGCGAGACCTCGGGTCTACCAACAAGGACTCAGATTTGTCAGTTCTTATTTAACTTGTTTCCACTAAGAGACTTTGACTGAGACTAACTTTGAGTTGCTACCTTAGTGAATGTGCATAAAAATGTAATTGAAGTAAATGGGGTAGAGAAGGCCGACAGGCCTGCAGAAGGTATTGTCTATTATATCTTGAAAAATGATTTGCTGTATAGAATTTTTGAAGTTCAAGATAAAATTGTAGAGCAATTGCTATTGCAATAAATTCATGTAACACTTGTATTTAAAGCTGCATATACACATGTGTGGGGGATACTTGGGAGAAGACAAAACCTGGGAGCGTATGTTACTCATGTTTTACTGGCCAGGTGTGTTAATGGCAATAGCGAAGTTTTGCCAGACATGTCCGGTATTCAGAGAACATGTAAGAAAATAGCCCTTCTAATTCCTATTACTCGGTTCAATTGTATTGGTATGGTTTTGGTAGGTCCATTTGAAAATGTTTAATGAGAGATGTCTCAAGCATCCACGGGGTTTAGCCCCTTCGAATTGTTGTATGGCAGACAGCCAATGGCCATTTTGGATGTTCTCAAGGTGGGCTGGGAAGATCACCCCATGGGTACAGCAGCACATCCACGTGGTGCAAGCAAGACATTTCTGTGGTCATTCCAGAGCACAGTGGGTGTTTCAACAGGATTGTCTCAGCCCACCCTTAGTTGCGTGCTGAAGGTGGTGTTGTAGGCTTTACTGTTGCGTATCCATCACTTTATCCATTTGCCACTCAATGAGTATTCCCATAAAGCAGCAATTTTCCACAATAGCTGGCTTTCCGCATGTTATAGGGGAAGTAGAATGTACAAATATAGCCCTGATCCCATTGGGTTGAAATTAACCTATTTTTAGGAATAGGAAACATTTCCACTTGATAAATGGTCAAGCTATATGTGATGCATCTCTCTGGATTCAATGCCTGATGGCTAAAAGTCCTGGAGACATCCAGGCATGTGGCGCAAATTCAGGCTGTGGCCCAAATTAGAGCAGAGGCAAGGAGACAAAGGGTCACATGGAGACACATGGCCATTAGTTATTATTTATTTTTAAATAATTTGTAAGCCCATTTTGTGTTTTATATATATATATATATATATATATATATATATATATATATATATATATATATATATAGAGTTAAATATTTATATTTTATTTTTAACAACTAAATACCGCTTTGCATAATTGATTTTAATAGCACCATATAATAAAAAAGTTTTTAATTCATGTAGACACAATTGTGCTCCAATACACACGTTAATTTTTTATTTTTCCTCATTGTATTTTAATGGAGATAATGCTTACCCTTGGCTCCTCATTCCTATTTTACATCCACACACAGAGCAAGATGTCACAAACAAATTTGCACATATCTCAAGCAGATCGGTTATAGAATGGACTTTACTACTTTTAGTAGTCTGATTCCATTGCCTTGACCTTCCTTGGTGAGCACTTATGTATGTGCCAGATATTGTGTGTGACCTCATAGCTATGTGTGTGATATTTCATAATATTGCCATCCAGAGTGGGGTTCCATGGATGGAAGAGACAGAGGTTGCTGGTCAGTAGGGAGATGATATCAAGGCTGTCCCTTCAGAACTACAAGATTATGCTGCCTTCAAACATGTTATTTCCGAGACACTTTTTATGCAAGCATCATTTTTATTAAATTTTGATTTTATGCTTACAATAAATTTAAAAATAAATATGAAATCAGATATTTTTTAAACTGTCTATTTCCCTAAATACACTATCAAATTAGTGACACAAACAAAATTAAAGCACCCAAATCATTGTGTCTTGCACAGTCTTTTTTCACTTGGCCTAATATTTGAAGTGTTAGAACACAACTGCCTTTGAGTCACCTGAACATGGAAGGGAACCATGGGCTTATCTGTGTAGCATTTGTATGTTCTCCCGTTATTGCGTAGGTTTCCTCCGGGTGCTCCGGTTTACTCCCACAATCCAAAAACATACTAGTAGGTTAATTGGCTGCTATCAATTAGTCTGTCTGTGTATGTTAGGGAATTTAGACTGAAAGCTCTATTGGGGCAGGGACTGATGTGAGTTCACTGTACAGCGCTGCGGAATTAGTGGCACTATATAAATTAATAAATGATGATGATGGAATGAACAGTCTGGAAGCAGGTGGTACAGCCTGCTCAAGCTCTTCGGAAGGAAGAGATGCAACAGAGCCTGGTGGGACGGATTATGTTTTGTAAAGTGACTTCATAGTCTGACAAAAATGCTCCCAAGTTTGCACCATTTTGATATGACAGTCTTTCATGTCCTTTAAATGTTGACAGATCTGTGTTAAACTATTTTGGACTTCATATCCATCAGCATTTGCTGGCTCTCAGTGACATTTTGCAGCTCAGGAGATGGTGATAGCGGCCTTTCATGAGGTCCTTCATCTCTTTCATCACTGTCATGGGGTTCCACATCACCATCACAGGGTTTTTCACCATGTACAGCTCGCATAATGGAAAAAAACAAAATAACATAATAAAATCATATATGTTTCAGTCCATTACGTTCCTTTTACATTGGTCATAAACATTATAATCTAATTTGTTTACTAGTAAACTTCATTACACACATTATTAATATAACATATCAATTGCCTATATGTTTTGACATGTGTTTATCGGTCACTACAAAAACATAAAAAATAAAATGGATTGACAATATTCATAAAATCACACAGAAAGATCCCCCAGCACAATGCTATAGCCAGCAAAAGACCTGCCATTTCTAATATAAATAAAAATGTAAAAGTCTTAGTTGCACACATTTGCAAATGTATGTTGAAGCCACCCGCCACTACATGGTGCTTTTGCTAATAGGTGGTCCTAACTCTAAACAATAAGAGTCCCATATATTTGGGCCATACATATATATGTTTTTAAAATTAGAGCTAACTTTCCAAGAGGTACCCCAAAATCCTCCAAACAGCAATACAGTGCCAGCACTCCCCCTGAGCTACTGACACCAACATGCCTCTCAGACAAATACAGAAGTGGAAGTTGCTCAATCAATTTATAGGCTCATAACAGGTGCTTGAAAGGGGGGGGGGGGTTATCCTAAAATGAACAAACACACAGAAAGATCCCCCAGCACACTGCTATAGCCAGCAAAAGACCTGGCATTTCTGCTGTAAATAGAAATGTTTCTTTTAGGATAACCCCACCCTTTTAAGCACCTGCTATGAGCCTATAAATTGATTATGCAACTTCCCCTTCTGTAATATTCATAAAACAAAAACTATTATTTTGTCTTTTTATAGCAACTTTACATATGCAGCTATTTTAATTATTTATTCGCCAAGGATATTCACCGAAGTTACGTAGTAAACTTGACAGTGTTTTATGTATAATGCATAATAGGTACTTGTATGTATTTTTTTTATTAAATTATAAAGTTTTTATGACATTTTATTTCTATTTATTTTAAAATTATGACTTGGCAATTAATGATCACTTGATTATATCAAACAATATTACAAATTTTAACAAGTATTTCCTAGTGTAGCTACATTTCTTTCTTTACAACATTAAAGTGTTTGGAATAGTTATTGCATTTAGTATGATATTAACCTGATGGAGATTGTTTTGTGGCTTGGGGAGGACTTTCACCTGTGTTGATATGTCCCACGCCCTGCACTAGTAGTTCATTTGTGCAGGCCAATGCTGTGCGCTCTTGAGATGTTAGGTCCAAAGATGCCATGGATCCACCACCTCTTTGCCTCTGGTTTTCTTCATCTTATCTTTTAGGCGTTGTTTCAAATCCTGCCACCAGACTGAAATGGGCAAATGTTAGAATGTTTTTATAGATAAATGAGAAATATATGAAAAATACTGATGCAGACATAAATATATATATATTGGTATATAAAAACCAAAACAAGAGAAGGGGCATCTAGCATAATACCATTTTTTTTTGCACATGTAGATTAAAAGCAAAAGTAATAAAACTCACACAAGAGAATCCTTGATGTAGTCAGCAGCGGTATTATCAGGCTGTTTAGAGATACACTGATTGTGGATGAGTCTTTATTAGCCCAGATGGATAAATTGTGACCGTGATGATGAACCAACAAAGCTCTGCACGTTGATAGTAAAATGAATGATAGTGGATAAATCATCAATATGATTCAATGTTCCTGATGTATAATGAGAAATCAATCAGAACAATTTCTTGAAAAAGATTTAAAACAGTCATGGAAGGCTTATGACAAGATACTGGGATTTTTTATAAACCCTGGGACACTGTCTATGTATATTGTATCCCTTTATAAGAGAAAGTAAAGTGGTACTGACAGTCAGGATGGATAGAGACAGAGAAGGAAACAGTAAAGAACAATAATAGTGAAATGGGTTGCAGAAAAAAAAAAGATTTGTATCAGAATGAAAGCTGGATTGGGCACTATAAGGAATTGGCTCTCGATTATTTTAATAATCCCCCTTAAATCTTATACTAGTCTGAAGCCTCTCCCCCATCCTTCAATCATAACAGGAGCTATATTAGCCATCAATCCAGTGTCCTGTCCATGTTTAGTCCATAAAGTCCATAAGAAATGTGATAACATGTCTTCTACCTGTGATGCAGTGCAACATTAGCCTTTGTGGGGTATCCAGACTATCCTATACCACCTTTGCGTGCTTTCCTGGAATATCTAAAAACACACCATCAGAATACAGTATGTTACACACCCCATTTCACATAATAAATCTAGGCCAATTAAGTTAATAGGGGCTGCTAAAGCCAGAAGAAAAGAATGTTTAGTATGCAATTGGTGTCGGTGCACTCAAGGGCCGGTGATACACCTCTCATGTTATTTTCACAGCTAGAACGGTTCCCCTAGTGATAGACAAATTTAGAGGAGAAATAAATACAAATCTGTCTGTCCCTGTGTCTAAAAAAAACCCTAATTAGTACCAGATACATAAATTTTTACTTTTAGTTCTTGTTTTGATTATTAGTTAATTTAACAATCTATAGATTAGAGGTATGGCCCATATTTCAGAGATTAGCATGCGTACTCATGACATTTGCTGTCATTGAATCAGTACGTCCCTGATACTAATCTCTCTCTAGTCTATTGTCAATTCATTACCAATTACTCTGTCGCCTGTTATCTACAAGGGGATGAGAGGGTTTCTAATCATTTCTCCTCTGTTTAGCAAGATGCCCTTTTTCTTCTACAGTTTTTTTCTAATATTTTTTGTTTGCGTACTCCTGCGTTCGCTGTAGCAAACATTGTTTTTGCAAAGCTAATATACTTTCTGTCATTAATTTATCACTCTGCATTACCTTCTTTCTGGCAATATTTATCATAGTGTCAGGGAAATCAGAGATAGTAGAATGCAATTTAGATTTATTCCTTGTGCAATTTATGGCCACATATCTGACAGGAATCCCCTCATCCTCATCTGCATTATCATTGGCAACAGATATTGTTCTTAGTGTGTGTAATTCTACAATATCACTGCATCCAGGGGCAATAGCTGGAGCTATTGTATCTGCACAATGGAGATTCCGGTGTTTACTAGTACGTGAGAGGGTTTTATTGGTGTCTCTAACAGAAAATGAGGGTGGGACAATATCCTCTTTTCTAATCTCTGAAAATCTTCTGATAACAGGCTCCTCACCATCTGCTTAACTAAATGAAATACATTTACTTTTCTCCAAAAGAAGATATAATTTACAGGGTTCCCTGTTTTCCCAGGCTGTACTATTGTTACTATCCACATAAGGTATAGTTGGCGCTGTTGTGTGCTCAGGTTTTTAACAATTTTCTTTATCTTTTTTCACCTGCTCCAAACTTTGCCCTTAAACTGCTGTAAATTTAAACATGTGATATGCTTTATTCGTCATTTTCATTTTCGTGAACTTAACATACAGATTTGCCCTTTAACTGTATTCAATATCTCAGGATCAAACCTACCAACATTAGAATTTTTTTTCACACATTCAGTTGTTATTTTTGTCCACTTCTCACAATATACAGTTGCTCTCTGACCATATTTCCTACTCATAATATTGCAGACCCTTCAGGTTCTACCATAAACTTAAGCTGTTCTAATGTTACCCCATATCGTGCCTGCCTGGCTCCCATAATCTGTAGTCCTTCAGACTCTAGGGTAGGTTAAGAAAATACCTACCTTTTCCCAAAGGGAAAAAACACACCGGCGCTAATGGAATAAGGAATCAACATTCATTAAAAACAGTGTCAAATAATAACTGGTAGTCCTGACACAATGTACAAATAACACCTCCTATTGCATAAACATGGATTAACAATCACACTGCAGCTAGTTCTCATGGCCTATTGCATACCCTACTTATAAGAAAGATATAAAACGCACAAAAGAACAGCGCTGTGTAGATTGAGAAATCTCCAAATAGAAAAATTTGCATGAAGAATTCCAAACTTCTATATAAAAAAGACAGGCCTCTATATTAAAAACACATTTAAATAACAATCAAATAAATACAATGATCATACAAAAATAAAACACATTAAAAATTGTCCACATATTAACTAGAACATACTATATTTTATCATTTGAAAAGACTCCAGACTAAATTCCAGCACTGTTGATTCAAATAAAATCAAACACAGTCCATCATGAACCTGAATACAGAAACAGTCTCCCGAGGAATCCAAGTATAGCGCTTATTGGGAAGGATAATGTCCCACTTGAAATGGGTTTGTACTCAATAAAAGATCCTACTTGAAAAATAGTAAGAGCGACAAAATTACTAAGTGTAGTTGGTATCCAGCATCAAAGTTTTCAAACCTTGGTGTTCCGTTCCTCTCTTTAGCAAGACGACCATAAATAATCCAGATGTTTTCAAAGGTAACAAACTTCTTATCGGTATAAAATAAGTGCCAACCTTCTGGAGGGATATACATCTGCATGCTAGTCCACAATAATCGCGGGCATGTCACTTGTATGGCATCCATGGTAATCAGTATCTGGTGTGTCTTGCACGCACGTCTGGTAGGGAACGGGGAAGGAAAGATTAGTTCCACCTGTATTGCAGTGCTATTGGAAGAAGAGACTGTAGCCAGCATCCTATGACTCCTGCTGACGCGTTTCGTCAAAGCTTTGAGAAAGTCTAGATGTTGTAAGACTTTTTAGATCCGAATTTGGTGGGATAATAGTAGTCATGGCTCAGTTAAACTCTGAACCCAAAATTTGAATCTGTTGGAATCTTCCGAATTCGAACGTCTCATCTCTACTATATACAATACTTTTATCCAGGGTCGTAAGTAGCCATTTTTGCAGTTTGCGAAAGAGAACACTGGTGCTCCCTCTCATATTTTGGTGTTAGTAGATGCTAGACCATTCTTCAACCCTGTGCTGCGCTCTCCTACTTTGCAGCTTTATCTACCTGGTGCTGCTGCTGGCTGTCACATGTTGATTAGTGGAAAGGGGAAGCTATCACACATTGATTGGAGGACGGTGGAAGCATTCACATGCTGATTGGAGGAAGAAGGGGAGAGGCTTTCACTCACAGAGGGGAGGGAGGAGGAGAGGCTGTATGTCACATGTGGGGGAAAAAACAGAAGGTGAAGCATTCACAAGAAGATGGAGATTTTGAAACTACGAGGCTGGCACACACAGAGTGAAAAGAGGGAAGGCTGTTTGTTACACGAGTAGAGAGTGCAGAGACAGAGGAGAGCAACAGCACATCCAATTCACTTCCACCAGGAAGTACAGGAAATGTTTGGGCTCCCCCAAGATCCGGGAACAAGTGCCAATGAAGCAACCAGGTATTACTAGGGAAAATAGAGGGAAGCCATCACGTCCCTTCCCGGCCTTGCGCCCTGGGCAGCGGCACCAGTTGCACCGCTCTTGTTATGGCCCTACCTTTATCTTCTACGCTGGGATAACTACATTGTTCAGATACAATTCAAATCATATTTCTTTATTTGTAATATTCAACTTACGCCTGGCATATGCATATCTGAGACTGAAATAAAAAAGAGCCGGGTGAACCAAAACTGGCCAAAAAAAATATGCTCCTAATACATTAGGGAAACAGACACCTTCTTTCAATATTATTCAACACACAAATTTTGGCTAAGGCATGTGAGTTTTTTTAAAATAATTTTTTTTAATTGTTGTCTTTTATTTGTTAAAGATGTTTATGGCAGTGTATCTAGCTATAATTATTGTGTGCCCTTTAGCCAATAAAAGATGATAGATAAATATATGTTTGTCTGCACCAGTATTTGTCATATATTTGTCACGATCCATAGCAACAATCTAACATGTGTACATTTCACACAGGTGACAGGATTTTAAATGATGCCTAAAAGACAAAATACAGGAAAACTTGAGACATGTAAGGGAGACCAGTGGTGGGAGCTTGGCATCATTGGACCTCACAACTCTGGAGTGCACAGCCTGCATGGATGAACAACTAGTGCAGGGTATGGGATGCAGGGCTGCCAAGAGGAATTCAGGGTCCCGGTACAACAAATTCATTATAGTCGAGTATGCTTAATTTTTTTTTTAGGGGTGTGGTCATGCATTTGGGGCACATGGCAAATGCGCAATTGGGCGTGGCTTACACATCAAAATCACTAGACTCTCATTTCACCCGAGCGTCACATATGTCCAAGCACTCCTGACTTTCAAGACATCTAGCACCACAGTGTAGTATAGAAACAATGTAGTGTGTACACAAAGAGTTCAGTCTTGGCCTACACCTTACATTGGGCACAACACTCACCAAAAATTGCCATTGTCCCTACTAGAATCACAACATTTCACATACTGTCCTACTCTCTCCTACCTGTTCTTCTCACTTTCACCACCTGCGGCTGCATGTTTCTTTAGTTGCGACTTGTCTGGATCCTGAAATGCTGGGGGCCCTATTCGGAAAAAAATGGCTACATTTAGATAATTCCAAACAACCCTGGCGTTAACTCAATACCACCCACGATTAATAATTAGGCCTTCCTCCAGCTCCAATATTACAATAATGTGCCCCTTCATCATCGCCATGCCTTATGATCACACTGCGCCCTCCATGCTGCTTTTGCCCCGTTCACCTGGCTCCCCTTCATCACACTATACTATGCTGCTCCCCCCCTTTTTCAATCCCACTGTGCCATGCCCCCCCTTTTGAACCCTACTGTGCCATGCTGCCTCCCGTTTTTTAACCCCACTGTGCCATGCTGCCCACCTGTTTTTTAACCCCATTGTGACATGCACCCCCCTGTTTTTTTAACCCCACTGTCCCATGCTGACCCATTTTTTAACCCCTCTGTGCCATGCTGACCCCTGTTTTTAAACCCCACTGTGCCAAGCTGACCCGTTTTTTAACCCTTCTGTGCCATGCTGACCCCTGTTTTTTAACCCCACTGTGCCATGCTGACCCCTGTTTTTTAACCCCACTGTGCCATGCTGACCCCTGTTTTTTAACCCCTCTGTGAACCCCCCCCCCCCCCCCCCCCGTTTTCCTCCCTTCACTTACCTTTTCTTCTCTCTTCTTTCTTGGTCTTCTCTGCTGCTCTGTGCTCCATTACTCCAGACTGACTTAATGCTGGGCGTGACATGATGATGTCACACCGGGCATTCAGTCAGTCTGGAGCAATGGAGCACAGAGGAGCAGAGAGGAGTGACGCCGGCACCGTGACCACGTGAGTATGTTTTTTTTTTAAACTACCCTGCTCCCCCCCAACGACCGAGCCCCGCCCCCCTCCCCCGACGCAAAAGAAAAAAAAAATAGAAACAAATTTAGTTTTGAAAAAAAATAAAAAAATCATCGGCCGGGCCCCCTGACATGCCCGGGTCCTCTGACATGCCCGGGCCCTGGTAATTAGTACCCGCCCCCCCCCCCCCGTCTCGGCAGCCCTGATGGGATGTATCAACACTGTGAAAGTCCTCCACAAGCCACACAACAATCAACATCAGATAAAAATATATATCCTGGTACATGCATTAACTATTACCAAAAATGAATGCTGTGGAAAAATAAATGTAACTACACTAATAAACACTTACAGTACTAAAAACTTTATCATTTTATTAACATAATATACATGTCATATAATTATTATGCCATGCAGTTATGCATTATTCATAAAATACTGTCAAGTTTACTATGTATTTTTATTAATTATCCCTTGGAGAATACACTTTTAAAATGGCTGCATATGTAAAGCTGGTATAAAGGCACATAATGGTAGTTTGACTTTATGGATCTCGTCAATACATTTTACTTCTGGGGCTAGATTTACTAAACTGCGGGTTTGAAAAAGTGGAGATGTTGCCTATAGCAACCAATCAGACCAATCAGCTGTCATTTTGTAGAATGTACAAAATAGATGACAGCTTGAATCTGATGGTTGCTATAGGCAACATCTCCACTTTTTCCAACCTGCAGTTTAGTAAATATACCCCTTGGTGTTTTTAAAATAACCATACATATAACACACATGGAACCCCACCCGGATGCAATGATATATCACACACAGAGCTATGATGTCGCAAACATTGGGCCTGATTCATTAAGGCATGTAAACATGGATTTTGTGCGTATCATGTGCACAATTACTCTGCGCATGCTCAGAACTGGACAATATGCCACAGAACGCAGCCATGTTCAATTAATCTTCGAGCGCAATGGACACTTACTACAGCCTACGATTTCAGGGAGGGAACAGGGTGGGGATGTACAGTATTGGCGTGCTAATCTCGAGAGCACACAGCAGCGTCCAATTCAAGCTCTGGGCATCTCATTGGCAGGGCCGGTGCAAGGTCGGTAGGTGCCCTAGGCAAGCTTTCAGCCCACCCACCCGAGGTTCTCACACAAAAATTTGCATAGTTTGCAAATCAAATATAGAGTATGACGTGACAAATAGTCATTTTTAGACCATAGAAAAATTACTATTTGCCACCTCATGCTCTATATTTGATTTTCAAGCAATGTGGGAGAAAAATTACTATTATTTGGCACGTTATGCTCTATTTTTGACTTGCAGCAAGTCAAATATAGAGCATGAGGTGCAATAAAATAATTATTTTTTCCACAATAGTTTTTAAATCTAAGATAGAGCATAATGTGCAAAATAATAATCAATTCCCACCCCCAACATTTTGTTTGCCTCCACACTTTATAGATTGGCCATTGGGTACCCCCTTTTTTTAAAAAAAAATTAATAATACCCAAAAAATAAAAATTATATATTCTCACCGTTTTTGAGGCTGGTCAGCAGATGCAGGGAGGCTCTTCTTTAATGGCTGCCCACCGCTCCTCAGCTTCATTACAACAAAGGAGAGGAGAGGAGCAGCCGAGCAGAGAGGTGCATGCTGGGAAGGGAGGGAGGCATTGGATAGGAACTTTATTCACACTGTCACTGACAGACATGTATGTATTTTTTTTTAATTAATGTATTTTATGGGGGGGGGGGGACGACACTTTTATTTTAATTTCTTAATGTTTTATCATTAATACCTATATTATTAACAGGTAGCATTTATTGAATAGTTTTGTTTTCTGTGCGTTCTTTTATGATCTTATATTTCACATATGTATTGGATGTACATATAGATCCAAAAGGAAGGACAGAGAAAAAGACCTAAGTAGCACTCCAGGTATAAATGGGTAATTAGTTTAATACATTAAGTTGTATTGGTATGCATTAAAATTGGCTTATAAAGATATACAACCAAACTATAAAAGCGAAATATTAAAAAAATATAGTGTTGAGAAGATAGAGTTAAAATTGTTTGACCCTGTGGTGGAGCTGATCTCACATATATGGCGCTTCAATAAAGGACCTACTAATAGAAAATCCCTTATAAATATGTTAACAGGATCGATAACCTATGTCAAGATCAGAAATCGTATAGGATGCTGCTCTTAAATGGTCCCTATATAACAGATGGAATACTAATTTAGTATCCTATTGTATAGATGGTAACAGTGTTACACTTGCCATTAAACTTAATAATTTCGTCTTATATTTGTGGACTCTAGGTGGCAGCAATAAATAGTAAAATGCTGCTATGACTAGGACCCTATATAACAGATAGAATACTAATACAATTTTTAAGTATGCTGTTATGTAAATGGTAACAGAGTTTCATTTGTCATTGAACTTTATAGTTCCGTTATATATACATAAACTCTAGGTGGCAGCAATGAGTAGTATGTATCTCCACAAAGGTGGTACACTGAAGAATACTTCTCAACAAAGGAAGGTATATCTTAGTATGTAGAAAAGAGATACATATGCCTATATACGTTAAAGCACTTTTTTGCAATAAATCTTATATGGTGTACTCCCTATTAGGAGCATATCATCGTCTCATATTTTCATATGTATGCCTGTTTACATAGGTAAGCTATAGCTAGTAGTGTCCTTACATGATATATACTTAGGTCAAAAAGAGTAATTAAAAAATCGTGATCTCAAAGAGTTATTGCTTTTTGATATTCACAGACAATGATTATTGCTGGCATTCTTTTGTGGTAAGCGTTCAGAGACCACTACTCTTCATCCCTTCCTGTCTAAATAGCGTTGAGGTACATAGATTCTACCTCTATTAATAATCCACTATCATGATGATTTAAGCTGTAAAGCGAAACGTACGTTGGACCGACGTCATGCTAGGTGACGTCAGACCCAGAAGTGGAGCGGAGCCGATCGCGGCATTCTGCCGCTGAATGAAACATTAACATTGATAGCGATAGTGTCTTTCTCATACTATATGTTAGCGCTCTTATACCTGTCATTTCCTTACCATCTCGGTAGTGGATTATTAATAGAGGCAGAATCTACTGCTCCTATAATGTGCGGAAAGCCAGCAATGGAGTCTAACGCACCTCTGGTCTTCACCAGGGACTCCCACAAGGGAGTTTGGATTAAGCTGCAAGAGACGCGGAAAATATGGTGATTCCTATTGGTATGTTGTCCTCCTAATTCAGATATCACTCTTTATTTCTGGATACCCTGGTCTCCTTTTGGATACATTTCTGCTAGCTGTGCATACCTGTAAGGAGCACACTGTATTTCTTACTCCCTATGTGTTTATATTTATACTGTATTGTTTTACCTCCCATTTTTTTTTATGTTTATACTTTTTCATCCATTTCAGTTATTGTACTATTAAACAACTCTACCATTTACTCTATTTTCATACATTGGAAGGCGGGCCGTTGTCCTGTCCATCAAATAACAGTCTTTTCATTCAGTTTATTTGATTAACTAGACACTGGGAGATGGGCCGTTGTCCTGTCCATCAAGAGAAGCTGCCACTTACGAAAAAGAAAAGGCTGACTGGGCACCTATATATTTAGATACGGACCAGCCTGACCCTTATATCTGTTATAACCATAACTATCCCAGAAGAAGCCCAAGTAGGGTGAAATGCATTGGTTATACTACTATGCACTTTATTAAAGCTCATCTTTGAACTTTATTTATACTTCATACTTTATACAGGCAAGCATCATTGTTGCCGATCTCCTATATGACTAACTGCTTCATCCGCTTATGCTCTTTTTACCGTGCTATATACCACGTACTACTATTACATGTCAACCCTGATCTTTACCTTTGGACTTGGATTTTGCCAAGTAGGATTACCATATGGGCTTTACATATTTGGTTTATGGAATGTACTTTTAAGCTGCAAGATAGCAGCATTGCTTTTCAACCCTAACAACCATGGACGATATATCTTGCAAACCAATTTGTTTAAGCTGATTTTTGATTCATTTTATTGAAGTGATCACTCATTCTATGTATGTTTATCATTATTACTTAGTAAAATTTTGCTTTGGTAAAATATTTTGCTGTGTTCAAACTACATTTACCTACTTGCGTCGGGGCTACACTTTATATTCTACTATTGGGAGTTTGGGCCCTTTCTCCTCTTGCTAATTTAGCTTTCCATGGCTGCACACTATCCATTATAGGAAGCGCAATTCTCCCACATCTTTTTGTTACAAATGCCAGAAGAGTCTTACAGAGCCCGAGGGAGAGTCAGGAGTGGTCTCAATCAAGTTGGGGGGCATGGTAGCGTAGCAAAGGTAGCCCTTGAATGAGAGAATTAATGGACCTGGTTAAACCAGAAACTGAATCAGTTCTTGATCCAGGACTCGTACCTACAGCCGAATGGGAGAGGTAATGCTGCTAATAGATTCATTAGAAATGCAATTCTCATCCACCATGGTGAGGGAATACGGCTGAGATAACGGTAAGATAGGTATGTGAAGTTGCTTAGCAAGAGCTGCTGAGATAAAGTTCAGGTCTTTGCACACAACCTTTTATTCAGTCTACGGTTCCCATGCACCCTGAGGCTCTTATTTAATAGGGATTAGGACTTGGGTCCTCTCTATTTTCCTCTTAGACCCCCAGATTTGTGAATTCTGGACAGATTGGTGCAGCCAGTCTGGATGGCTTTCTGGATACAGAGTCCTGCTACCAGCAACGGCAAGAGCGCTTAGTACACATCTGGAACAGACCATTGGAGCTGTCTTTCAAGGAGAGTAGTGATCTCTTTCAGTGACATATTAACCGGTACATGCACAGTTTACATGATATCATCATCATCATCACCATTTATTTATATAGCGCCACCGATTCTGCATCGCTGTACAGAGAACTCACTCACATCAGTCCCTGCCCCATTGGAGCTTACAGTCTAAATTCCCTAACATACATACACACACAGACAGACACACAGACTAGGGTCAATTTAATAGCAGCCAATTAACCTACTTTTATGTTTTTGGTGTGTGGGAGGAAACCGGAGCACCCGGAGGAAACCCACGCAAACACGGGGAGAACATACAAACTCCACACAGATAAGGCCATGATCAGGAATTGAACTCATGACCCCAGCGCTGTGAGGCAGAAGTGCTAACCACTTAGCCACTGTGATGCCCTATCGCATACACATACAAGGTGGAAACCATGAGGTAACTGTCCTTTATTTGAACATGCCCAATACCCACCTCTCCTAAAACATGCGATAACTGGGGAATGTAAAGTGGTAAAAAATATCTTGGCAACGGCCCATTTTTTGTGGGAAATGAACAGGAGCAATGGTCAATGGTAAGGCAAGGTTAACTGCTCATTTTGCCACATTGTGTATGGGACAATAGCAACTTAATGTAATCACTGTCTTATAAGTGGTATCCCTGATAGTATTAACCCCTTGATGGCAAGCCTTCTTTTCAGCATCGTAGAAGTAGTTATGACTCTTTTAGGAATAGTTAAGTATGTGGTATCGGACAGTGTAATACAAAAAACCATTATGCAGGTACATTGTAATTCATGCAGTGTTAAGGCATTGACATAAACATGGCCTATTAGAACACTGTGGTTGTGCTGAATGAGTGAACTATCCATTAACTAGCTATACATTTATTATTAGTGACACTGGGACAGTTTGATATGTCTGATTGCTAATGTGCAGATCTGGCACTCCTTTGACACCACAGGGTCGTCCTCTTTTCTTACAGAAATCAAATGTAGTCTTTGGGGTATATTTACTAAACTGCGGTTGAAAAAGTGGAGATGTTGCCTACAGCAACCAATCAGATTCTAGGTATCATTTATTTAGTACATTCTACAAAATGACTAGAATGTACTAATCTGTAGACTCTAATTGGTTGCTACATACCCCTTAGACCCTTGTCCATATAATTCAGTATTTATGCAAATATGCTCAGATATTGCTAATAGTGACCAAGGAATCATAATTAATTTTGTGTCTCTACAAACTTACACTAATGCTTCTGTATTTGCTTTGGTGAAAATGAAAAAGAAATGTTAAAACAATGTATGAAATAGTGTGCTTTGTACTAATGTTGACATATGTTGCAGATGTAATCCAAATGAAATATGAAATGGTCTATAATAAAAAAAGTGGAAGAGAAATCCATGTCAGAATAATATAATTTACTTGGATATCCTATCAAAATGTTGATATAAAGTGTGTGTTTAATAGCAATAGAAATCACGTAGAGTAAACATGTCTAACATGTTCTACCATTACACATAAATCATCATACAGATTGAATTTCCAGCACACTTTCTCACAACCTAATGCTGTAATATTGTCTTTGTCAGATACTGTATGTGCTTTCAAGGTTGTCATTTGAATTTAATACAGATGCTAGGCCAATGCCAAACATACCTGTAGTTTGCACAGAATTTAAATTTGATGAACCTAATATAAAGCACTGGTTTTATAAATAGAAGTGATTTTTGCAATAAGAGGATACTGAGTAGAAAAATACAGGGGATTATAATTATTGAGAATTATTTGCAGCATATAGTTGAAGAGTTGCATTGTGCAATGGTCCAAGAAAGTTTTATATCCAATACACAAAATCAGAGGTGAAAGGAGCTGGATTTACTAAATTGAATAGCAACTAGGGTCTGACTAGTATGTGTCCATTTCAAAATTCAGTTATTCATTTCAGGAGTGTGGACATAGCTAAAATAAAACAATGTTGATACTTCACCTTTAAATCTTTCAGGGCATTGCCCTTTAAAGCTGACCAGGAGGGGTTGGAGTGAAATAATGTTTCAAGCTAATTCTGGTATTTTTCCAATAAACACTAATATATACACACATAAACAAGTTAAAACCACTGTCTCTCATTGAGATTAATAAATGTTAAAAGCACAAACAAAGCCAAATTAAAGGAGGGGTTACAAACATCAAACATTTCACTAGAATGTTGCTGGTTTAATATTAAAAGAGTCTTCATTAGCAAAAGTCAACAAATCCAAAGTCTATTACGAAGATTTTAGTATGCGATAAATATCTAGTGCATTTTAATACATATAAGAGTGCTTCTATGTATATATGCACTTGCAAGAACTTGTTTCCCTTAAAGGACTAATTGAAGGTGGTATTTATAATGTTATATAATAGCTATAGAATATAATAACAACACAAATAACAAGTACCAAAGTAAATGGAACTAGCAAAGCAAAATAACAATGTTTACAATCAGAGAATCTGCTGGATACCTCTACAACATCCTATTATTAAAATTAAAAGAGTGTCTCAAGAGTTACCAAGCTCCTAACCAGACATGATGTGGTAAGGAAGAACCTCTCATTTTTGTTTCCAAAAGTGGCTGCAAGGTACATGATGGTAGACTGTCTTGTCCGAAAGCCTCTTTTGGTTTACTTTTCATTATAAACCTGGTTGGGGCTTCACTGGGCATGTTCTGGGCCTGTGTATGCTCAGAATAGTGTCCCACTCTGCTCTTCTGAGAGCAGAGAGGGGGCCCAGGGTGGTGGAGCAGCATTGCTGGGCAGTCCCCGAAAATTTGCTATGGGGCCCAGCGATGCAGTGTTTCACCCCTGAATCTATGTATTAGAATGATGTTGCTACCTACGATATGTTGGTAGGATAATAAGATCTTTGAAAGTTGGGTTTATGGAACATTAGTCACAATATTATCAAGAAGTTAGACACATAGGGCCTGATTCATCTTAGAAGGAAACCTGAACACAACTTGCATTTAAAAAACATGCACATAACTCATGTGCACATCCATCTGTATTAAAAAAAAAAAGCATATCCAAGTAATAGGTTAGGATGTGAATATGATAGAAAGTTACTTACATGACGTAAAATCGAACACAAGTGTCGATGGGCCTGAGTCATTAAGGCACGTATCTGCCGATTTTGAGTGTATCATACGCAAAATCAATGTGCGCATGCCCAGCACCTGAGGCCTACTGATGTTACACTTGTATACATGCTCTAACATGAGTCTGCAATCAGGAGCAACTGTTAAAATGTATTTTATGGTCATTATGGTTAATGAGTTTATAGTCTACATAGGTATTGTACATATCCTGCAGTGTCTTGTCACTTGGTTCCACATTTTTAAAGCTCTGCAGTGTTCAGTAGGTGCTACATAAATAAAAATTCTCTGAAAGTCTTAGTGTGAACACAGTACTAGCCAAAGGACTGCATTGTGGAGGAACATGCATATATATTTTGTTGGGGGTTACTTTAATTAAGTGCAAAAACTTATTAGGCCCATTAAGTCAGACACCTGTAGAATAGGAATCTTTGACTAGGTCTAGGCAAATACCGTTTTAGCAAACAAGTGATATCTGAGGCCTATGCTTTTATGCTGACAAAAATCACTAAAATATACTACTAGATTATTAAATCAAGATGCTTACATTCTTCTTCAGGGGCCTGGGATGGGCTTCCTGTCTCCTGCTGCTGGAACTCCTTGGATTCCTCCAGGGCTGCCTCCAGGGGTTTCTCTAGGCAAGGCGTAAGTTCAAGGCGCAAACTACCTTTTAATGTCCACAAGGATCTGCAGTTGCCTCCTGCTTAGGTCACCCCCAGCGTTGTTGCAGTTGAACAGCTGAATGCCTGCTGCACACTCTACACCACAGATACATTTTGCAGCCTTGTAGGCTGCGTTTTTATTAACATTGTTGACATAAGGGGATGCGGGGCCCAAGCCATGGTCCATAACCTTAGTAAAGGCTTGCAGCTCAATTCAGTGGAAGCCAATCGCCCTCATGTTTACAAATGAATGAGACTTTTCAACATTCTCCTCACTAAAGAACATGTGTGGACATAGGTACTCAAATTGTGGATCCCTTCAAGACCATATCTAAAATGTCGGGTACACTTTCTTAATATATATATATATATATATATATATATATAAAAGGGAACAGGTAGGAAACACAGTTAGTCTGTAGCAGCAGGCTGCAAACAGGGTTAAGTTTTCTCTAGGTTTCTCTCTTAGCACACACACACACACACACACACACACACACACACACAGACAGGTGTTCCACATGGGTGTGATTGGTTTGCTGTGATTTGTTTGTAGTGCTTGGGGTGGAGGATAAAGACACTGTCTGTATGTGTGGGTGGGACCACCGATGCCAGTAAGTGGGCGCTGGCAGACAGGGAAGTAATGTCCAGCCAGATGTAGGTGGTGGGGATTTTCATTTACTGTTACTGGATATGATGCTTTACCAGCATCGGAGCTGTCTTACCATCCTGACAACTGCTAATAAACAGCTAAATGGTTCAGCATACCTGTGTCCGATTCCTGTGAATGGTGTACTTTCCCACAATATATATATATATATATATATATATATATATATATATATATATATTGACTATGTTGATTTACTACAATGTAACATTTGGAGGAAGAGGTGGCTGGCCTCAGTCAGATGTCCATTAAGCATAGGCAGCCCAACTTTGCCTACAAAGCAGTTGAGGTTCTGATGGAGCTTGTTATGGATAGCACCATACAAGCTGACAGCTATCTGCCCCAGCGAAGAGCCACATTTGGGAGGATATAACTGAGCAGGTCAATGCTGTGGCTCCTATTCAGGATCTGTGATTAAGGTAAAAAAAAGTAAGTGAACGCACATGTTTTTCAGTTATATTTTGCTGGGAATACATTTGCAAAAGGGTCACCTTCTTTCAATATTGTCAAACACACAAATGTTGTGCAAGGCATGGGAATAACAGACACAAAACAGATACAAAATATAACAACGTACATTTTTGGGAAATTACATTGTGACCTGTTTTATCTTTTAAAAATTGTTTATGGGTGTGTAGCAGTCTGTAATTATTGTGTGACCTTTAGGCCCAAAACAATTTAAATTTATATCTATATTTATGTCTGCACCAGTATTTTGAACATATTTGCCAGGATACATTTCAGCATTCTTAACTTTGGAAATTTCGCACAGGTGGCAGGACTTTAAGAACAGGCGTAAAGATAAACTGCTAGACCACCACAGACATGCCAGGAGGACAGGTGGCGGTCCTATAGAGTCCTTAGACCTCAACCGTCTTTGGGTGCACAGCATTGGCCTGCATCGTCAATCAAGTGGTGCAGGGTGTGAGACAGATTGATACTGGCAAGAGCCTTTCTCCAACACACAACAATCTCCTTTCATGCCATAATACATGCATTAACTATTCAAATTACTGGGTGCGGCCAGTAGCAGACCCACCATTGTTTATTCAGTTTGAGTTGGCTGATCCACTCCCGTGTGGAGAATACAGGGATTCAGACCTGCCCGGTCATCGGATCGGCTTTCTCGAATAACCAAGTTTTCCATTCAAGCCTACACGTAAACCACACATGGAGATGCAACTAATGTGACCGTAAAATGGGTGACCCGCCCGAGATACCTTAAGCCTTTTATCACCAGTATCGTTTCTAAATATGCTACCCTTTGATTAGCCTCTTACTACGTTAACAACCGTGGCTCTCGGATCCATCTATTAAAGTATCTAAAGTATCTAGTCCCGTCTATACGCCATTTGAGACTTGGCCTGGCTATGGCTTCTAAAAGGCATAAGTCTTCGAAGACACCGTCGGCCGTACAGTTCTTCAAACCTCAATCCTCACCTTCCGCAGGAGCGGTCCCTAAACACAAAGGTCCAGAGGATCCGGAATTCAGGTCAACTTCACCAGCTCCGACTCAGTCTACCGCCGCCTCGGTTCTATCACAAATGGACCATGACGCCCCTGTCACCATCAAATCCATGCAATTAATGTTTGACTCTTTCAAAACTGATGTTCTATCTGAAATGCGCTCCTCGATCCGGGAGGTCAAAGCGCAGGTGGCGGAAGTTGGCGGGAGAACCTCCCACATTGAAGACAAGATGGAAGAGTTTGCAGCGTCTCATAATGCTCTTATTACGACCCATGAGAAATTGAAAAACTATGTCTATGGGATGGCTGATAAGTTGGCTGATGTGGAAGATCGCTCCAGGAGAAATAACTTGATGCTGCGGTGCGTCCCAGAGTCGATCACAATTTCAGAACTTCCGGACTTTGCTAAAAGCCTATTCAAGAAACTCCTTCCTGAAGCCTCTGATCACTATCTACTTCTAGACCACATTCATAGACTGCCGAAACCAAGAGGCGGGCTGGAGTCGGCTCCTCGCGACACGCTAATGCGGGTACACTTCTTCCACATCAAGGAAAGAATCCTACGGGCAGTCAGAACACAGGCTGCGTAAGAGGCTTTACAGAATCTGCAATTGTTTCCGGATTTCTCCCCAGCCACTGTTGCTAAACGCCGCACCTTCCAGCCTATCACTAAAGTGCTCCGGGAGAACCAAATTCAATATCGTTGGGACTTTCCAGTTAAGCTAATTATCCAGCGTAACAACTCCACCCATGTGATAGCCGCAGTGGAAGATGGTATCCAACTCTTGAAATCCTGGGACATCCATACCGCAACCACAGCCTTAGCCCCTTTGTCTTGACCTTGGAAGGTCTAGCCGTGTCTGGTTGCAGAATCACAGTTAAACTCTTGTCTACGGCTACCACTTTTGTTCGAAGGCCTGCCTCCTGCGGGGGCGATCCAGTTCTACATCATACCCTTTGGACCCTTTAAAGTCTGCTTCACTACGGTTTCCGATCCCAACTGATATAACGAACTGAAGCTTCAGTGGGAGGACAGTTCGCATACCTTCAGTCGGTGAGCAGTTTCAGCCTTAGAGTTGAGCGGGACTCTTTGAGCGTTTATATATAGGATATCTAGTTGATATATGTTTTTCTTTTCTTCTTACGTAATAACCAAATTATATCCTTAATGGATAGGCGTGTTCAGGTTCCTTCAATATATAGCAGGATTTTCTGTGTTTCATGTAATGTTAACTTTACAGGTGATAATTGTAATTGTTTTTGTTTTGTTTTATGGTATTTTTCGTTTTTTTTGTTGTTCTTTGCCATTCAAATGTGTCACTATCTTGGCGGGTACACTGTTTCTAGGGCCATGTCCCCATAGTTACTGATTTTGCCAGATGATGTCCCCCTCTGGCAACTACTTTAATCCCAGCATTGGGGTTATTTATGTTTGTTTTTGTGTTTTGTTATCCCTCCATCCTCCCCGCAGCTTTCCTCTCCCCCTTAGTCCCCCTTCCCCTGCAGGCAAGCATGTCTTTCTACTTGCCAAGAGTAATCTCTCCGCGAGGTCCCCAAAGACTTATAGTAAGCCAAAATGGTCAAGTTTCTATCTCTAAATGTAAGGGGATTGAACTCTCCTGCTAAAAGACTTTTAGCATTATCTTTTTTTTATAAGCAAAAAGCCGATATTGTGGCAGTACAAGAAACGCATTTCTTGGCTAGAGCCCCCCCGGCCTTTAAAGACCACAGATTCCCAGTTTGCTATACCGCTAATGCTCCTTTTAAACGTAGCGGAGTAGCCCTCCCGTTCAGCTCCAAATCTAATTTTACTCTTAACTCTAAGTTCGAGGATAAAAATGGGAGATATCTTATTGTGGTGGGATTACTAGATGGTAAATTGGTCACAATTGTCTCACTATATGTGCCCAATTCAAAACAAATCCCTTTCCTCAGAACCACATTACGAGAAATTGAGAAATATAAACAGGGCACGCTCATTGTTATGGGAGACTTCAACATTGTATCTGACCCTAAATTAGACAGATCATCACAGCCTTCCTCCCGCTCAGCGGATGACACACAAGGTCCCTCAGCTGCCTTTGCTAGACTATTGGCGGAGTATGGACTATACAATGTCTGGAGGACGCACGCCCCCTTAGAGCGTGATTACACATACCACTCTGCGGTACATAATTCCTATTCTAGAATAGACCTCATCCTGTCGGACAAATGGTCTTTGCAGAATACCAAGTCAACTAAGATACTCCCGATATCGTGGTCTGATCATGCTCCGGTGGTTTGGACCTGGCAATACCCGAAACAAGTAATTCCCCCTGGTTCTTGGCGAATGGCCCCATATCTTTTGACCTCTCTCGAGGCAAAGCTTGCCCTTAAAGAAACGCTTGATATATATATTGACACCAACTCTCCGGAGGACACCTCCGTCTTTAATTTCTGGTGCGCACTCAAAGCTGTACTGCAAGGCACAGCCATTCAGACTGGAGCCAGACTCAAGCACGCATACCTTAGCAATCAAATGAGGTTGGAGGCGGAGTTGTCCTCCCTGGAGTCTTTGAATAAAGCCCATCCCTCGGAAGACCTTAAAGCTCGCCTATCTCTAGTCAAAGATCAATTGCAAAAATTATTACTTTTTCATACTCAACAAGCCTTGAGTAGACTGCGGCAGAAATAATACGCTTCAGGGAATAGAGCAGGGAGGTTGCTTGCTAGAAAATTGAGAGGACAAAGGGCCCAAAATCGTATTAAATTTCTAGTAGATGAGTCCGGTGTCAGAACGTCTAACCCACGAGATATAGCCAATAAATTTGCAGCTTACTACTGTACTTTACAATCTCTCTGAATGTGATCTCTCCCCCCAACCGACCCCAAATTTGATTGAGAATTTTTTGAGCCAACTAAAATTACCATCTTTGGACTCTGACTCTTTAATTTCCTTGAATGCCCCATGGTCTCAGGCTGAGATTACACGTGTTATTAAATCCCTACCTAAAGACAAAGCTCCGGGACCTGACGGATTTATTAACAATTTCTATGCTACATTCCAGACCGAACTTACCCCATTCCTAGAACAGTTATTTAATGCAGGCACTCACCAGGGGAATTTCCCTGTGGAGATGCTGGAGTCCCATATTGTCACGATACCCAAGCCGGGCAAGGGCCCAACTAAATGTCAGAACTATAGACCAATCTCCCTTCTTAATACGGATATTAAAATTTATGCCAAATTGATTGCCAATAGGCTTAATCCCCTTATCCCAGCCTTGATACACCCAGACCAGGTTGGCTTTGTCCTCGGAAGACAAGCATCCGACAATACACGTAGAACGATTAATATACTAGAGCAAGCCAATAAACACCACCATGAACTATTAATCATGTCGCTAGACGCGGAAAAAGCCACCACTCACAAACTTTGTCTTTTTGCGGACGACATTTTGCTGTACGTGACTAGCCCGGAGACCTCACTCCCACTTATGGTGGTGGCCGCTAAAGTGATGCCAGGGAGTTGCGGATGTTGCTGAATTTGCTCGGCCAAGGGTTCAATTGCCAAGAGAAAAATGAGGGGCGAGAGGGGACAGCCTTGTCTGGTACCATTTGAAAGTGTGAATTTGGCTGATGAGAAGCCATTGCTGTAGACCGACGCGGAGGGACCCTTATACAATGCTTGTATAAACTGCAGTATTCCCCCACTAAGACCAAACCGAGCAAGGACTCGCGCCAAATAGCCCCAGTGAAGCCTATCGAAGGCTTTTTCCGCGCCTAGCGACATGATTAATAGTTCATGGTGGTGTTTATTGGCTTGCTCTAGTATATTAATCGTTCTACGTGTATTGTCGGATGCTTGTCTTCCGAGGACAAAGCCAACCTGGTCTGGATGTATCAAGGCTGGGATAAGGGGATTAAGCCTATTGGCAATCAATTTGATATAATATGCTACAGGAATTTAGAAGGGTCTCCTACTACAAATTAAACACAACTAAAACGGACGCTCTCCCTATTAACTTGTCAGAACCCCTTCTGGGTTGCCTCAAGACGGCCTTCCCACATTCTTGGAGGTCCCTTTCCATGCCCTATTTGGGAATCATGATAACCTCACATTTAGATTCCCTCTTGGAGGCCAACTATGGCCCTCTATTGATTCAGCTAAACACCCTGGCAAAAACGTGGCAGCACTATGAGGTCTCCTGGTTAGGCAGGATAGCTGCATTTAAAATGTCCCTTCTGCCCAAAATGTATATCTATTTAGGACTTTGCCTTTTAAGTTACCCAAATTTTATATGGACAAACTACGCAACTTACTTACCTCTTATGTATGGAAAGGGAAACCTCCTAAACTAGCTCATTCAATTATGGCACGCTCAAAAAAGACCGGGGGCTTAGCCTTGCCGGACTTGGTCAAATACCAGGATGGGGCCATCTTATCTTAACTTCGGGATTGGTCTCTCCCGGGCGCCCTTAAATCCTGGGTCGACTTGGAGAGAGGCCTCAATAGTACATTCCCACTGGCTGACCTTCTCTGGATCCCTAAGTCCTGGAGACCCCCCCAGACTACCCTCCCACTTCTCACGTGTGATGCACTGACAATCCGGGACAAATTCATAAAGACCTCTAACCTTGTCACCCTCCCTACCTCTAATATGTCCCTCCTTGCAGTATCGAAACTTATTCCCAATCTAAATCTCTCTCTGTGGTATTTAAGGGGCATCCCTAATCTCAAACTGCTCTACTCTGACTCAGGGCTATTACCCTTTTCTGAACTGAGGGATAAATTCCACATTCCTAATCAAGATTTTTACAAATACCTCCAGGTTAGGCACTGGCTACATTCCGTGTACCCACGAGGCTCCTCCCTTCAACAACCTCCAGCTATCTTTTTATCTAGACTTTCAATTGGAAGTAACAAAGCAGCTATCTCCTTCTGGTACACCCACCTCAATTCAAGTCAACACCCGATAAAGGCCTCTTCCCAGCTGGCCTGGGAGAGGGATATTGGCTGGGAATTTGACCCAGATCAGTGGGACAAAATTTACCAAAACGCCCACAGGATGTCGAGGTGCTTGAATCACTCGGAGATGCTCTACAAGCTATTATTATTATTATCATTTATTTGTTAGGCGCCACAAGGTATCCGCAGCGCTGCACACAGTACTAACAGTAGACTATACAGGGTGAAACCATACAGAACAATGAACAAAAAGTACCAATACTTCAGAAACTCCGGCTAGTCATATGCAGTAAAAATGGAGCTGAAGAACAGGTATGGAGACAGGAGGGGAGAGGGCCCTGCTCATACGACCTTACATCCTAAGGGAGGGTAAACAGACCAGGCACAAGAGGAGCCAGTTGAGGCAAGAGGAGAGAAGGGAGGACGAGCAAAGGGAGGAGATGGGGTTAAGTAGATGGTTGGTAGGCTTTGAGGAAGAGGTGAGTTTTGAGTGCACGTTTGAAGGAGCACAGAGTAGGAGAGAAACGGATGGAACGAGGGATGTTGTTCCAGAGAAGGGGGGCTGCACGGGAACTAAAGCTACTCTAAAGCTACTCTACAGACTCTATATGACCCACGATAGGTTGCATAAGATATGGCCAGATCAGTCCAGGACCTGTTGGCATGGATGTGGAGAGATAGTTGATATTTTCCATGTTTTTGGAGTTGTCCAGTGGTCAGAGATCTTTGGACTGAGGTGTACACCTTAATTTCTAAAGTCATTCGAAACCCGATCCCTAGTGCACCAGAAGTCGCCCTCTTGCATTTCTTTACCCCACAAGTGTTATTCGGGGATCGATATGTCATAGGCCACATTTTTATGGCCACCCGGGTGGTGATTGCTCAAGCCTGGAAATCAGCTACACTGCCTTTCATAGGCAAGATAATTTCTAAGGTTCAGTTAAGCTGTGACATGGAAACGCTGGGTGTCCCTTACTCTTCCTCTGCCTCCTGCCCCGACATCATATGGTTTGAATGGAATCGATATGTAGCCAAATCCGCAGTCCTGCCCGCCTCTGGTGGAACCCCTTGTAACTCCCCTCAGTAAAACCAAAGGGCTATTTTCTATGCTGTTTCTCAAACAAATTCTATAGTATGTAAAATGTTGAGAGTGGTACTGTTTCATGTTCTTGCTTCGTATTGATGTCTATTGCCCTCCCCTCCTACCCTTCTCCTCGATCCCCTCCCTTTTTTCTCCCTTGTAATTCACAATGTATGTTTTTCTGTTTTTTTTATGTACTATGTAACCAAAAGGAAAAACTTTAATAAAATCATTATTGAGAAACTATTCAAATGACTGTAATGTCGTGACTAAATAAATCTTAACACCCCCACCAACAATGTATATGTTTCTGTGGGTTTTTCTAAATTTATCTCCACTTGCCTTTTTTAAAAATGAGATTGTCAATTTTTCAACACCAATGCCAGCACTGCCACCCTATTGGATAATCTGGCCAAGTGGTCAAGTTTACTATTTATTTTATGTGATGATCCTTTGGAGAATAACTAAGTTAAATGGATGCATATATAAAGTTGACATCAAACCAAAGGTATGAAGTTTGCACTTTATTCATTTGGTGTCATTTTTTTCCACTAAATGACCCCACATGTACACACATGAGAAAAATATACATTTCAAATATGAAATTCCTAATGTGTGCTATGAATTCAACTTGCTTAAAATGTAATACACAAAAGAACTATTATAAGGGTATACTGCGCACTTGGATGTGTTTTTGGCTCTAGTTCATACTATATTTATTATGAGAAAAGTAGAAAAAAGCAAAATTTCCATGACCTCTCCTCTTTTGTACTTCACGCGCCTGTAATTGAATCAATTTTGAGTGTCTCTTAATGATCATCTGACACTGTTTAATTGTTTTGTATAACATATAGTTATTAGTATCTGACAAGGTGATAAGACCCCTGAAACTTTGTATCATTCAACCTGCTTCACAGAACTAGAGCTTGTAGCACATCCTAGTGTGCAGAATACAGGACAGTAGATGTGGTCTACTTAGATTTTGCAAAGGCCTTTGATACAGTGCCACACAAGAGGTTGGTTTACAAAATAAGGGAACTGGGTCTAGAAATCAAAATTTGTACTTGGATCGAAAACTGGTTAGAGAATAGGGAACAGAGAGTTGTGATAAATGGAACATTTTCTAATTGGTCAAAGGTCTTAAGTGGAGTTCCTCAAGGTTCCGTGCTGGGACCACTCCTTTTTAATATATTTATTAATGACCTTGGTGATGGTTTAGAGAGTAAAGTTTCTATTTTTGCAGATGTCACTAAACTCTGTAAGGTAATAAAATCAGAGCAAGATGTAGCTTCTCTACAGAGAGACTTAAATAAACTGGAGGATTGGGCGGCTAAATGGAATATGAGGTTTAACACAGATAAATGTAAGGTTATGCATTCAGGGATCAAAAACAAGAACGCAATCTATAAATTAAATGGAATTAATTTGGGAGAATCTATAATGGAAAAGGATTTGGGAGTGCTCGTAGACAGTAGACTTAGCAATAGTGCTCAATGTCAAGCAGCAGCTGCAAGGGCAAACAAAGTATTGGCATGCATAAAAAGGGGCATAGATGCAAGGGAAGACAGTGTAATTTTGCCACTGTATAAATCATTGGTAAGACCTCATCTTGAATATGCAGTACAGTTCTGGGCACCACTCTATAAAAAAGATAATTTGGAACTAGAAAGGGTTCAGAGAAGGGCGACAAAATTGATAAAGGGTATGGAGTCATTAAGTTATGAGGAAAGGTTAGCCAGTTTAGGCATGTTTACTTTAGAAAAGAGGCGTCTAAGGGGAGATATGATTACTATGTACAAATACATTAGGGGTCAATACAGAGAGCTTTCATGGGAACTTTTTACCCCAAGGACCATACACAGGACACGTGGTCATCCCCTAAGGTTAGAGGAGAGGAAATTTCACAACCAGCAAAGGAAGGGGTTCTTTACAGTAAGGGCAGTCAAGATATGGAATTCATTGCCAGGGAAGGTTGTGATGGCAGATTCAATAGATATGTTTAAGAAAGGGTTAGACAAATTTTTAGCGGAAAGGTGTATCCAGGGATACGACCGTTAATTTAAAATAAAGGATAGTAGTGGATATAGGGTAAAAATTGGATTGCAATATTGAGTCTGGGGGGGATTTTCAAAATTGAAACAGATGGGCGGTTGCCTACTCTGGATTAATTACAAATATAAGTGCAGGATCGCAGGAGATCCAAAATAGGTTGAACTTGATGGACTGGTGTCTTTTTTCAACCTCATCAACTATGTAACTATATGTATGTAAGAATACCCTCATTATCAGGATTGTCTTATCTGAGGTAAATTGGAGAAACCATCTGAGGCCAGCAACATTTTTTAAATACAATAAATACATATGTATGTGTCATGATTATGGCCTAATCAGGAGTTAAGAACATAAAATATGAATGTAGTCATAAGCACTCCCACAGATATGACTTTTTTGTAACTTGTCAACTCTCTCTGTGTGCAGGTGTCCCAGTGGTTAACGGTTATAAAAGTCCTCTAGCAAGTTGCATAGTGCCTATATTCTGGCACAAGCGGGGCTCTAATGTGTTTATTTAAAGAGGTCTTGGTGTTCTCTACTACATGTAAGATCAGCATGTTAGATAAATCATGGCAGTAGAGATGCCTGAAATAGTATGGGTAACTCTCAGGCCTTAGGATTCATAGAGGAATTATATACATGAAGACACTACCTTTCTAATCCATATGTGCGACAACCACTATATATATATATTGTAACAAAAGGAGGCATTTAGCTGGCAATATGCAGAGAATGCAGGGAAGTAGAGTAAAACATTGGCACAGTTATGTACCTAGGTGGAGATTAAACCAGGTAAAAACATATGTGTAGTTTAAAATTGGTTTACTTACATGATTTAAAAGCTGCTTCCTCTCAGCAAACAGACAGGGTTGGTCTGATAGTCTAAACAGAGCCAGGGATGGGCGTTTCCTTTTAAAGAGAAGGTGGGTGTGTCACCTGTCCATCAAGCTAGGCCTGTGGGAGGAGTGCCAGGTATAAAGCCCTGCTTGTTTCATTGTTCAGGGAGATCAACGCTGGGCTAGGTGGCTGATCTGGACAGAGAGCTGGACTATGTATAGTAAGCGTTGAGGGTCTCCATAATTGCTGTGCAAGTATACGGTGTCAAAACATTATTACCATCCTGACAATAAAGAACCATAAAAAGGAAGAAGTTGTACGCGTGTGCTTCTGCAGTAGCGGGCTCTTGCCACAATATATATTTATAATCAGGGCAACAAGCTACATCAAATGTGTTAACTATAAGTTGTAGTCATAGAATTTAGGGAAATAACATGACTTCCTTAGGTATTTATAGTTTATAATGATGTGTGATATGTATTTGTGCATAAAACGATAGATATCACTACTAAAATTGTGTGTGAATACAGAACATACATACTGCACACCACTACTGCCTGCCAAAACAAACATACATACTGCACGCCACCATTGCCTGCAAAAACATACATGCATACTGCCCACCACTACTGCCTGCCAGAAAAGACATACATGCTGCACGCCACTACTGCCTGCTAGAACATACATACATACTGCACGCCACTACTGCCTTCCCCAAAATACATACATACATATTGCACGCCACCACTGCCTGCCAGAACATATATACATACATTCATACTGCGCGCCACCGCTGCTTGCCACAACATACATACATATTCCACAGCATCACTTCCTGACAGAACATACATACATAGATACTGCATGCCACCACTGTCTGCCAGAACATACATACTGCATGCCACCACTGTCTGCCAGAAAATACATACTGCATGCCACCACTGTCTGCCAGAACATACATACCTAGATATTGCATGTCACCACTGCCTGCCATAACATACATACCTAGATATTGCATGCTACAGCTGCCTGCCAGAACATACATACATACTGCACTCCACCACTGCCTGCCAGAACATACATACCTAGATATTGCACCCCACCACTGCCTGCCCCAACATACATACATACATACATATTGCACAGCACAACTGCTTGCCAGAACATACATACATACATCCTGCATGCCACCACTGCCTGCCACAACATACATACATAGATACTGCATGCAACCACAGCCTGCTAGAACATACATACATACATACTGCACACCACCACTGCCTGCCACAACATACATACATACATATATATTGCACAACACCCCTGCCTACCACAAGATACATACATAAATACTGCACACCACTACTGCCTGCCAGAACATACATACATACATACATACATACATACTGCACGTCACCACTGCTTGCCAGAACATACCTACATACATATATACTGGACTCCATTACTGCCTGCCAGAACATGTACAGAAGTATGTACAGTCATGGCCTAAAGTTTTGAGAATGACACAGGTATTTTTTTTCACAAAGTTTGCTGCTTCAGTGTTTTTAGACCGTTTTGTCAGATGGTTCTGTGGTATACAGAAGTAAAATTAAAAGCATTTCATTACTGTTAAAGGCTTTTATTGACAAGTACATTAAGTTTATGCAAAGAGTCAATATTTGCAGTGTTGACCCTTATTTTTGAAGACCTCTGCAATTCACCATGGCATGCTTTAAATCAACTTCTGGAGCACATACTGACTGATGGCCACCCATTTTTGCCTAATCAATGATTGGAGTTTGTCAGAAGTTGTGGATTTTTGTTTGTCCACCAGACTCTTGAGGATTGACCACAAGTTCTCAAAGGGATTAAGGTCTGGGGAGTTTCCTGTCCATGGACCCAAAATATTGATGTTTTGATTCCCGAGCCACTTAGTTATCACTTTTGCCTTATGGCAAGGTGCTTCATCATGCTGTAAAGGAAATATTCATCACCAAACTGTTCTTGGATGATTTAGAGAAGTTGCTCTTGGAGGATGTTTTGGTACCATTCTTTATTCATGGTTGTGTTCTTAGGCAAAATTGTGAGTGAGCCCACTCCCTTGGCAGAGAAGCAACCCCACAAATGAATGGTCACAGGCAGCGTCGGACGGGGGCATGAAGCAGGGCCATCTTAACAACATTATGGGCCCCCGGGCAAAGCAGTGCACCGGGGCCCCTAGATATAAATATAGATATATAGATGTATACAGATACAGATATAGATATAGATATATAGAGATAGAGATAGATAGATGTACTTGCTCAGTGACCCTTGTAGGTTTTTCTTTTGCAGGATTATTTATTCTCATTACGAGCCGTGCCTATGGGGCCCCCATGCCCGTGGAGCCCCCGGGCAGCTGCCCATCGTGCCCAATGGAAAAGATGGCGGGGGACTGCAATGCTAAGGGCCCACCAGAGGGGGGGGGGTGGCCAGCCATCATAGAGGCGAGACCAGACACTAGAGGGGGAGTGGTCAGCCCACAAAGGACAGCTAGCACCATAATGTAGTATATAAAGAATGCAGTGTGTATATAAAGAGTACACAGTCTTGACCTGCCCCATAGTTTGGGCAGAACAGTTACCAAAAATTGAAATTATCCCACTAGACCAGGCTTGGCTAAGCTGTGGCACTCCAGGTGTTGTGAAATTACAAGCCCCAGCATGCTTTGCCAATATATAGCAGCTTATTGCTGGAAGGGTAATGCTGGGACTTCTAGTTTCACAACACCTGGAGTGCCACATGTTAGCCAATCCTACACTAGACATTTGACAGACTGTCCTGCCTGTTCTTGTCACTTTTACCACCTGTGGCTGCTGGTTTCTTTAGTTGCGGCTTGTCTGGATCCTGGAATGTTGGGGGCTCTATTTGAAGAAAATAATGGGTACATTTAGAAAATTCCAACCAGCCCCGGCGTTAAATCAATAGGACCCACAATTAATACTTAGGCCTTCCTCCAGCCTCAACATTAAAGCAATAGTATTCCCATTTAATGAACCTATTTCCCTCCCCCCAGACAGCCCCTGAAATAAATTAATCGCATTTACGTATAATAAATATACCTATTTCCTGCAACTGTCACAGCCATTTAATAATTAATATTCTCATTTAATAAATAGATCTCATGCTCCTCAAACTCAGCCCCACATTCAATTAATAGCCCCAAACCACCCCATCTTAAATTAATAGTCCCCAGTATAAAATTAAATCGCCCCACATTCATCCTACAAACAAAATAGCACCCATTATTTAGCCACCACCTACCACACACAGATTACATTGCTACAAGCCCGCTGTGCCATCACACACATACACACACACACACACACACACACACACACACACACACACACACACACACACACACACACATTACTGTGCCCCTTCACCACCATGCTGTGCCTCCTTATGATCACACTGCGCCTTCCATGCTGCTTTTGCTCCCCCTTCTCCTGGTCCCCCTTCATTATCCTGTGCCATGCTGCTTTTTCTCCCCCCTTCTCACTCTGCCATGCTGCTTTGGCCCCCCTGCACACTCTGCCATGCTGCTTTGGCCCCCCTTTCCCACTCTGCCATTCTGCTTTGGCCCCCCCTTTTCACATTTTGCCATGCTGTCTGTGCTCCCCTATTTCGGGCGTGATGATGTCACGCCCGACATTCAGTTTGAACGGAGCAGAGAGGAGTCGGTGAGCACCACGGTCATGTGAGTATTCTTTTTTTCTAAGTTTTCCCACTCCCCCAACCAACGAAGAGGGGAGTGACCAGGGTCGGGGCCTACCAGGGGATAGCCCGTTCCCCAGGCAGGCCAGTCCGACCCTGGTCACAGGACGCTTTACTGTTGGCATGACACAGGACTGATGGTAACAATTACCTTTCCTTCTCTGCACAAGCGATTTTCCAGATGCCCCAAACAATATGAAAGGGGATTCATCAGAGAAAATAACTTTACCCCAGTCCTCAGCAGTCCAATCTCTGTGTCTTTTCAGTCTGTCCCTATTGTTTTTCCTGTAGAGAAGTGGCTTCTTTGCTGCCCTTCTTAACGCCAGGACATCCTCCAAAACTCTTCGCCTCACTGTGCGTGCAGATGCACTCACACCTGCCTGCTACCATTCCTAAGCAAGCTCTGCACTGGTGGTGCACCGATCCCACAGCTGAATCAACTTTAGGAGACGCTTGCTGGACGTTCTTGGGCACACTGAAGCCTTCTTCACAACTATTGAACCTCTCTCCTTGAAGTTCATGATGATCCGATAAATGGTTGATTTAGATGCAATTTAGTAGCAGCAATATCCTTACCTGTGAAGCCCTTTTTGTGCAAAACAATGATCACTGCACATGTTTCCTTGCAGGTAACCATGGTTAACAGAGGAATAACAATGATTTCAAGCACAACCCTCCTTTTATAGCTTACAGTCTGTTATTCTAACTCAATCGGCATGACAGAGTGATCTCCAGCCTTGTCCTCGTCAACACTCTCACCTGTGTTAACAAGAGAATCACTGAGCTGATGTCAGCTGGTCCTTTTGTGGCAGGGCTGCAATACAGTTGAAATGTTGTTTTTGGGATAAAGTTAAATTTCATAGCAAATAGGGACTTTGAAATTAATTGCATTTCATCGGATCACTCTTCATGACATTCTTGATTATATGCAAATTGCCATCATAAAAACAGCGGCAGCAGACTTTGTGAAAAATAATACTTGTGTCATTCTCAAAACTTTTGGCCATGACTGTACTGCACCCCAACACTGCCTGCCATAACATACATGCATACTGCAAACCACCACTGTCTGCCTGAACATATATACATACATACTGCACACCACCTCTGCCTGCCAGAACATACATACATGCATACTGCATGCCATCAATGCCTGCCAGAACATACATACATACTGTATGCCAAAACATATATACATGCATGTTATATGCCACTACTGCCTGCCAGAACATACATACATACATACTGCATGCCACTACTATCTGCCAGAACATACATACATACATACTGCAGCCTACCACTGCCTGCCAGAACATAAATACATATTGCAGCCTACCACTGCCTTCCAGAACATACATACATACTGCACCCCACCACTTCCTGCCAGAACATGCTTACATACATACACACTGCTGCCCTCTACTGCCTGCCAGAACACATTCATACTGCACCCCACCACAACCTGCCAGATCATATATACAGCACTCCACTACTGCCTGACAGGACATACAAACAGACTGCACCACTGCCTGCCAGAAAATACATACATACTGTATGCCACCACTGCCTGCCAGAAGATACATACATACTGTACTCCACCACGGCCTGCCAGAACATACATACATACTGCACCTGACCACTGCCTGCCAATACATTCAAACTTCACCACTGCCTGCCTGAACATACATACAGCACCACTGCCTGCCATATATACTGCACCACACCACTGCCGACCACAACATACATACTGCACCCCACCACTGCCGACCACAACATACATACAGCACCCCACCACTGCCGGCCAGAACATATAAACATATATCGCTTCTTCCTTTTGGCTGCAAACGGGTTATCTACAACCGTCTAACCTCCTTTCTCTCTTCTCACTCACTCCTTGACCCGCTCCAATCTGGTTTTCGCCCCCTCCACTCCACTGAAACCGCCCTCACTAAGGTCACTAATGACCTTCTCCTCGCTAAATCCAATAGACACTACTCCCTTCTTATCCTTCTTGACCTCTCTGCTGCCTTTGATACTGTTGACCGCGCACTCCTTTTGCAAACTCTCAAATCTATAGGCCTATGTAACACTGTCCTCTCCTGGTTTTCCTGTTACCTCACCAACCGCTCCTTCTCAGTCTCTACCCATGATTCTACATCACCCCCTCTTCCCCTACCTGTTTCCGTTCCTCAAGGCTCCGTTCTTGGCCCCCTGCTTTTCTCCCTCTACACCTCCTCCCTTGGGGTCCTCATCCGCTCCTTTGGCCTCTAGCACCACCTCTATGCTGATGATACCCAAATTTATCTTTCATCCCCTGACCTCTCCCCTTCCCTTCTGTCTTGTGTCTCCTCCTGTCTCTCAGTCATCTCATCTTGGATGTCCCAACGCTTCCTTAAACTCAATATTTCCAAGAACGAGCTTATAGTCTTCCCCCCTAGCAGGACTCTCCCACCTCCTCCCCTCTCTATTCCTGTTAATAACACTACCCTCGTTTTTGTCCCCCGAGTCCGATGCCTTGGGGTCATCTTTGATTCCTCCCTCTTATTCACGCCTCACATTCTGTCCCTCTCAAAATCCTGCTACTCCCACCTTCGGAATATATCTAAGATAAGTCCCTTTCTCACCACAGAAGCCACGAAAACCCTTGTTCACTCGCTTGTTATCTCTCGCCTTGACTACTGTAACCTCCTTCTCTCTGGCCTACCTGATTCTCACCTTGACCCTCTTAAGTCTATCCTCAATGCTGCTGCTTGCCTTATTTTTCTCTCCCGCCGCTCTGTCTCTGCAGTCTCCCTCCAACAGTCACTACATTGGCTCCCCATACCCTACAGAATTAAATTTAAACTCCTCACCCTCACCTTTAAAGCTCAGTCAATCTTCCCCTCCCTACATCTCCAATCTCATCTCTACCTACACTCCTACCAACCCCCTCCACTCTTCCTGTAACTGCCACCTCACTACTTCACTGATCACCTCCTCTCACTCTCGTCTTCAGGACTTTGCCCGGGCTGCTCCCCTGCTGTGGAACGATCTTCCACGTTCCATCAGGTTAGCATCTACTCTCAAAGGCTTCAAGCGTGCCCTTAAGACTCATTTCTTTATTCAAGTCTATCAGTCCTCCTCCTAACTTCCTTGTCCTGGCTCTCCCCCAGTTAGTACCACCCAATTTGTGTCTCCTCCTTCCCTTTAGGATGTAAGCTCTCATGAGCAGGGCCCTCTTTCCTTGTGTGCTCCTTCTACTGTTTCTTCACCCTCTGTACCTCTTGGCCTGCTTTGCTAGCCCTATTTTCCCTGTCTTTTTAAGCTTTGGCCTTCTTCTCGCTGATTTCTACCATCCCGTTTACTATCTGTCCGAGATATAATCTGATAAGAATGGGATGTCATGTGAGAGAGAATGGTACACAGGAGGTGACGTGAATAAAAAGCTGGTACACTTGGTGGTGGCATACGTGCATGCGATCACAAAGCTGGTGGGCAGTGGGGTATGTGTGAGAGAAAGACATGCACTGGAAATGGAGAGTATTAGGTTTAGAGGAAATCTGAGGAAAAATGACTTTACCAAAATGTTAGTGAACAGGTGGAATAGGCATTCAACGGAGGTGGTATAGGGTAATAAATAGAGCAATTTAAACACGCTTGTTTATTAGGGATTAAAAAAATAGTGGAAACTAGATGGACCAAGTGATTCTTATCAGCAGTGAAATTCTAGGTTTATTAATATTTTCACTTTACAAAAAGCCATGAAATGCCATAGACAAAAAGCCTTACTGTTTAACATGTCCGATTAAGGTTTCTTACACTTACACACAATTTAAAATTTTAAAAAACGATTGAAACTCTTCCACTCAAACTCCAAAAAGGAATGAAATTATGACGATTATGGCAGAAACCTTAATGGACGTGTTACTTGCGCAATACAGACATGGTATGCCATCACATCCTGTGGTTAGCTGCAGATGCAGCACTATCATGGAGTGAGATTGCTGTCACTCACAAAATGGTGGAGCTGTTAATTCACAGTTTTTTATGTTCACTGGAATATACACATGCAGCACTATAACATTTTCTTAGTTTACCTTTATCGTAGTTTAGGGCCTGGGTGTATTTTGTAGTTCTACTTTTTTATGAAGTTGCTCTACTGTCTCTTTCTAAGACACCCAGGCCCTAAACTACGATAAAACTAAACCACTAGGTTCTTTGTCTATATACATATATACTCTATATATATATATATATATATATATATATATATATATATATATATATATAAATCCTTCTGTTTTCGCCTCACTGTCCTGGGTTCTTGTAGCTTGAGAGATACTCGGGAACAGCCATGGCCTCTGCATCTTCGACCAGATCCAATTCTTCATCCAAATATTCAGATTGAGCGGGAACTGCTCATGCATAAGGTAGTCTCAGAGACTGTAATCAGCACACTTTTGTAGGCGAGAAAGAGCTCTCCAATAATCTACAGAATTTGGAAGGATTTTATCACCTGGTGCAACCCTAATTCAATTCAACATCAGCAACTATTCCATAGGTCTTTGCCTTCCTTCAGGTTGGTTTCAGCAGAGGTCTTGCTTTATCTACACTCAATGTACAATCGTCTGCATTGAGTGTGCTTCTAGATACCGAGTTAGCTTCAAAAGATTTTATTATTTGCTTCTTCCAAGCAGTGAAGAGGATTCATTTCTCTATTAGGGCTTTAGATGCTCAATGGGACCTCAATTGAGTGTTCAATAATCTGATGTTTAACCACTTTGAACTACTGCAAGAAGTTTCTTAGAGATGGATGACACTAAGGGTGGAGAATTACAAGAGCTGTGGTACAAGGAGGTTGTACTGCCATCCTTCTGTCCACAGACTAGTAATGAAAAGAAGACACAACTGCACATATTGGACTTAAGGGAAATTTCCATCTATTACCCAAGACAGAAGGATTTAGGTACTCAGAACACTTGTCCTTTCCAAGCAAACCATTTCCAGATGTATAACAGAGGAGTTACACACATACAGCCTGATTTAGACAAATTTTGCATCCTGAATGTATGCATATAATTGCAATCTTATGTATGTATTTTAAGATACGTCCAGCACAAACTGGAGCGTTATTTCTACATCATGCGTACAAATACATCTAGCATATACTTACTCCAAATTCCAACTAAAGTGTGGAGATGTACCTACAGTAGATGCACCTGAAGGACAGATACAGCTGATATAGAGTGCCACATATATGTGCAAGATATTTAGAGTTGAGCATAAATTAGAGATGAGCGCACTCGGATTTCCTGAATCCGAGCCCACCCGAACATTGCCGATCCGAGTCAGATCCGAGACAGATCCGGGTATTGGCGCCAAATGAAAACTTGAAGCCGAGGCTCGGAGTCATAATCCCACTGTTGGATCTCGCGATACTCGGAACCTATAAATTCCCCGCTAGTCGCCGCCATCTTCACTCGGGCATTGATCAGGATAGAGGGAGGGTGTGTTAGGTGGTCCTCTGTCCTGGTAGATCTCGTGCTGTGCTGTTTAGTTCTGTGCTGTGCTGTTTAGTTCTGTGATGTGCTGTGCTGTGGTGTGCTGTGCTGTGTTCTGCAGTATCAGTCCAGTGGTGCTTTTTGAGTTCAGTGGTGCAGCTGGGTCCTGTGCTGTGTCCTGTTCAGTCCAGTGGTCCTGTGTCCTGTGCTCTGTGCTTCTAAGGGCATAGTTCTTATTTCCCCAATATTCCCAAGTGTTTAAAAAATTTAAAAAAAGTTATAAAAAAAAATACAAAAAACTAATTAAAAAAGTTTTTAAGAACAACAAAATTTGCAAAACCAATCCTGCAGTATAAGCCCATTGGTACTGCAATATTACCAAGTTCACACATTCAGCAGTAAAAGTCGAGTGGTACTGCAATATTACAAAGTTCACACATTCAGCAGTATCAGTCCAGTGGTGTTGTGTGCTGTGCTCTGTCAATTTTGAGTTCAGTGGTGCTGCTGGGTCCTGTGCTGTGTCCTGTTCAGTCCAGTGGTGCTGTGTCCTGTGCTCTGTGCTTCTAAGGCCATAGTTATTTCCCCATTATTCCCAAGTGTTTAAAAAATAAAAAAAAAGTTATAAAAAAAAATACAAAAAATAATTTAAATAAAAATTAATTACAACAAAATTTGCAAAACCAATCCTGCAGTATAAGCCCATTGGTACTGCAATATTACCAAGTTCACTGATTCAGCAGTATAAGTCCAGTGGTACTGATATATTACAAAGTTCACTGATTCAGCAGTATAAGTCCAGTGGTACTGAGATATTACAAAGTTCACTGATTTAGCAGTATAAGTCCAGTGGTACTGCTATTACAAAGTTCACTGATTCAGCAGTATAAGTCCAGTGGTACTGATATATTACAAAGTTCACTGATTCAGCAGTATAAGTCCAGTGGTCCTGATATATTACAAAGTTTACTGATTCAGCAGTATAAGTCCAGTGGTACTGATATATTACAAAGTTCACTGATTCAGCAGTATAAGTCCAGTGGTACTGATATATTACAAAGTTCACTGATTCAGCAGTATAAGTCCAGTGGTACTGATATATTACAAAGTTCACTGATTCAGCAGTATAAGTCCAGTGGTACTGCTATTACAAAGTTCACTGATTCAGCAGTATAAGTCCAGTGGTACTGCTATTACAAAGTTCACTGATTCAGCAGTATAAGTCCAGTGGTACTGCTATTACAAAGTTCACTGATTCAGCAGTATAAGTCCAGTGGTACTGATATATTACAAAGTTCACTGATTCAGCAGTATAAGTCCAGTGGTACTGCTATTACAAATTTCACTGATTCAGCAGTATAAGTCCAGTGGTACTGCTATTACAAAGTTCACTGAATCAGCAGTATAAGTCCAGTGGTACTGATATATTACAAAGTTCACTGATTCAGCAGTATAAGTCCAGTGGTACTGCTATTACAAATTTCACTGATTCAGCAATATAAGTCCAGTGGTACTGCTATTACAAAGTTCACTGATTCAGCAGTATAAGTCCAGTGGTACTGATATATTACAAAGTTCACTGATTCAGCAGTATAAGTCCAGTGGTACTGCTATTACAAATTTCACTGATTCAGCAATATAAGTCCAGTGGTACTGCTATTACAAAGTTCACTGATTCAGCAATATAAGTCCAGTGGTACTGATATATTACAAAGTTCACTGATTCAGCAGTATAAGTCCAGTGGTACTGCTATTACAAAGTTCACTGATTCAGCAGTATAAGTCCAGTGGTACTGCTATTACAAAGTTCACTGATTCAGCAGTATAAGTCCAGTGGTACTGCTATTACAAAGTTCACTGATTCAGCAGTATAAGTCCAGTGGTACTCTCCTGTGCCGCATATAATTTTTAAAGGCTTTGCCGAGTGTGTGTGGCTTAGGGGTACGCTCTCTTGTGCTACATATAATGGAAAACCAAAATTTGGAGTATAAAGTAGGGAAAGATCAAGACCCACTTCCTCCTAATGCTGAAGCTGCTGCCACTAGTCATGACATAGACGATGAAATGCCATCAACGTCGTCTGGCAAGCCCGATGCCCAATCTCCTAGTACAGGGCATGTAAAATCCAAAAAGCCCAAGTTCTCAAAAAATAGCAAAAAGAGAAACTTAAAATCATCTAAAGAGAAACGTAAAGTTGGCAATATGCCATTTACGACACGTAGTGGCAAGGAACGGCTTAGGCACTGGCCCGTGTTCATGACTAGTGGTCCAGCTTCACCCAAGGATCTAAGCCCTCCTCCTCCCCCCCCTACAAAAAATTTAAGAGAGTTATGCTGTCAGCAACAACAACAAAACAGCAAAGAACTCTGCCTTCTAAACAGATGACATCACAAATCCCCAAGGCGAGTCCAAGGGTATTGTTGGTTGTGAACCCTGACCTTCCCATCACTGTACGGGAAGAGGTGACTCTATCCAGCATTTGCAGCACGCCCTCTGCATATGCTGGAAGGATCACCCACAGTCAGGGCCGGACTGGGACTAAAAATCAGCCCTGGCATTTAAAGCACACAGGCCCACGTGGGCTCCATGCACTATATTGTTGCACACTGATGCTGGCGCAGTACAACATGATGTAGTATGAGTGTGTGTGTGGGGGGGAGGGGGTATTTATTTCTCCTAGAGTCCTAATAACCCTCAACATTACATTATTAGCACCCCAATTACATCAATAAATACCATGACAATACATTATTAGTACCCAAATTACAGCAATAAATAACCCCCCACACACACTCATACTGCATCACCCCCCACATTACAGCATCCAGCATCACCCCCCACATTACAGCGTCCAGCATCACCCCCCACATTACAGCGTCCAGCATCACTCCCCACATTACAGCGTCCAGCATCACCCCCCACATTACAGAGTCCAGCATCACCCCCCACATTACAGCATCCAGCATCACCCCCCACATTACAGCGTCCAGCATCACTCCCCACATTACAGCGTCCAGCATCACCCCCCACATTACAGAGTCCAGCATCACCCCCCACATTACAGCGTCCAGCATCACCCCCCACATTACAGCGTCCAGCATCACCCCCCACATTACAGCAACCGGCATCACCCCCCACATTACAGCGTCCAGCGTCACCCCCCACATTATAGCAATACCATCTCCTACTTATTAGCAATACTAAGCACCAAACACACTACAACATTGCCACCAGCACGCCACCCCATACTACAGCAATACCACCAATTATACAGACGCCACTGTAGGAAACAATGTTTTGCTTTTTTCAAATCTCCCACAAAATAGCAACTACGAACAGAGTACTTACACACACATATAGGTAACAGGTACCCTTTTCCCTCAATGAAATAGTAATGGCAGAATTTTCATGAATCATTCCACATGAAATAAAACTAACATATATATAAAAAAACATAACTATTGAATGATCAGTTGAACCCACATGGCCGCATTAAAAGTAGTTCCATCTACAGCAAAATGTCAGAGAAAAATATTTTTGTTTTACTACAGTAATTGGATATGCGTCTTTTCTATTCATTTTAAATAACACAGTATATAAATTAAGGGGGATAGAGGAGGTGGGTGAGAAATAATTGGATGTGATCCATCAGTTTGATTAGATAGGAAACATTTAGATTATTTACCTGGAGACGTCTACCCCCTTGACTCACAGGCAGGGCTGACAAGAGGAATTTTGGGCCCTGATACAGCAACTTCTTTGGGCTCCCATCATATTCAACAATGAAAAACTTGCCTTTGGCAGAAGTTCATATGATGCCACACCGTAGTGTGCCCAGTTCATATTATGCCACATCGTAGTGCCCCAAGGTCATATTATGCCACATAGTATTACCCTCAATTCATATTTGGTCATGCAGAAGTGCCCACAAATCATATTATGGCATAGTAGTGCCCCCAAAACATATACCATACAGTAGTGCCCACAAATCATATTATGTCACAACAGTGCCTCCAAATCATATTATGCCACAATAGTGACCCCAAATAACATTATGCCATAGTAGTGCCCCCAAATCATTAGTAAAGCTCAGACAAAAACTCATTCACAAATAAAAATTGGTACAGCATATCAGATTCTGAGTGTGAGTCCCAAGAGCAGCTTAATACATCATTTACAATGCAAACAAAAATAGATATATTGACACAATTACAGATAAAATTTATGACAAGCAATGTTTTTTCCTCTTAATTAAAAATCTCTGTACAGATAAATATGCAAAAAACCTTCCAGCGCAATAATGAGCAATACATAGTGTTAAACATTATTGGATACGCTGTAGTGTTCCCAGTTCAAGAAAGGATGGTTAAAAACATATTGCACACGAGAAAATATATGAACTTACCTGATTATGGCATCCTGTGTTCTGTTCTCCTACTGGGCGCGCTGGGCGAGGAGGGATCAGCAGCTGTCAGCTCACACAGGCAGTGGGGAGCAGGAATAGAGGGCAGTGGTTGAAGCAGAAATTTAGGAGTGGGGGTATAGAAAATATAAGTGAATGGAGTATGAAGGCTTGATTTTTTATTTTTTTTAACACTTGTCCCCTCTGTGCATTTCCATTCTTCATTACTACTTGTGTTTTATGATGGCTGCATCCCTGACATTCCCATTCTTAAGATGTCTCTCCCTTTACACTTTCTTTTACCTATGCCCCTGCACCATCTTCTCCTTAACCCCCTGCACCACCTTCTCCGCTGTCTCTCACACATCTTCCTGTACCACCTACTCCCCTGGCTCTCTCACACGTCTTCCTGCAACCTCTACCCCCGGCTCTCTCACTCCTCTTCCTGCACTCCCTACCACCCTGGCTCTCTCACCACCTCTCCCAGAACCCCCTTCCCCTTTGGCTCTCTCACCCGCCCTCTCCCAGCACCCCCTTCCCCTTTGGCTCTCTCACCCCCCTCTCCCAGCACCCCCTTCCCCTTTGGCTCTCTCACCCCCTCTCCCAGAACCCCCTTCCCCTTTGGCTCTCTCACCCCCTCTCCCAGCACCCCCTGGCTCTCTCACCCCCTCTCCCAGAACCCCCTTCCCCTTTGCTGCTCTCTCAACCCACCTTCTCCTAGCACCCTCTGGCTCTCTCACCCCCTCTCTCCCAGCACCCCCTGGCTCTCTCACCCCCTCCTCCCAGCACCCCTTCCCCTTTGGCTCTCTCACCCCCTTTCCCAGCACCCCTCTTCGGCTCTCTCACCCCCTCTCTCCCAGCACCCCCCTGGCTCTCACCCCTCTCCCTCTCCCAGCACCCCTTGGCTCTCACCCCCTCTCCCAGCACCCCCTGGCTCTCACCCCCTCTCCCAGCACCCGCCCTGGCTCTCTCACCCCTTCTCCTAGCACCCCCTGGCTCTCTCACCCCTCTCACAGCACCTCTTCCCCTTTGGCTCTCTCACCCCCTTTTCCAGCACCCCCTTCGGCTCTCTCACCCCCTTTCCCAGCACCCCCTTTGGCTCTCTCACCCCCTCTCCCAGCACCCCCTGGCTCTCACCCCCTCTCCAGCACCCCCTTCAGCTCTCTCACCCCCTCTCCCAGCACCCCCTTCAGCTCTCTCTCCCCCTTTCCCAGAACCCCCTTCAGCTCTCTCTCCCCCTTTCCCAGCACCCCCTTCGGCTTTCACCTCCTTTCCCAGCACCCCCTTCGGCTCTCTCACCCCCTCTCCCAGCATGCCCTGGCTCTCACCCCCTCTCCTAGCACTCCCTTCGGCTCTCTCACCCCCTCTCCCAGCACCCCCTTCGGCTCTCTCACCCCCTCTCCCAGCACCCCCTTCGGCTCTCTCACCCCCTCTCCCAGCACCCCCTGGCTCTCACCCCCTCTCCCAGCACCCCTTGGCTCTCACCCCCTCTCCCAGCACCCCCTGGCTCTCTCCACCCCTTCTCCTAGCACCCCCTGGCTCTCTCACCCCTCTCACAGCACCTCTTCCCCTTTGGCTCTCTCACCCCCTTTTCCAGCACCCCCTTCGGCTCTCTCACCCCCCTTTCCCAGCACCCCCTTTGGCTCTCTCACCCCCTCTCCCAGCACCCCCTGGCTCTCACCCCCTCTCCCAGCACCCCCTTCAGCTCTCTCACCCCCTCTCCCAGCACCCCCTTCAGCTCTCTCTCCCCCTTTCCCAGAACCCCCTTCAGCTCTCTCTCCCCCTTTCCCAGCACCCCCTTCGCTTTCACCTCCTTTCCCAGCACCCCCTTCGGCTCTCTCACCCCCTCTCCCAGCATGCCCTGGCTCTCACCCCCTCTCCTAGCACTCCCTTCGGCTCTCTCACCCCCTCTCCCAGCACCCCCTTCGGCTCTCTCACCCCCTCTCCCAGCACCCCCTTCGGCTCTCTCACCCCCTCTCCCAGCACCCCCTGGCTCTCACCCCCTCTCCCAGCACCCCTTGGCTATCACCCCCTCTCCCAGCACCCCCTGGCTCTCTCACCCCTTCTCCTAGCACCCCCTGGCTCTCTCACCCCTCTCACAGCACCTCTTCCCCTTTGGCTCTCTCACCCACTTTTCCAGCACCCCCTTCGGCTCTCTCACCCCCTTTCCCAGCACCCCCTTTGGCTCTCTCACCCCCTTTCCCAGCACCCCCTTCCCTTTGGCTCTCTCACCCCCTCTCCCAGCACCCCCTTCCCCTTTGGCTCTCTCACCCCCTCTCCCAGCACCCCCTTCCCCTTTGGCTCTCTCACCCCCTCTCCCAGAACCCCCTTCCCCTTTGGCTCTCTCACCCCCTCTCCCAGCACCCCCTGGCTCTCTCACCCCCTCTCCCAGCACCCCCTGGCTCTCACCCCCTCTCCCAGCACCCCTTGGCTCTCACCCCCTCTCCCAGCACCCCCTGGCTCTCTCACCCCTTCTCCTAGACCCCCTGGCTCTCTCACCCCTCTCACAGCACCTCTTCCCCTTTGGCTCTCTCACCCCCTTTTCCAGCACCCCCTTCGGCTCTCTCACCCCCTTTCCCAGCACCCCCTTTGGCTCTCTCACCACCTCTCCCAGAACCCCCTTCCCCTTTGGCTCTCTCACCCCCTCTCCCAGCACCCCCTTCCCCTTTGGCTCTCTCACCCCCTCTCCCAGCACCCCCTTCCCCTTTGGCTCTCTCACCCCCTCTCCCAGAACCCCCTTCCCCTTTGGCTCTCTCACCCCCTCTCCCAGCACCCCCTGGCTCTCTCACCCCTCTCCCAGAACCCCCTTCCCCTTTGGCTCTCTCACCCCCTCTCCCAGCACCCTCTGGCTCTCTCACCCCCTCTCCCAGCACCCCCTGGCTCTCTCACCCCCTCTCCCAGCACCCCTTCCCCTTTGGCTCTCTCACCCCCTCTCCCAGCACCCCCTGGCTCTCACCCCCTCTCCCAGCACCCCCTGGCTCTCTCACCCCTTCTCCTAGCACCCCCTGGCTCTCTCACCCCTCTCACAGCACCTCTTCCCCTTTGGCTCTCTCACCCCCTTTTCCAGCACCCCCTTCGGCTCTCTCACCCCCTTTCCCAGCACCCCCTTTGGCTCTCTCACCCCCTCTCCCAGCACCCCCTGGCTCTCACCCCCTCTCCCAGCACCCCCTTCAGCTCTCTCACCCCCTCTCCCAGCACCCCCTTCAGCTCTCTCTCCCCCTTTCCCAGAACCCCCTTCAGCTCTCTCTCCCCCTTTCCCAGCACCCCCTTCGGCTTTCACCTCCTTTCCCAGCACCCCCTTCGGCTCTCTCACCCCCTCTCCCAGCATGCCCTGGCTCTCACCCCCTCTCCTAGCACTCCCTTCGGCTCTCTCACCCCCTCTCCCAGCACCCCCTTCGGCTCTCTCACCCCCTCTCCCAGCACCCCCTTCGGCTCTCTCACCCCCTCTCCCAGCACCCCCTGGCTCTCACCCCCTCTCCCAGCACCCCTTGGCTCTCACCCCCTCTCCCAGCACCCCCTGGCTCTCTCACCCCTTCTCCTAGCACCCCCTGGCTCTCTCACCCCTCTCACAGCACCTCTTCCCCTTTGGCTCTCTCACCCCCTTTTCCAGCACCCCCTTCGGCTCTCTCACCCCCTTTCCCAGCACCCCCTTTGGCTCTCTCACCCCCTCTCCCAGCACCCCCTGGCTCTCACCCCCTCTCCCAGCACCCCCTTCAGCTCTCTCACCCCCTCTCCCAGCACCCCCTTCAGCTCTCTCTCCCCCTTTCCCAGAACCCCCTTCAGCTCTCTCTCCCCCTTTCCCAGCACCCCCTTCGGCTTTCACCTCCTTTCCCAGCACCCCCTTCGGCTCTCTCACCCCCTCTCCCAGCACCCCCTGGCTCTCACCCCCTCTCCCAGCACCCCTTGGCTCTCACCCCCTCTCCCAGCACCCCCTGGCTCTCTCACCCCTTCTCCTAGCACCCCCTGGCTCTCTCACCCCTCTCACAGCACCTCTTCCCCTTTGGCTCTCTCACCCCCTTTTCCAGCACCCCCTTCGGCTCTCTCACCCCCTTTCCCAGCACCCCCTTTGGCTCTCTCACCCCCTCTCCCAGCACCCCCTGGCTCTCACCCCCTCTCCCAGCACCCCTTGGCTCTCACCCCCTCTCCCAGCACCCCCTGGCTCTCTCACCCCTTCTCCTAGCACCCCCTGGCTCTCTCACCCCTCTCACAGCACCTCTTCCCCTTTGGCTCTCTCACCCCCTTTTCCAGCACCCCCTTCGGCTCTCTCACCCCCTTTCCCAGCACCCCCTTTGGCTCTCTCACCTCCTCTCCCAGCACCCCCTGGCTCTCACCCCCTCTCCCAGCACCCCCTTCAGCTCTCTTACCCCCTCTCCCAGCACCCCTTCAGCTCTCTCTCCCCCTTTCCCAGAACCCCCTTCAGCTCTCTCTCCCCCTTTCCCAGCACCCCCTTCGGCTTTCACCTCCTTTCCCTCACAACGTTGAAAAAATGATGTTTATAAAAATGAATAATCAATTCCTCAATGAAGTACAGACCTGCCCTCCAGATAGTACAGAGGGACCTGTGGTTGTGGAGTCCAGCGGGGACGAATTGATAATGTGTGAGGAGGAGGAAGTACACACTGTAGGGGGAGAGGAATCAGAGGTTGAGGATGAGGACGACATCTTTCCTCAGTAGAGCCTGTTTAGTTTGTACAGGGAGAGATGAATTGTTATTTTGGTGTGGGGGCCCAAACAAACCAATCATTTCAGCCACAGTTGATTGGTAGGCCCTGTCGCTGAAATGATTGGTTTGTTAAAGTGTGCATGTCCTATTTCAACAACATAAGGGTGGGTGGGAGGGTGGGTAGGAGGGCCCAAGGACACCCCCTCTCCCAGCACCCCCTGGCTCTCTCACCCCTTCTCCTAGCACCCCCTGGCTCTCTCACCCCTCTCACAGCACCTCTTCCCCTTTGGCTCTCTCACCCCCTTTTCCAGCACCCCCTTCGGCTCTCTCACCCCCTTTCCCAGCACCCCCTTTGGCTCTCTCACCCCCTCTCCCAGCACCCCCTGGCTCTCACCCCCTCTCCCAGCACCCCCTTCAGCTCTCTCACCCCCTCTCCCAGCACCCCCTTCAGCTCTCTCTCCCCCTTTCCCAGAACCCCCTTCAGCTCTCTCTCCCCCTTTCCCAGCACCCCCTTCGGCTTTCACCTCCTTTCCCAGCACCCCCTTCGGCTCTCTCACCCCCTCTCCCAGCACCCCCTGGCTCTCACCCCCTCTCCCAGCACCCCTTGGCTCTCACCCCCTCTCCCAGCACCCCCTGGCTCTCTCACCCCTTCTCCTAGCACCCCCTGGCTCTCTCACCCCTCTCACAGCACCTCTTCCCCTTTGGCTCTCTCACCCCCTTTTCCAGCACCCCCTTCGGCTCTCTCACCCCCTTTCCCAGCACCCCCTTTGGCTCTCTCACCCCCTCTCCCAGCACCCCCTGGCTCTCACCCCCTCTCCCAGCACCCCTTGGCTCTCACCCCCTCTCCCAGCACCCCCTGGCTCTCTCACCCCTTCTCCTAGCACCCCCTGGCTCTCTCACCCCTCTCACAGCACCTCTTCCCCTTTGGCTCTCTCACCCCCTTTTCCAGCACCCCCTTCGGCTCTCTCACCCCCTTTCCCAGCACCCCCTTTGGCTCTCTCACCTCCTCTCCCAGCACCCCCTGGCTCTCACCCCCTCTCCCAGCACCCCCTTCAGCTCTCTTACCCCCTCTCCCAGCACCCCTTCAGCTCTCTCTCCCCCTTTCCCAGAACCCCCTTCAGCTCTCTCTCCCCCTTTCCCAGCACCCCCCTTCGGCTTTCACCTCCTTTCCCAGCACCCCCTTCGGCTCTCTCACCCCCTCTCCCAGCACCCCCTTCGGCTCTCTCACCCCCTCTCCCAGCACCCCCTTCGGCTCTCTCACCCCCTCTCCCAGCACCCCCTGGATCTCACCCCCTTTCCCAGCACCCCCGGCTCTCACCCCCGTGACCCCCCCCCCCCAGAAAATCGCGGACCCCCCCCCCCGAAAATCGCGGCACCCCCGCGACCCCCCCCGAAAATCGCGGCACCCCCGCGACCCCCCCCGAAAATCGCGGGCACCCACCCGAAAATCGCGGCACCCCCGCGACTCCCCCTCCCCCCCGAAAATCGCGGCACCCCCGCGACCCCCTCCCCCCCCGAAAATCGCGGCACCCCCCCTCTTTAGTAAAAGAAAAAACAAATTAAAAAAAAAAGTAAACTCACCAGTGTAACTGGCTGCACAGCATAACGGGGGAGGGAGCTGGGGAGCACGCAGCAGAGGTGGCTGGTTCCTGGAACCAGCCACCAAGAAGACAGGGGTAGTCGGGCCGGCCCATATAGCCATCGGCCCTTCTGGCATTTGCCAGAAGTGCCAGATGGCCAGTCCGGCCCTGCCCACAGTCCAGTTACAGATTTGGCTAATGAAGGTGTGAATGTTGTACACCGGGAGGAGGATATTGATGTAGCTGGCGCTGAGGAGGATGTTGATGATTATGATGCAGACAGATACCAAATTGCCTTTCTCAATTTCTATTTATATTCTAGATTATATAACGGCTGAATAGTTTTCTATTTTACTCCTAGTAGCGAGGGGATCTGATGCAGACAGATACCATACTGCCTTTGTCCATTTCTTTGTATATTTGAATTTCTAGTTCTACAGTCTATGCAGGCTGCTTTTTTTGTATTCAACTACAAGTGTAGGGCAGGGGGGGCATAGATAGCCACCAAAGTAACGTGGTCCATTTAATTTCACTTTCTAGCTCCACAGTCTGTGCAGCCTGCTTTTTTTTATCTTCAAAGTATTTACAAGCCTTGCAATCTAAATTAACTAGAGGTAGTGACGTGGTAGAACTCCAAAAGGCAGTTTGGAAGCCCCTGTACAAACTGGCTCTATTTTACCTGAGTTGTCCCCCCTCCAGTGTGTACTCGGAAAGAGTTTTAAGTGCAGCGGGGAACCTGGTCAGTGAGCGGCGAAGGAGGTTGCTTCCTCACAACGTTGAAAAAATGATGTTTATAAAAATGAATAATCAATTCCTCAATGAAGTACAGACCTGCCCTCCAGATAGTACAGAGGGACCTGTGGTTGTGGAGTCCAGCGGGGACGAATTGATAATGTGTGAGGAGGAGGAAGTACACACTGTAGGGGGAGAGGAATCAGAGGTTGAGGATGAGGACGACATCTTTCCTCAGTAGAGCCTGTTTAGTTTGTACAGGGAGAGATGAATTGTTATTTTGGTGTGGGGGCCCAAACAAACCAATCATTTCAGCCACAGTTGATTGGTAGGCCCTGTCGCTGAAATGATTGGTTTGTTAAAGTGTGCATGTCCTATTTCAACAACATAAGGGTGGGTGGGAGGGTGGGTAGGAGGGCCCAAGGACAATTCCATCTTGCAACTATTTTTTTGGCATTATGTGACCATTCAACAGTCGTTTGCCATGTTCAAAAAGTAAAAGAAAATGTCAACAAATTCAAAAAATTTAATCAAAAATTAAATGCCCTTTCATTATTTAAAACAAGAGGGGTTGACGTGCTAGAATTAGTGTAGTGTTAATATGTTATAAACACTACACTTGGAACTTGGAGGAGGTATTGTGGCCCCGGTATCAAATTTAGTACCGGGGCCACCAGATACTTGTTTGGTGGAATTCTGACCAGTTGAGGGTGTAACTATTTATTATATTGTGGCCCCGGTATCAAATTTAGTACCGGGGCCACCCCACTACGCAGTCCAGATACTTGTTTGGTGGAATTCTGACCAGTTGAGAATGTAACTATTTATTATATTGTGGTCCCGGTATCAAATTTAGTACCGGGGCCACCCCACTACGCAGTCCAGATACTTGTTTGGTGGAATTCTGACCAGTTGAGAATGTAACTATTTATTATATTGTGGTCCCGGTATCAAATTTAGTACCGGGGCCACCCCACTACGCAGTCCAGATACTTGTTTGGTGGAATTCTGACCAGTTGAGGGTGTAACTATTTATTATATTGTGGCCCCGGTATCAAATTTAGTACCGGGGCCACCCCACTACACAGTCCAGATTTTTTTTTTTGGAAATTCAGAGCCGTGGAGGGTTTTTTTAATAATTATATTGTGGTGACCACTCCTCTACGCAGTCCAGTTACATTTTTTGGTGCGATTCAGACCAGTTGATGGTTTTCTTATTATATTGTGGTGACCACTCCTCTACGCAGTCCAGATACATTTATTGGTGCGAATCATACAAGTTCAGGGTTTTTAAATTATATTGTGGTGACCCACTCCTCTACACAGTCCAGGTACATTTTTTGGTGCGATTAAGACCAGTTGATGGTTTTCTTATTATATTGTGGTGACCACTCCTCTACGCAGTCCAGATACATTTATTGGTGCGAATCATACAAGTTCAGGGTTTTTAATTAACTTCATAACTAACACAGTAAAAACAATAATTTCTATTTATAATCCCTACATTAACAATGTGAATGAGTTGTGTACTGTGAATTTTCTATTAGTAACTAGACTGTAAAAACGCAATGATGTCTTGTGCATTAATACTAGAGATGTTCACTGACTCCCGTGTTTTGGTTTTGATTTTGGTTTTGGATCTGGATTAACTTTGTTTTTTGGTTTTGATTTTGGCAAAACCGCCCTTGCGTGTTTTGGTTTTGGATTTGGTTTTGGATCTGTATTTTTTAGCTAAAATATGCTAAAATCACATAATGTTGCTCTTTTCTTGCTTCTACATTATTATTAGAGATGCTCACTGACCTCCGTGTTTTGGTTTTGGTTTTGGATCTGGATTACCTTCGTGTTTTGGTTTTGGTTTTGGTTTTGCCAAACCGCCCTTGCGTGTTTTGGTTTTGGTTTTGTTTTGATATTTTGTTTAAAAATCAATGTTTTTGGGCATAAAATAACCAAATTTAGTGCTCCACCTGTTTCTTGGATAAGTAATAAGGAATTGTAAAGCTAATAAATTATCAAAAAAACAGTTTAATTCCTGGTAGGCCGTCATTAATTTTACACACAAACCAGATTGTCTTCCTCTCCATCTATGCATATTGGCAATGCAGCCATCGTCTTTGGGTGTATATTACACCCTACACTTATAGTTAAATATGTAAAGAAATGGACAAAGGCAGTTTGGTTTTTGTCTCTATAGGCCCCCCTCCACTTGTACAAAATAGTAAAAAATTCAGCCGTTATAGACTGTACAATATTAATTGAAATGGACAAAGCCAGTTTGGGGTCAGTCTGTGTATGACACCCTACCCTTAATGAGAAATTGCCAAAACAGCAGCCTTTCAAGACGGTACGTGATATAGAAATGCCCCAAGTTCCTTTCCTCTTTGGGGGTAGATTGCACTCTACACTTAAATAGAAAGTTTTAAAAAGATGTTATCGTCATCATCTTGAGCTTCATCCTCACCCTCATCAGTTTGTATGTCATCATCAAAGACTATCAATTCATCGCCGCTTGAATCCGCCATTAGAGAACAATCAGTGCTTGGATGTCTTTGATGGTGAAGGCCTTCCTCCTGGAAGATGTAGTTTATTTTTATAAACATCATTTTCTCCACATTTTTGGGAAGTAACCTTCTACGGCGATCACTGACTAAGTTCCCAGCTGTGCTGAACACTCGTTCAGAGTACACACTGGAGGGTGGGCAGCTTAGGTATTGCAAAGCAAGTTTGTACATGGGTTTCCAAATGGCCTGCTTTTCTTCCCAGTAAGGAAAGGGACTGTCTGACATTTCCATATCAATTACCTCTTGAAAATAATCCTCCACCATCCTTTGCATGTCAATACTCGTATTGGATGAAGTTATGGGCAAGGTCACACATTTTTTTGAAAATTCCTTCAAAGCAGCCCAGATGTTAAACTGTTCTGGTCTGCCACCTGCGTATCCCCTGCTTCTTTTTTGAAAATTAAATAAATTTTTATGAGCAGCAGCTGCTTGAGAAACTGAAGGAGGACACGTCGTCAAGCCAAGGCCCAGTTCAGCGAACAACTTGCTGAGCAATAGCTGCTTGCAAAAGTTCACATCTCGCTCATTTTGAAGCAAAGACTCAATGTAGGTGTTAAACCTTGGATCAAACACAGTGGCCAAAACGTACTGATCCGAGTTCAAGATCTTAATAACTCGAGGATCATTGTGAAGCGAATTAAGTACTTGATCTACAAGGCCAACATACTTTGCTTTCCTTGCTTTCATCTCCTCCTTCAGTTTCTCAAGCTGCTTTTCCAATTGTCTAATTAAAGGAATGACTTGGCTCAAGCTAGCAGAATCTGCACTCACTTCACACGTCACAACTACAAATGGTTTCAGCACCTTGCACAGCGCAGAAAGGATTCCCCACTGTGCAAGAGTGAAATACATCCCCCCTCCTTTCCCAATGTCATGGGTTGTGCAATACGCTTGGATGGCTTTGCTCTGTTCCTCCATCCTCTGAAGCATGTACAGGGTGGAATTCCACCTAGTTACCACCTCTTGCTTAAGTTGGTGGCAGGGCAAGTTTAATTGTTCTTGGAGCTGCTGCAATCTCCTACATGCTGTGGCAGAATTCCTGAAAGGGCCTGAAATTTTACGGGCCACCGAAAGCATTTCCTGCACCTCACGGTTATTTCTTAGGAAGCTCTACACCACCAAGTTGATGGTGTGAGCAAAACAGGGAATGTGATGGAAATCACCCAGCTGTAATGCTCGCACTATATTGTTGGTGTTATCAGAAATGACATATCCTGGGGAGAGTCCAAGTGGTATAAGCCATGTATCAATCACATCTCTTAGTTTGCGTAACAAATTGTCAGCTGTATGCCTGTTAGCTAAGCCGGTGATACAAAGAGTGGCCTGCCTGTGACAAATGTTATGTAGTGGTGTACATGCTTCTGCTGTTCCTGCTGTGGAAGGTGAATGACCAACCCAGTGGGCTGTCACAGTCATATAGTCTTTGGTTTGACCACTTCCACTTGTCCACATATCTGTGGTTAAGTGGACAGTGGGCAAAATGGCATTTTTCAGCGCAATCTCTACATTTGTACACACTTTTTGGTATAGTTGTGGAATAGCTTTTCGGGAAAAATGATGTTGCGATGGAATTCTGTAACGCGGACACAAAACCTCAATTAACTGTGAAAAGTCAACTGCGTTTATTGTGGATATTGGAGGCAGATCTAACACTAACATGGCAGCCATGGCGTCTGTGATTCCCTTGGCCACTGGGTGACTGCTGTCATATTTGCTGCCCCTAGCAAATGATTGTTTCACAGTTAATTGTTGAAATGTAGGACTGCTCTTTTTCTTGGCTTTCCTCTGGCTGACGATTCAACCCCAGCAGCAGCAACAGCAGCAGCAGTGGGACTAACGCTTTCTTCAGAGGAATCAATTATAGTTGAGGAGTTATCCAGCCTTAATAAGTGGGATGCAGGGCTAACTCTGGGGATATTGATGAGGATGGTGTTGTGGGTGTATGTTGTAGCCGTCGGGATGTCGGTGACCGAAGGGTCCTAGCTGATGATGGAGTGTTTGTAATTGTTTTGGAAGAACTTTCAGCTTTTCCCAACACTTTGCCATGAACTCTCGTCAAATGGCGTAACATAAACAAGGTTCCAAGATGGTTAAGGTCCCTCCCTCAACTGACTGTGGCTTGACATACACTACAAATGGTTATACAATTGTTGTCTGGATTTGGGTAGAAATAATTCCACACATAAGAAGTGGATTTTTTTGTTTTATGCCCAGGCATGACAATGGCCTTTTTCTTGTCACGTTCCAGAACTGCTGTCACTGGTGCAGGACTTACACAAACAACCTCATCCTCATCAACATCCTCATTAGCACCCTCGTCGCCTACACAAATCTCCCCCCTTATCCTCTTCTAATTCCAAAGTGGCATCCTCAATTTGTGTATTACTGGCTACACTCGGGCTGTTCAGGCACAAATCAGCAGAACTACTGAAAGGGCCCTTCTTTATGGGTACACTAACAGAATGCTCACGATTAGACATACAACTGGTGGATTGACTCTCCACAGGGATTGTTGTCATTTCTGATTCAGAGCATACATTATCCTCTAAGGCCTTACTGTTTTTTTGCAGCTTGGCTTTCACGCGTAACAGTAGTTGTGCACCACTTTTAGACTCCAAATTACTTGGTCTTGCTTGGTCACGAGTAACCATACAAGAAGATGGCTCAGTAACATTTTTGGATCTGCCACTAATAGAGAAAGGCGAAGGCCTCATTCTTTCTTTGACACTGCGTGTGTAGAATGGCATGTTGGCAAGTTTTTTTTTTAACTTTTCCTCAGTTACACTTCTTTTTCGCTTCAACACGGTAAATTTTGTTTGGGTGAGTGTTTTTTTCCCCTGATTTAAAAAGATTATGTACTTTTACATCGGCTTTACCAGATGACATACTTGGAACACTACCATCAGGACTGGGGCCAGAACCTGCTTGTTGATTCTGCTCATATGTGGACTGCTTTGAATCCATTTTAATGAGCCCAAACCACTTGTAGTGCAAAAAATTGTATAGATACTGCTGACAAATATTTTTTTTTTTGACAGCCAAAAAATTAGTGTAAAAAACTGGGGAATATGGTACACCCCAAAGCACTTGTAGTGCAAAATATTGTTTTAAATAGATACTGCTGACAAATATGACTTTTTTTGACAGACAGAAAAAATAGTGTCAAACACTGGGGAATATGGGACACCTCAAAGCACTGGTAGTGCAAACTATTGTATTAGATAGATACTGCTGAGAAATATGACTTTTTTTTGACAGCCAGAAAAATTAGTGTAAAACACTGGGGAATATGGGACACTCCAAAGCACTTGTAAAGCAAAAATTTTAAAAATAAGCCTCCTCTATCCCCCTCTCTTCCTGCTCCAACAATTGCTAATAGAATTTGAATTAATAATAGAATTGAATAGATTATAAAATAAAAGAATAATACAAAGAATAAGGTGTACAATTATTGCTCTGTTCCTGCTCTAATACAGCCTGTGACCTAACCCTGCTTTCTCCCTCTGTCAAATGGCGATGGATTGCTCAGAAATCCGAATATGTCACGATGACGTTTTGCCTCGATTTCGAAACCGAATGGGCGGGAGAGTACCGAGCCTGCTCGGCTCGGTACTCGGATAGGCGAAGTTCGGGTGGGTTCGGATCTCGAGAAACCGAGCCCGCCCATCTCTAATTATTATTAACTTCAATAACACTAAGTTCAATTCATTTCCAGTCAATTTTGACCACCTCACAGGTCATAACATTATTTTCATACACTTTCGGACAAAGAGTGCAGCGAGCTGGCTGGATGCTAAATGAAAGAGCAACGACTCAAGCACGCAGCAGTTCATAGCACATCTAGGAAACAGTACCACACAGCAGTGACAGAAAAGAAAAGTGGTGCAACATGGAATTGTCCTTGGGCTCTTCCACCCACTCTTATGTAAGATAGGTCAGGGTCACAGGCAATACAGCAGGGTCCAAGGTACAGGCAAATGAATCAGGGTCACAAGCAAGCAGGCAACGTCCAATGTACAGGCAGGGGTCATACACAGAAGTTCAATCCACAAAGTATACACCAAACAGCACATGAGCAGGCTAGCAGACAGGGAATTGGAAGCTATAACCGGCAGTGAGGCTAAGTCCTCCCTGCCTTAAATACTTTAATGGAACAATCAGAAAAGAGGAGGACAGGGCTGACAATCAGCCTCAGGAGACTGCTAATTAATTTACTAGCTAGAACTGGCATAGATAATACATAAACCAGTAACTAGGGATGTGCACCGGCGACTTTTGAGGTCTCGTGTTTTGTGTTTTGGATCCGGATTTTCGTTATTTTTGAGGTTCGGATTTGTCTCGCAAAACACTTGACGAAAGGTCTCGGTTCGGATTTAAGGTATTGGATTCGGATTTTTTTTGAAAAAAACATAAAAAGTTTAAAAATCAAGTTTTTGGGCTTATTTTCACTCCTAGGCTATTATTAACCTCAATAACATTCAATAACAAGCATTTCCACTAATTTACAGTGTATTGTGAACACCTCACAATATAGTTATTAGTCCAAAACGTTGCAACAAGGTATCTTTCTGGACTGCGTAGAGGAGTGGGTCACCACAATATATATTAAAAACCCTGAACTTTTATGAATCGCACCAATAAATGTACCTGGACTGCGTAGAGGAGTGGGTCACCACAATATCTTAAAAACCCTGAACTTTTATGATTCGCACCAATAAATGTACCTGGACTGCGTAGAGGAGTGGGTCACCACAATATCTTAAAAACCCTGAACTTTTATGATTCGCACCAATAATTGTACCTGGACTGCGTAGAGGAGTGGGTCACCACAATATATTAAAAACCCTGAACTTTTATGATTCGCACCAATAATTGTACCTGGACTGCGTAGAGGAGTGGGTCACCACAATATCTTAAAAACCCTGAACTTTTATGATTCGCACCAATAATTGTACCTGGACTGCGTAGAGGAGTGGGTCACCACAATATCTTAAAAACCCTGAACTTTTATGATTCGCACCAATAATTGTACCTGGACTGCGTAGAGGAGTGGGTCACCACAATATCTTAAAAACCCTGAACTTTTATGATTCGCACCAATAATTGTACCTGGACTGCGTAGAGGAGTGGGTCACCACAATATCTTAAAAACCCTGAACTTTTATGATTCGCACCAATAATTGTACCTGGACTGCGTAGAGGAGTGGGTCACCACAATATATTAAAAACCCTGAACTTTTATGATTCGCACCAATAATTGTACCTGGACTGCGTAGAGGAGTGGGTCACCACAATATCTTAAAAACCCTGAACTTTTATGATTCGCACCAATAATTGTACCTGGACTGCGTAGAGGAGTGGGTCACCACAATATCTTAAAAACCCTGAACTTTTATGATTCGCACCAATAATTGTACCTGGACTGCGTAGAGGAGTGGTCACCACAATATCTTAAAAACCCTGAACTTTTATGATTCGCACCAATAATTGTACCTGGACTGCGTAGAGGAGTGGGTCACCACAATATATTAAAAACCCTGAACTTTTATGATTCGCACCAATAATTGTACCTGGACTGCGTAGAGGAGTGGGTCACCACAATATCTTAAAAACCCTGAACTTTTATGATTCGCACCAATAATTGTACCTGGACTGCGTAGAGGAGTGGGTCACCACAATATCTTAAAAACCCTGAACTTTTATGATTCGCACCAATAATTGTACCTGGACTGCGTAGAGGAGTGGGTCACCACAATATCTTAAAAACCCTGAACTTTTATGATTCGCACCAATAATTGTACCTGGACTGCGTAGAGGAGTGGGTCACCACAATATCTTAAAAACCCTGAACTTTTATGATTCGCACCAATAATTGTACCTGGACTGCGTAGAGGAGTGGGTCACCACAATATATTAAAAACCCTGAACTTTTATGATTCGCACCAATAATTGTACCTGGACTGCGTAGAGGAGTGGGTCACCACAATATCTTAAAAACCCTGAACTTTTATGATTCGCACCAATAATTGTACCTGGACTGCGTAGAGGAGTGGGTCACCACAATATCTTAAAAACCCTGAACTTTTATGATTCGCACCAATAATTGTACCTGGACTGCGTAGAGGAGTGGGTCACCACAATATCTTAAAAACCCTGAACTTTTATGATTCGCACCAATAATTGTACCTGGACTGCGTAGAGGAGTGGGTCACCACAATATCTTAAAAACCCTGAACTTTTATGATTCGCACCAATAATTGTACCTGGACTGCGTAGAGGAGTGGGTCACCACAATATATTAAAAACCCTGAACTTTTATGATTCGCACCAATAATTGTACCTGGACTGCGTAGAGGAGTGGGTCACCACAATATCTTAAAAACCCTGAACTTTTATGATTCGCACCAATAATTGTACCTGGACTGCGTAGAGGAGTGGGTCACCACAATATCTTAAAAACCCTGAACTTTTATGATTCGCACCAATAATTGTACCTGGACTGCGTAGAGGAGTGGGTCACCACAATATCTTAAAAACCCTGAACTTTTATGATTCGCACCAATAATTGTACCTGGACTGCGTAGAGGAGTGGGTCACCACAATATCTTAAAAACCCTGAACTTTTATGATTCGCACCAATAATTGTACCTGGACTGCGTAGAGGAGTGGGTCACCACAATATATTAAAAACCCTGAACTTTTATGATTCGCACCAATAATTGTACCTGGACTGCGTAGAGGAGTGGGTCACCACAATATCTTAAAAACCCTGAACTTTTATGATTCGCACCAATAATTGTACCTGGACTGCGTAGAGGAGTGGGTCACCACAATATCTTAAAAACCCTGAACTTTTATGATTCGCACCAATAATTGTACCTGGACTGCGTAGAGGAGTGGGTCACCACAATATCTTAAAAACCCTGAACTTTTATGATTCGCACCAATAATTGTACCTGGACTGCGTAGAGGAGTGGGTCACCACAATATATTAAAAACCCTGAACTTTTATGATTCGCACCAATAATTGTACCTGGACTGCGTAGAGGAGTGGGTCACCACAATATCTTAAAAACCCTGAACTTTTATGATTCGCACCAATAATTGTACCTGGACTGCGTAGAGGAGTGGGTCACCACAATATCTTAAAAACCCTGAACTTTTATGATTCGCACCAATAATTGTACCTGGACTGCGTAGAGGAGTGGGTCACCACAATATCTTAAAAACCCTGAACTTTTATGATTCGCACCAATAATTGTACCTGGACTGCGTAGAGGAGTGGGTCACCACAATATCTTAAAAACCCTGAACTTTTATGATTCGCACCAATAAATGTACCTGGACTGCGTAGAGGAGTGGGTCACCACAAGATATATTAAAAACCCTGAACTTTTATGATTCGCACCAATAAATGTACCTGGACTGCGTAGAGGAGTGGGTCACCACAATATCTATTAAAAACCCTGAACTTTTATGAATCGCACCAATAAATGTACCTGGACTGCGTATAGGAGTGGGTCACCACAAGATATCTTAAAAACCCTGAACTTTTATGAATCGCACCAATAATTGTACCTGGACTGCGTAGAGGAGTGGGTCACCACAATATATATTAAAAACCCTGAACTTTTATGATTCGCACCAATAAATGTATCTGGACTGCGTAGAGGAGTGGGCACTGGGCACCACAATAAAATATATAAAAAACCTTCAACAGATCTGCATTACACTACACATACGGCTGCTCCTCCATCCTCTCCATCATATACATGTTGGAGTTTTAGCGTGTGACAACCTCTTGTTTTTGATAATGTCAGTGCATTTGGAATATTTTTCAATTTGCCCCACACCACTGAATGTACTTCATCTATGATACGCAATACGCATCTATCTATCTTGACTGCGTAGTGTGGTGGCCCCGATACACAATTTGGTACCGAGGCCACAATATAATTAAAAAACCCTCCACGTGTCGGAATTACACCAAACAAGTATCTGGACTGCATAGTGGGGTGGCCCCGGTACCCAATTTGATACCGGGGCCACAATACCTCCTCCAAACATGCTACAGACAATTCGTCATTGAGAGACCCCAGACAGACAGGGTCGAAGTGTTATTGTTTGACTTTGTAAACCCAAAAAAATGTCCCTGTTGCACATAGTCGTGCAATGAAGACTGACTTTTTCATTTAAAGGCACGATCTTTAAAGTGTAGTGTTTGTAAGTCTAAGTCATATTATACTTTTGGTAAAATTGGTTTTTTTTGTTCCTCTTTATGGTAATTAATTAGTAATAGAATTAAAGTAGGAAATAGAATTAAATAGAATTAAAGTAGGAAATAGAGTGGTATAGAGTTGTAGTGTGGTATAGATAGAGTGGTCCACACAATATAATAATAAAACCCTCAACTGGTCTGAATTCCACCAAACAAGTATCTTGACTGCGTAGTGTGGTGGCCCCGGTACACAATTTGGTACCGAGGCCACAATATAATTAAAAAACCCTCCACGTGTCGGAATTCCACCAAACAAGTATCTGGACTGCATAGTGGGGTGGCCCCGGTACCCAATTTGATACCGGGGCCACAATACCTCCTCCAAACATGCTACAGACAATTCGTCATTGAGAGACCCCAGACAGACAGGGTCGAAGTGTTATTGTTTGACTTTGTAAACCCAAAAAAATGTCCCTGTTGCACTTGCACATAGTCGTGCAATGAAGACTGACTTTTTCATTTAAAGGCACGATCTTTAAAGTGTCAGAAAGAGAGAGAAGACACAGGAGAGGAGAGTTGTAGCTGGGGACCTGGGGTGGAAGCTCCCAGGCTCCCCCAGCATTGCCTGGAAGTCTGAGCGTGGTGACTGAGCCAGGGCAAGGAATGTGTGCCCTGGATGAGGGGGAGAACTCCATGCCACTATAGTGAACCCAAGAGAGAGGGGGACACTGCACATGGAAGAGGCCCTGGAGTGAGGGCTGCTACAAGAGGCATGGTAGCTGTAGTGTCAGATCCTGAGGCTGAGAGTACACAGAGTGACGTGTCAGAGCACAGGAGACATTATCCCCGCAGAGGAGGGATGAGCTGCAGTTGAGAGGTATGTTGTTGAAATAGGACATGCACACTTTAACAAACCAATCATTTCAGCGACAGGGCCTACCAAACAACTTTGACTGAAATGATTGGTTTGTTTAGGCCCCCACACCAAAAAAGCTATTCATCTCTCCCTGTACAGACTAAACAGGCTCTACTGAGGCAAGATGTCGTCCTCATCCTCAACCTCTGATTCCTCTCCCCCTACAGTGTCTACTTCCTCCTCATCACACATTATCAATTCGTCCCCGCTGGACTCCACAACCACAGGTCCCTCTGTAGTATCTGGAGGGCAGTGCTGTACTTCATTGAGGAATTGATTATTCATTTTTATAAACATCATTTTTTCAACGTTGTGAGGAAGCAACCTCCTTCGCCGCTCACTGACCAGGTTCCCCGCTGCACTAAAAACTCTTTCCGAGTACACACTGGAGGGGGGACAACTCAGGTAAAATAGAGCCAGTTTGTACAGGGGCTTCCAAACTGCCTTTTTTTCCTGCCAGTAACAATATGGACTGTCTGACATGTCTACTTGGATGGTGTCAGCAAAGTAATCATCCACAATTTTTTCTATTGTGACAGCATCCAATGCAGCGAGAGTAGACATGTCTGCAATGGTTGGCAGGTCCTTCAGTCCGGACCAGATGTTATCAGCATCCCCGCCAGTGCCTCTTTTGGGAAAACTGAGCTTTTTCCTCGCAGCCATAGATGTGGAAGAAAATGAGGGTGGAGCTGTTGGCATGTCACGGTCCTCTTCAGAGGACAATCTCCTGACCAGCAGGTCTTTGCACCGCTGTAGACTTGTGTCCGCCGGAAACAGAGACACAACATACGCTTTAAACCGAGGATCGAGCACGGTGGCCAGAATGTATTCCTCTGACTTTAAAAGAGTGACCACCCTCGGATCCTGGCAAAGCGTACGAAGGGCTACATCCACAAGAGCTACATGCTTGGTGTAATCGCAATGGCTTACCAGCTCCTCCCTCACTTTCTCCAGCTGCTTCTGCAACAGCCTGATCAGGGGAATGACCTGACTCAAGCTGGCAGTGTCGGAACTGACTTCTCGTGTGGCAAGTTCAAATGGCTGCAGAACCTTGCACAACACGGAAATCAGTCTCCACTGCGCTTGACTCAGGCGCATCCCCACTCCTTTGCCTATGTCGTAGGTGGCTGTGTAGGCCTGAATGGCCTTTTGCTGCTCCTCCATCCTCTGCAGCATATAGAGGGTGGAGTTCCAGCGCGTCACAACCTCTTGTTTGAGGTGATGGCAGGGCAGGTTCAAGCTTTTTTGATATGCCTCTAGTCTGCGGTAGGCACTGGCTGAATGCCGAAAGTGTCCAGCAATTTTGCGGGCCACCGCAAGCATCTCCTGCACACCCCTGTCACTCTTGAGGTAATGCTGCACCACCAAATTAATGGTGTGGGCAAAACATGGGACGTGCTGGAAATTGCCCATATTTAATGCCCGCACAATGTTACTGGCATTGTCTGACACCACAAATCCCCATGAGAGTCTAAGTGGGGTAAGCCACTGGGAGATAATTTCCCTCATTTTCTCTAATATGTTGTCAGCGTTGTGCCTCTTATTAAAGCCTGTAATGCACAATGTTGCCTGCCTTTGCATGAGCAGCCATTTTGTAGATGCTGCTACTGATGCAGCTGTTGCTGTTGCTGCGGAAGGGGATGCATCTACCCAGTGGGCTGTCACAGTCATATAGTCCTTCGTTTGCCCAGAACCACTTGTCCACATGTCCGTGGTTAAGTGGACAGTGGGTACAACCGCATTTTTAAGAGCACTGAGGACACTTGATCGTACTTCTCTGTACATTTTTGGTATCGCCTGCCTAGTGAAGTGGAATCTCGAGGGGATTTGGTACCGGGGACACAATACCTCCATCAACCCTCTAAATCCCACTCCACTGATGGCGGACACCGGGCGCACGTCTAACACCAACATTGCAGTTACAGCCGCAGTTATACGCTTTGCAATAGGGTGACTACTATCGTATTTGGTGGTCATGGCAAACGACTGTTGGACGGTCAATTGTTTGGTGAAAGACTTAGCGGTCTTACGACTTCCCCTCTGGGAAGATGACCGACTAACAGCAGCAACAGCAGCAGTGGCAGTAGTAGGCGTACCGCTGCAGGATTCCTCGGATGAATCCCGTATTGAGGAGGACTCAGTCTGGCTGCTGACTTGGGCTGCAGGACTGAATCTGATGGAGATTGTGGAGGAAGTTGACGAGGAGGGTGTTGCTGGTGTGTATCCAACTGGACCACGGGATTTAGGTGTCCCTGTACCGATGAGGGTCCTAGCCCCAGTTCCTGAACTAACCACTGAACTATGAAGGTTATTCAGGTGACGTATAAGGGAGGATGTTCCTAGGTGGGCAAGATCCTTACCCCTGCTTATTTGAGCTTTACATAAGCTACATATTGCCATACATTGGTTGTCTGGATTTGGATAAAAATAACTCCAGACCGAAGAGGTGCATTTTTTGGTCTTCTGACCAGGCATGACGATGGGCTTTTTCATCCCATGGACATCAGCTGTTTCCCCCCCTGGTGCCTCATTTACAATAACCACATCACCATCCTCATCATCAAGTTCCTCCACAGCGCCAGCTACATCATCAATAGCCTCCTCCCGAGCCACCTCTTCCCGTACAGTGATGGGAAGGTCAGGCTTGACAACCACCAACACCCTTGGACTCGCCTTGGGGATTTGTGATAATTTCTCTTTAGAAGGCAGAGTTGTTTGCTGTTTTGTTGCTGACAGCATAACTCTCTTCAATTTTTTGTAGGGGGGGGGAGGAGGAGGAGGGCTAAGATCCGTGGGTGAAGCTGAACCACTAGTCATGAACACGGGCCAGGGCCTAAGCCGTTCCTTGCCACTCCGTGTCGTAAATGGCATATTGGCAACTTTACGTTTCTCCTCAGATGATTTTAAGTTTCTCTTTTTGCTACTTTTTCTTAACTTGGGCTTTTTGGATTTTACATGCCCGGTACTACGAGATTGGGCATCGGGCTTGGAAGACGACGTTGATGGCATTTCATCGTCTATGTCATGACTAGTGGCAGCAGCTTCAGCATTAGGAGGAAGTGGGTCTTGATCTTTCCCTACTTTATCCTCCAAATTTTTGGTCTCCATTATATGTAGCACAAGATACTGCAGAATGTGTGAACTTGGTAATATTGCAGTACCAATGGACTTATACTGCTGGATTGGTTTTGCAAATTTGGTTATAATTATTATTTTTTATTTTTTTTTTAAATTTTTTATTTTTTTTTACTTTTTTCTTATTTTTAAAAAACTTGGGAATAGTGGGGAAATAACTATGCCCTTAGAAGCACAGAGCACAGGACACAGCACCACTGGACTGAACAGGACACGGCACAGGACCCAGCAGCACTACGGAACTCAGCAGGACAGAGCACAGGACACAGCACCACTGGACTGATACTGCAGAATGTGTGAACTTGGTAATATTGCAGTACCAATGGACTTATAATGCTGGATTGGTTTTGCAAATTTGGTTATAATTATTATATATTTTTTTTTTTTTTAAATTTTTTATTTTTTTTTACTTTTTTTTTATTTTTTAAAAACTTGGGAATAATGGGGAAATAACTATGCCCTTAGAAGCACAGAGCACAGGACACAGCACCACTGGACTGAACAGGACACAGCACAGGACCCAGCAGCACCACTGACCTCAGAAGGACAGAGCACAGCACACAGCACCACTGGACTGATACTGCAGAACACAGCACAGCACAGCACAGCACAGCACAGCACTAAACAGCACAGCACAGCACAGCACTAAACAGCACAGCACTAAACAGCACAGAACTAAACAGCACAGAACTAAACAGCACAGAACTAAACAGCACAGAACTAAACAGCACAGAACTAAACAGCACAGAACTAAACAGCACAGAGGACCACCTAACATACCCTCCCTCTACCCTGATCAATGCCCGAGTGAAGATGGCGGCGACTAGCGGGGAATTTATAGGATCCGAGTATCGCGAGATCCGACAACGGGATTATGAGTCAGTTTCACTTTTGAATTTGGCGCCAATACCCGGATCTGTCTCGGATCCGACTCGGATCCGCAACGTTCGGGTGGGCTCGGATTTCAGAAATCCGAGTGCGCTCATCCCTACCAGGAACATGTATAAATATATAAATGAACCAATTTAAATCATAGGAGAGTTCCCCCTGGTGTTGGAGGATGTCCCTACATCCTCCTACTCTATGCCACAAAGATAAACTCAAGGAAAAATAACAGTGCATTGTAACCAATGCACGCGCCCGTCTGCTAGATCACGCCAGGATGCGGCATACCGCCGCTGCTCGTGACACCACCATAAGAATTTTATTGTCACCCAAGTTAGATGGATGTCCAAAATGACACAGGGCTTTCGAAGTGAATTATATACAGTATGTCCTGAGACCTGGCATTTCACAAGACCTGAGTCTCACCTCTGCTCATTTGGCCTGGCTAAGTCTAACTGCTCTGCATACACAAACTACTCAGAGATCTTATCTGTCTCTGTGCCTGGCTACTTTCACAAGACCATTGACACTTGCCTAGGTCAGTCTTAGGTCAGTTAACAAAAAACACTTTAAAAGGTTACATAAAATTTGCACAGTGATATACAAAAAATAACAATAACAATAACAATCAGTCATTAGATATACTACATTTCGTCAGAACTTCTTCTTTTGTAGAATTAATTTTCTCATTTGGGCTCCAGTACCACCTCTGCGCCCATATCTATATGTCCTCCCTGACCTCTGAAATGTGTTTCTGCTATCTTCACATGGATGTACCATGCTACCTAAAGCTCACGCCATTTTGGAGGGTGGGAGGGGGCGGGCGAGGCCAATCGCGTCATTTTGGCCCCGCCCCCGTGACGTGAATTACGGTTTTGCGGGGGGGGCGGGACCAAACTGACGCGCTTGCCTAGTCCCGCCCCCTCCCGCCCTCCAGTCACGCCCCCTCTCCCGGAAACAAGTTTTTGGGAGTTGGTAAGTATGGGATATATATGGAATAAAAATAACATATCATAGTGTAACCAATCCTGATTGTTGTAAATCAGTTTTAGTGATAAATAAATATGATGCGAGAAATAAAACTGAATTTCTCATATCACAAGACTATGTTACGTTGCAAGGGGTGCAAATAAAAGTTTATTATTTTGCATGTAAGAAAAATACTGGCTGCTTTTCATGTAGCACACAAATACATGATAGCTTTATCTGTACACTGACATTTAAAGTTAATCTAGGACATGACCTAGCCCAACAAATGTTTCCTTCCAATTAGAACCTGAAGTAACCTGTTTTTCTAAGAACAGCCTCTTTCCTACAGGAGCCAAAATGTTTAAACATTACTTGAGATTTGGCAGTTGTAGTCATTTGGCCAAGGAGCAAGAGATCACATTGTACATTATATTAAGTAGATGGAAGGTCAGGGATTAACAAAGAGCAAGCTACTACACGAGCAGCAGGAACATAATTAATCTGCCACAGGTAAATCTGAGGGGGGAAAGCAGTATTATATCTCCAGCATAGTCCTACAGTATGTTGGCAACCATTTTTTACCGTTATACTCTCCTGTTATATTGTTCAGCACCAGAAATCTTAGAAATAGATTTTTTTAACAATATGTAGTCCAATACTGCAATGCTTTATCTTTAAAGAGAAATATAGACTACATGATCTAGTAATCCAGTGTCCAAAAGGAACAATACTATTTTAATAAATAACCATATATAATGAATGGTTGGTATACAAGAAAATACACAGCATTGTGACCCCAATGGCAGCAAAGCCAACATTGCCAGACTTCTGGTATGCAGGACCTATGTTTTCTTAAACCTACCCCATGTATTTATGCCATATTTTTGGACTCTTGATACACCATAATCTACTATACAGACTTACTGATAGAATGGTTTGGAATAAAGTGGTGTTTGTAGTGTAGTGTTTGTAACTCTGATCAGTAAAATGTACTTTGTGAATATTTGTATCAGTAACTCTGCCAAGATGTAAGTGCATGTCTTTAAATACAAAAAAATAGTCATATAATATGCCATGTTCCTCTTTAATCTTATAGTCGGTCTGAATTCTGTTGGCCAGGTCACAATGCCACCGTATGAAAGGGGTTTCCAAATAGGAATAACATTGATTAGATGTGCCCAGTGCCTGCCTAGTGTCACATCATATATCACACTATTTAGGACAGGGTCCTAATGGGATGCAATACAGGTCCAAAACCGAAATTATAGTCTATGGAGCTGGTCTGACATTAGTGGCCCCACCTATATGTGGATCTACCAATCAGCGCATTTCTACAGAGCACGCCTGGAAAGTTTGTTACAGAGTGAACGCAGTGAGAAGGTGACTACTGGGCTTGACATAACCGGAGTGGGACTGTGGGCAGTGCCAAAAGACTTGCACATGCGATGTCATAGGTGTACTGGATGGGTACTTTGGGGCTACACTTTAAGCACAAAGAGAAGGAGGAGTGTAGTCCTGTGGATATTTGGCATTATATTTGTTGTTACCATTGAAATAGGTGTTTGAGTGTTCCTCTGACAAGAAAGACAATAAATAGGTTTTGGGATACGGAAGATATCCATTTCCATATTTACTAAAGCGATTGTAGAAACATTTCAGGAAAAATGTTCTACACTGTTCTGTTGCCAGGTTACCATCTGGAATGCCTGTCATATTTTTCAAACATTTGTGATGACAGTGCAATAAGCAGTTGCTTTATAAAATGACTCTTCACCTCATCATGGCATTGAAGCATTTTCTTGTACTTCTCCGTCCTGACAGATCCAGCTGGTCACTGGGGAGGGGGGAGACTGGCATCCTTTCAGTCAGGACTGTGTTTGCCGAGCTTGTCAGCTTTCCTCTTGAAACCTAGGCTGAGTTGGCACTTCAACACTGTACAGTGTCGATAGTGTACCAACTGTAACAATGGAGAGCCCTCTCCTTTTCCCCCTTGACTTGACTTATACCAAAGATGCATGTAAGTTCTGCCTTATTCATTACCTTTCCTTTCCTAGGAGTTGTCTGTGTGACCATTTACTACAGACCTTGGACTGTATGACAGCACAATTGAGAGTGCTGCTGGTTAAAAAAAATAATGAACTTTTGGCATAAACTTAAACTGAGGAACAACAGAGTACTGTTAGCTACACGGCAAATTGTTTATTGCATTCTTTAAAGTTTCTTGGCCACCAAGGAAGGGATTCCCAGGCAGCTATAATTGCATCTGTATAAATTTTATTTGGACTTATAATGGTAGACCATGGACTTCTACACAAATGCGGCATTTAGGTTGTGATATACAGAGAATTGCCTGTCTGTTGGAGCAAAATGGGGCTGGCAAGGAACCTTGATGATAAATATCATGTGTCTGCTGACCCACCACTAGTTTTGATCAACAATTGATGCAGCATTTCGCCCCATGGTCCATTTAGCTGTGTTTTTGCCCCCAATAATTGTGATAAATAGCAGGTAGACTACAGGATGACATTAAGACATTGAGGGGTATATTTACTAAACTGCAGGTTTGAAAAAGTGGAGATGTTGCCATAGCAACCAATCAGATTCTAGTTATCATTAATTTTGTACATTCTATAGAATGCCAGCTAGAATCTGATTGGTTGCTATAGGCAACATCTCCACTTTTTCAAACCCGCAGATTAGTAAAAGTACCCCTGAGTATGTTATTGCATATAATTGATCTGCAACATATTCCCCTTAAACTTTTCAAGAGTAAAAGAGTTTCTGGGATTTCCAGAATTCCTCCTGAACTGAGCTCAACTCTTCATCTTTTAACACAAAGAAGTGAGAGATTGTAGGGCCAGGAATCAAATCAAACTGTTCATGAGCCTTTACTGGACTAATGCCAGTTGACATCTATACATTGTGTTAGAGTGGCATGTGCACTGTGCTGTCGTGTGTATATATTCAGTATATGTATACAGTCATGGCCAAAAGTTTTGAGAATGACACAAATATTATTTTTCACAAAGTCTGCTGCCAAAGTTTTTATGATGGCAATTTGCACATACTCCAGAATGTCATGAAGAGTGATCAGATGAATTGCAATTAATTTTAAAGTTTCTCTTTGCCACGACAATGAACTTTATCCCAAAAACAACATTTCCACTGCATTTCACTTTAGCCCTGCGACAAAAGGACCAGCTGACATCTGGTCAGTGATTCTCTCGTTAACACAGTTGAGAGTGTTGATGAGGACAAAGCTGGAGCTCACTCTGTCATGCTGATTGAGTTAGAAAAACAGACTGGAAGCTTTAAAAGGGTGGTGGTGCTTGACATCTCTGTTCTCCCTCTATTAACCATGGTTATCTGCAAGGAAACACATGCAGTCATCATTGCTTTGCACAAAAAGGGATTCACAGGCAAGGATATTGCTGCTAGTAAGATTGCACCTAAATCAACCATTTATCGGAACATTAGGAACATCAAGGAGAGAGGTTCAATAGTTGTAAAGAAGGCTTCAGGGTGCCCAAGAATGTTTAACAAGCACCAGGACCGTCTCCTAAAGTTGATTCAGCTGTGGGTTCAGGGCACTATCAGTGCAGAGCTTGCTCAGGAATGGCAGCAGACAGGTGTGAATACATCTGCATGCAAAGTGAGGCAAAAACCTTTGGAAGATGGCCTGGTGTTAAGAAGGCCAGCAAAGAAGCCACTTCTCTCCAGGAAAAATATCAGGGACTGACTGATATTCTGCAAAAGGCACAGAGATTGGACTGCTGAGGACTGGGGTAAAGTCCTATTCTCTGATGAATCCCCTTTCAGATTGCTTGGGGCATCTGGAAAAATGGAAAATGCTTGTCTGGAGAAGGAAAGGTGAGCGCTACCATCAGTCCTGTTTTATGCCAAGCATCCTGAGACCATTTATATGTGGGGTTGCTTTTCAACCAAGGGAGTGGGCTCACTAACAATTTTGCCTAAGAACACAACCATGAATAAGAAAACCAACACATCCTCCAAGAGCATCTTCTCCCAATCATCCAAAAACATTTTGGTGACGAACAATGCCTTTTCCAGCATGATGGAGCACCTTGCTATAAAGCAAAAGTGATAAGTATTTGGTTCGGGGATCAAAACATCGAAATTTTGAGTCCATTGCCAGGAAACTCCCAAGACCTTAATTCCATTGAGAACTTGTGGTCGATCCTCAAAAGGCGGGTGGACAAACAAAAACCCACAAATTCTGGCAAACTCTGAGCATTAACTAGGCAAAAATGGGCGGCCTTCAGTTAGTATGGGGCCCAGAAGCTGATTGACAGCATGCCAGGAGGAATTGCAGAGGTCTTCTAAAAGAGGGGTCAACACTGCAAATATTTGACTCTTTGCATAAACTTAATGTAATTGTCAATAAAAGCCTTTGACACTTATGAAATGCTTGTAAGTTTTCTTCAGCATACCATAGCAAAATCTGATATAAAGGTCTAAAAAACTGAAGCAGCAAATTTTGTGAAAACCAATAATTGTGTCATTCTCAAAATTTTTGGCCATGACTGTACACTAGAGACGTTCAGGCTTGGTTTCCTGAGAACCAAACACACCCGAACTTATCAGATTTGAGTACCGAGCCATCACGGTACTTTTGCGTGCCCTCAGCATTGAAAACAAGGCAAAACGCCATTGTTACGTCAAAAAGGAAAACAGAAAGTTGCGCAGAAGTACCTAATTGAGCATTTATTATGAATGTAGTAAAAATATACAAAATAAGTACATCAAAACAGTATTAAACCACAATTCCTATGGCATGCAATATGGATATTTATAGATACTAGCCCTTCATGAATAAGAATAAAGAACTCAAAGATAAATTCAATAAAAACAAACCATATGACCTCAATTGAATTGTAATAAAAAAATAAAAATAAATAGAAAACGGATGTAACCTTGAATGGATATAGAAACTGTATATAATCAGCTGGTAAAATATGGTATTTGAGTTTTGTTTATTCCATATTTAGGAGAGAAAAAAATGTCCTGATAATTATTTGAAAAAATACATGTACATACAAAAAGAAATGTTCTGAGAGCCGTTCTCAATGGGACCAGACGGTAATTGTGACTGGTATATAAGCAATATAATCACCACATCAAGTAAAGGGGTTATGAGTGGAACTTCTTACCGCAGCCGCAGCTTGTGTGTATTGAAGACCCCAAGTGTGAAACCACAGCGGGTATAACAAACTTCCAGCGGGGATACAGCTTCTTACCGCTTCAGAGGCTACTTTGAAATAAAAGTCCACATACCACCAGGAATTGAAATGGTTCCGTGATTACAGCCAGCAGATAGTAAATGTCCTCTTAGCGGCAGGCAAAGCAAGTGAACTCCTTACCAAATGATCAGCTCCAGGTATATAGCAGAGATAATCTCTTTGGTGCGCACCACAGGTCTGGATAGAAAACAGAAGTATAGACAAAGGTTCCACTTATTAGTAAGGTCTCCAGCCGGACAGTGAAACTTGGGATAAGACAGGCAACATAGGCAGAAACGACGCGTTTCGTCTGATACACAGACTTTTTCAAGCATATTTTACCGGCTTGTTATATACAGTTTCTATATCCATTCAAAGTTTCATCAGTTTTCTATTTTTTTTTTTATTACAACACAATTGAGGTCATATGGTCTGTTTTTATTGAATTTATGTTTGAGTTCTTTATTCTTATTCGTGAAGGGCTAGTATCTATAAATATCCATATTGCATGCCATAGGAATTGTGGTTTTTTACTGTTTTGATGTACTTATTTTGTATATTTTTACTACATTCATAATAAATGCTCAATTAGGTACTTTTGCTTTTTTGAGTTGCTGCATTTGTTATCTAGGAGATATTGCTTGAATATAGACGCTTATGCCCTATACTAGCGCCAGAGATTACGTTTGTTTAGTCATTGTTACGTCGTCAGATCTCGGATCTTGCAATTTTTGGATTATATAAGTACCGCCCTCCATGGGGATCCAGCGCCATTTCCCAGAGGGACACAGAAGTGGGGGCACAGTTCTTGGTAGTCTGTAGAGCAGTTGGGCAGCGTCATAGGTAGGAAAAAAAGAAGAGGGGGTAGCAGTGTTCTTCAAAGTCTACAGTGACATTCAGGAGAGCTCCATTGCTAATTGTCATTGCTGAAATAGAAATAATAGGTCTGTCAGGCTTGGTCTTCTAAATCTGCAGTCCCATAATGTACAGTGTTATATAGGTATTACACAAAGAGGAGAGCTCCATTGCTCCATTGCTAATTGTCATTGCTGAAATACAAATACAAGGGCTGGAGTCACATTGTACTGTGTTATATGGTTAACACACAAAGATAAGAGCTCCATTGCTAATTGTCATTGCTGAAATACAAATACTAGGGCTGGCAGGCTTGGTTTCAATCTGCAGTTACATTTTACTGTACCATAGCTCACTCACAAACAGGAGAGGTGGCAGGGTTCAGTGCTGAACCAGAAATTGCAATAATAGGGCTGTCAGTTTTCTTAAAAGTCTCCAGTGACATTCTACTGTGCTATAGCTCATACAGAACAGGAGGGGTGGCATTGTTCTTGTCACTCTCCAGTCTCAGTCATGATGATAATATATTACCAGTCATATTGTCTATCAACTATGCGCTGAATTTTCTCATTAATTTATTAAGTAATACTTGCTGTTGTTCAGTCGCGCGGCAGTCCCGGAAATGGATCTGGATCTGTGGTAGCCTGCGTGTCAGCTGGAATGCATGCTAGTGTTGCTAGGCGCTTGACTAGAGATCCTCGTCGATAGTGATGATGTGTAGTGGGCGTGTTCGCTGCGGTGCTGCTGTCCGCCAACATCTGAACTCCAGTGTTCCCCGTAAACTCCGCCCCAACAGCGGAGGGGGTGGAGCTTCAACCCCGCCGGGCCTACCGGTGGATAGACCGGCTGTCCGGCAGGCCAGTCCGAGGCTGAAGACAAGGCGCAGGTCAGAGGTAATACCGCTGTCAAACTGTTTGAACAAAAACTAAGGGATATCATTGCAACATGGCTTATTCTGCTTGGACTCTCCTGAGGATATGTGAATTCTGATAACGCCACAAATATTGTTAGAGCATTACAGCGGGGTCAATTCCATCACATTCCCTGTTTTGCTCACACAATCAACTTGGTGGTACAGAACTTTTTAAAAAAATGACAATGACATGCAGGAGATGCTGTGTCAAAATGTGTCCTGAAAATATTTAGGGAAATTTTCGACATTCTGCAACAGCATTTAGGAGAAAGCAGCAGCTGCACGAAGAATAGAAATTAGGGGGAATGTACTTTAGTCCTGCACAGTGGAGAATACTTTCTGTGTTGTGCAAGGTGCTGAAACCACTCAAAGTAGTCACCTGTGAAGACAGTGCAGACACTATTAGGTAGAGTCAAGTGATTCCCATAATTAGACTTTTTGAAAAGCAGCAAGAGAAATTGAAGGATTAAATGAAACAAAGCTATTCCACTTATTATGTTGGACTTGTAGATTAAGTACTTTATTCGCTTTGCCAGATTCCAAGAGTTATCAACATCTTGAAATTGGATCATTACATTTTGGCAACTGTGCTTGATCCTAGGTTTAAGAGCTATGTCTTCTCTTTCTTTCCAACTGACCCAGATCTCAAGAGATGCAATAAGCTACTGGTCAGCAAGCTGACAGCTCAAGTGGTACATGACACAATGACATCTCCTCCTTCAGTTTCTCTGGAAATTGCTGCTAGGAAAAAATTAGCTTTCCCAAGACACCCAGTGGTGATGCAGGTGAGTCTGCACAACATTTTGACATTTGGTCTGGTGTAAAAGAATTGCCCAAAAATTGTGACAGTTCTTCCGTAAAATGAACTACAAATACCATGCAGAAAGCCATTACCGGAAATTACATCAAAGTACACAGACTTCTGTGATGGTGGATTCCAGCGGGGATAAATTAGTATTGCTTGAGGATGATGTACACACTTAAGAGGGTGAATATGATGACAGTGTATATTGCAGGTGCTGAGATCTAGCTGAGAGAAGGGAGCTAGCTGATGCTGGTATGCTTGGTAATATTTTGGGTAGAATGGCATCTTGGCAATTTACAGTAAACTTTCACATTTATTAGAGAGGTTTTTTTTCTGTAAAAAGGTACAAGCTTTTTATTTACATTTTTGTTTCTCTGACTTAAAACCACTATGCTCTTCAGCATAGGCTTTAGCACATGAGGTAGAGGGATTAGTATCATCATGACTGAGACTGGAGAGTGGCAACAACAATGTCACCCCTCCTGTTTCTGTATGAGCTATGGCACAATACAATGTCACTGGGGACTTTGAAGAACACTGACAGCCCCATTAATACAATTTCTGTTTCAGCACTGAACCCTGCCACCTCTCCTGTTTCTGAGTGAGCTATGGTACAGTAAAATGTAACTGAAGATTTAGACCAAGCCAGCCAGGACTATTATTTCTATTTTACCAATAATAATTAATTAGCAGTGGCATAATGGAGTTCTCCTGAATGACACTGGAAATTTTGAAGAACACTGCTACCTCTCCTCTTTCTTTTCTAGCTATGTCGATGCCCAACTTCACTAGAGACTGCCAAGAACCATGCTACCCCTTCTGTGTCCCTCTGTGAAATGGCGTTGGAGCACCGTGGAGGGCAGTACTTATAGGATCAAAAACTTGTGAGATCCGACGACGTAACGATGACGTATTGCCTCATTTTCAATTCCAAGGGCATGCAAAATTACCGGTCCGCATCTGCTAAGTTCAGGTATGTTCGGTTCTCGGGGTCCGAGCATGAGCATCTCTAAAAGATATATATATATATATATGTATATAGCACTGTGCAAAAGTTTAAGACAGGTGTGGAATAAATGCTGCAGGGTAAGAATGCTTTCAAAAATAGAAGTGTTAATAGTTTATTTTTTTCAAATAGCAAAATGCAAAGTGAGTGAACAGAAGAGAAATATAATATATAAGATTTGGTGTGATAACTCTTTGCCTTCAAAACAGTATTGATGCATCAATTCTTTTAAGTAAACTTGCACACAGTTTTTGAAGGAACTCGGCATGGAGATTGTTCCAAACATCTTGGAGAACTAACCACAGATCTTCAGTCAATGTAGGCTTCCTCAATTTATTCTGGCTCTTCATGTAATCTCAGACAGACTCGATGATGTTGACATCAGGGGGGCGTTTCATCACTTCCAGGACTCCTTGCTCTTCTTTACGATGAAGATAGTTCTTAGTGACATTGGTTGCCTATTTGGGGTTATTGTCCTGCTGCAGCATACATTTTGAGCCAATCAGACACCTTCCTGATGGTATTGCATGATGGATAAGTACCTGCCTGTATTTCTCAGCATTGTGTACACCATTTATCCTGACCAAATCCACAACTTAATTTTCTGAAATGCAGCCCCAAGCTTGCAAAGAATATTCACCATGCTTCACTGTTGTCTGCAGACACTCATGCTTATATTTTACAGCCCTTTGGTGAACAAACTGCCTTTTGTGGCAGCCAAATATTTAACATTTTGACTCGTCAGTCCAGAGCACCTGCTGCCATTTTCTGCACCCCAGTTCCTATTAGAGATGCTTACTGACCCCCGTGAAGTGGTTTTGGTTTTGGTTTTGGATCTGGATTAGCTTTGTGCTTTGGTTTTGGATTTGGTTTTGGCAAAACCACCCTCGTATGTTTTGGTTTTGGATCTGTATTATTTTTAGAAAAATTGCGAAAATATGTTAAAATCACATAATTTTGTTCTTTTTTTATCCTACATTATTATTAACCTCACTAACACTAATTTAAAGTCCTTTGCAGTCAATATTGACCACCGCACAGGTAACAATATTACTTTCATACACTTTCAATCAAAGATTGCAGCACTTCTTGCCAGTGATAAGAAAAAGGCCATTGTCATGCCTGGGCATAAGACCAAAAATCCACCTTTTATGTGTGGAATTATTTTTGCCCAAATCCTGCCAACAGTTGTCTAGCCATTTGTAGCATTTGTAAAGCCACACTCAGTAGAGGTAGGGACCTTAACCTTCTAGGATCCTCATCCATGTTACGCCATTTGAAGCGAGTTCATGGAAAGCTGTTGGCAAAATCATAAACTTATGTTAAAAATATAACAACAAGCGGTGCAGCATCATCTACCTCCCTTCTCTCATCTAGATCCCAGCACCTGCAATCTCCACCCCCAACTCCTTCATCATCAATATCCTCACAATTGATGGGAGTTAGTCCTGCATCCAAGTTGCTAAGGCTAGATGACTCCTCCAATAGCCATGATTACTCTGAAGAATTATTGAGCGTTAGTCCCACTGCTGCAGCTGGGGGTGGATCTTCAACCCAGAAGAAGACTACTAGTAGTTTACAACAATTGACTGTTAAACAATCCTTTGCTAGAGGAAGAAAGTAAGAAAGCTGTCACCCAGTCGCAATGCGGATCACAGACGCGATGGGGACTATGCTAGTATTAGAACTGCGCCCAATATCCACTATTAATTCTGCTGGTTTTAGACAGTCACTTGAGGTCTTCTGTCCCTATTACCAAATTCCATCACGACAGCATTTTACTATGTCGAAGTTGTATAGATGGATGAACGAAAGTATATTGGTTAATATCGTTTTATTGGTCGATTGCACTCAGTATGCCACCCTACACGTGGCATACGGCGATCGCACGGTAAAATACGCACGTACACACTCGCATTACAACATTTAGTTATTTATATAATTCATATTCATATTGGTTCTGTTATACAGTAATTTATGAGCAGATAGTATTTAGTTTATTATTAGTTTATATATTATGATTATATGTACACTTCAGTGTTATTTAAGGTTCAGGTTATAGGAAATGTGTCATGTCTGATATCATTTTATTCCCCTATTTATCAGCAGCTGTCCGGTTCCATCGCCGAAGAGATCGCATATTGCATACTCTAGTTATTGATGTTAGGCAATATCTTGTCAGATTGATATCAGACTGTAAAATGCTAATGGACTAGTTGTAACTGGTTTCTGGGCGGGAGAATCATCTGGAATGTTGACCTCAGCCTTTGAGGGGGTTGTTTGAACTAGCCTATGACCTGTTTACCCTGGACCCACCCGAAGTCTGGACCTATAGAAGCAAGCCAGGTCATCTGCATTGTTCTCTCTGTAACACTGAATGTATATATAATCATAGCTGCACTCCCAGTAGCTTCAGTCTACTCTGACCACAGTGTTCAAGGGTGAACTACTGTCCACTGGTGCCCATGGTAGCGCAGCGCTATGTATGTATGTATCTTTTGGTATTGGCTGTACTGTAATGTATTATATTATAATATTGTATTGAACTGTTAACTTTTTACATCTGCTAAAATTAATCACTTTGTTCGTTGGAAACACAATACAATCGCCCATGCAATGCTTATTTGAAAATGATAGAATTACTTTAATAATTTGGGGGCTCTGAGTTTGGAGGTTACGTTATCGGCAGGTATGCAACGCTTACGGTTTTCTGTTCATCAACAAAGGGTGGATTGACGGACGTGTCTCATACGGGAAAGAGCGCAATGTGTTCCTGACCTGTGGTTGACTCTGTGTTGCGAAACCGAATGTCCGTTGTTGCATAATCTGAAGGAATGCTAACTTGAATCTAGGGACAAGAAAGAAAAATGTTTCTTTTTATTGTCGTTTTACGTTTAAAAGGGTATTGCATTGCATAGGGCATGTGTACTTCCTGCATTGAGTATGTGAACTTCCGGTATTGTTGCCACGTGTGTAAACAGTCATGTTCATTGTCTATTATATATGCATAATGTAATCACTTGGTAAAATCTCTGAAAAGATAGTGCCATTGTTTGGGAAAGTTATTTTCTGCGCAGAAAACTAAGGTGTATGTGTTTGTTGATTTTGAAGTGAAAGTTGCTACTGTTAAAAAGACAGGGAAATCGGTTGCCGTTTGACGAGGAGGGCTGGACAACCGAGGTTAAGTATACACGGCAGGTATACTGGCAGCAAAAGCTCTGTTAAAAGAGGCTTTTGAAACTTTCTTCCCAATAATAATCGCAAAGTTTAGCAATAATTAGTATCGCTAAGTGGTGCGATAGGACCGCATGGTTTATTGTGTAACTGTGCTTGTGATTTGGGTTGAACGGCTGTAGGAATTACGCTGGTAAGGAGGGTAAACTCCGATGCTACCAGTTCAGTAATATACTCAACAGATTTTTGTGGTAGAGCCAGGGTATTGAGGAGCTGATAGCCCTGTGGACCACAGTTATATTTCTGGGTTAGGAGGTGTGTGTGGGCGTAGCCTGTGAAACCATCCACAAATAAAATAAAAAAAAATCAAAAAAAAAATCTCTAGTTCGTTCTGTTTGAAAGGAAAACAGGTAAAAAGGCCCTGTTTGCATAGCGTTGAGAAATAGGTTGTTTTCACAATGGGTGCGAAGCAAACGCCAGAGGGGGTTGATATTGTGCTGCCTAAGGAAGGACCAATTGGTTCGGCGAGGTTCCGTATGTTTAAAAAGTATGGTGCATACGCAACAGCGAATTGCGACAAATGGGTCAAGATGACTCGGGAGTGTGTGAAACCTTTCCCAAACATAGGTAGTTTTGACTCAGAGGTGTTAAATAATGTTAGAGATAAAGTGCGGTTGATTAAATCAACAAAAACGAGAATTGAACATGATGACTGTTTAAAATTGTGACAACAAGAAGGGTACACGTGGCAAGGAAGCGCGTGCTCAGCGGAAGTAAGCATACCAGAAATAAGCATTCTGGAAGCGTGCATTGCAAAGCGTGGAGAACTGAGTGCTAGTGCGCCCCCGACAAATGTGGTCGGGGCGATAAGTACAGCCAATACCAAAAAACTGTAACTAGTAACTTGTATGTTGTTTTAAGTAATGTTAAATGTAATGTTTCAGGACAAAGAAAAAGAAAGATCCCACCAGCAGGGGCAGCGGCTGAAAGTGGTGAGAATAATGTAAAGGTTAACACAGGGGGAAACATCCATTGTACTGCAACAGCAATTCCAACAATTAGTTCAGAATGTAGGGATTTGGTAGGCTTACATCCTGTCCACACAACAGCAGTTCCCAATGGGGAGATGGGCAGAGATGGTGAAGTTCCCTTAAAACATGTATCAAAGCATGATCCATGGACTAGGTCTGAAATGTTTTCAATTTTGTCTGATTTCCCTGATCCTAGAAAAGATTTGGCCAAATGTCAGAAGTTTATTAGATATTATGGTAATATGTACGAGCCAACTAATAACGATTGGCGAGTATTATTGAAGTCCTGTCTTCCTCTCAATACTGATATACAAAAGTTTATTAAGGATTGTATGTTGGAGGAGGATATATCCTCAACAGAGGGCGATAACCATGAAAATATTAACCACATAATTTCTCAGTTGGCCATATACTTTCCCACGATAGTGGACTGGAGTAAAATTTTTACTATCAAACAAAAGGACAGTGAAAATGCAACAGACTATTTTTGCAGGGCTCTGATAGCGATGGCCAAATATACTGGGGTATCAGACATAAAGGATAATGTACACTACAGGGAGGTTGCTGTTACAGTTCTAATGGATGGCCTCAGGGAAAACTTGAAAAGAAGGGTGCAAACTTTATTACCAAACTGGAAAGGAATCACTGTAAGTGCTCTCAGGGAGTCAGCTATAGGACATGATAGAAGTATAAATAAACAGAAAGAGACACTAAGTGATAGGGTAATGATGGTAAGTATCCCAACACTAGAGGGACTGCACACACGACCACCAGCATACGACCCACATAACAGGAAACCTAGAATATTGAGATGTTACAATTGCAGAGAAGAAGGACATATTAGGAAGGATTGTAGGAAAGAAAAACACAACCCTAGAGGAGGGTCACATGAACACCCACAAACAGGGCCCTCTTAACAACATCTTGGGCCCCCGGGCAAAGCAGTGCACTGGGGCCCCTATATATATATATATATATATATATATATATATATAAAAATAATGATTATGCATATGGACCCTGCAGCCCAGGGGGGCCCGTCGGAGGCAGCACAAAAAAAAAAACCTGAAAAAAAAAGAAGACAATACTTACCTTGCGGTCAGCTGGCGATCCGGCTCCCTCCCTGGCCTCCTCCTCCATCACGCTCCGCAATGGATGTCGGGCGGGCGTGATGACGTCACGCCCGACATGCACTGCGAGCGCCGCATGGAGGAGGACACCATGGAGGGAGCCGGATCGCCAGCTGACCGCAAGGTAAGTATTGTCTTCTTTTTTTTTTTCAGGTTTTCTTTTTTTGTGCTGCCTCCGACGGGCCCCCCTGGGCTGCAGGGCCCCCGGGTACCTGCCCATTGTGCCCAATGGGAAAGACGGCCCTGCCCACAAAGAAGGCGCACAAAAGTCTCAGAGGTTTTCCAACAGGCATCTGCATACCTCACAGCAGTAAATATTTTGAGGGAGAAACATAGTCAACTCAAAAAGTCAGGTTATATCTGTAGTCCTACAACCAGGCAAGGTAAAGGTTAAAACCGTTGTAAGTATTAACGTGCAGGTTTAGAAAGAAAAAAACTGATTTAAAATAATCTTTGTTGATTTTGCTTGTTTGTTTTATGTTGTCACATGCTTGCTTTTCTGATCACTGGCCGATGGTAAAGAATGGAAATGTTTGTTTCGTTTGCTGTTTTAAGATAACTATCTTGTTTTCCTTCTCACAGATAAGGGTTCTCAAAAGAAATATAGACTTAGTGTTTAAAGGGGTGGGATAGAGAAATAGAAGAATTACTCTTGAAAGACAAATTGACAATGGATCATTGGTGCATTCTTTGTTTTAGGCTGCAGTGACTCATGATGATTTGTTTGGCTGAGAATCATTATCCAAAAATGAAGTATGTACATACTTTGCTACAAAATATCGTTTTATAAGTCAGGAAGACCGTTGAAAAGGTATGTAGTTAATGTGATACCGAGTTCTTAATGAACAAATGACGGACGACACTGGATTGCACGGTTGATGTAAGACCCCCTAGTCAAGTTTGGGGAGGGGTTATAGTTTAGCAAATAGCTAAGGGGATTAGTGAAATGAATACAGCCATTTTCCCATAGAGTCCAATCCAGCTGTCCTTTTTGCTGTAAAATCTCCTTTTCTGCATGTATGTTTGTTTTCAAACCCTTGTATTCAAATCTTTGTATTCCTATTATTCATTGCTTTCTTATTTCTCATTCTTTACATCTATGCTAGTATCTCTCTCTCTCTGCTCTTGTATAGATACGAAAAGACATAGACATAGTATCATTAATGGGGCTAAGATATATTTTTTACATAAGACAAACTCAGGGATATACACACTAGATTGACATGAGTTACAGAAACAGTCAGGGGTTTGGTGTTATGTGTATAGAAGCTGCTAATATTAAGCAAAAAGTTTTGTTGTGGAAATACGATTCACGTTTTATAGACTGCATATCTGTTTTTGTTTTCTTTTTTTTGTTTCATGCCTCCTGTACAAAAATGTGCCTTTATATGTATGCACAAAGGGTGGTTAGGAGATTGCTGGAGGGTAGACATACAGATATGCATGTCTGTGTAGAACATTGGAGTAGGATTTTTGCCACAAGATATGACATAATGTGAAACCCTAAAAAAAGTATAATTTTCGTGTTTTATATTTTTCACTGTTAAACTGACATGTACTGGATACATAGTAACATAGTTGATGAGGTTGAAAAAAGACACCAGTCCATCAAGTTCAACCTATTTTGGATCTCCTGCGATCCTGCACTTATATTTGAAATTAATCCAGAGTAAGCAACCGCCAATCTGTTTCAATTGTGAAAATCCCCCCAGACTCAATATTGCAGTCCTATTTTTACCCTATATCCACTACTATCCTTCATTTTAAATTAACGGTTGTATCCCTGGATACACCTTTCCGCTAAAAATTTGTCTATCCCTTTCTTAAACATATCTATTGAATCTGCCATCACAACCTTCCCTGGCAATGAATTCCATATCTTGACTGCCCTTACTGTAAAGAACCCCTTCCTTTGCTGGTTGTGAAATTTCCTCTCCTCTAACCTTAGGAGATGACCACGTGTCCTGTGTATGGTCCTTGGGGTAAAAAGTTCACAGGAAAGCTCTCTGTATTGACCCCTAATGTATTTGTACATAGTTATCATATCTCCCCTTAGACGCCTCTTTTCTAAAGTAAACATGCCTAAACTGGCTAACCTTTCTTCATAACTTAATGACTCCATACCCTTTATCAATTTTGTCGCCCTTCTCTGAACCCTTTCTAGTTCCAAATTATCTTTTTTATAGAGTGGTGCCCAGAACTGTACTGCATAATCAAGATGAGGTCTTACCAACGATTTATACAGCGGCAAAATTACACTGTCTTCCCTTGTATCTATGCCACTTTTTATGCATGCCATTACTTTGTTTGCCCTTGCAGCTGCTGCTTGACATTGAGCACTATTGCTAAGTCTTCTGTCTACGAGCACTCCCAAATCCTTTTCCATTATAGATTCTCCTAAATTAATTCCATTTAATTTATAGATTGCGTTCTTGTTTTTGATCCCTGAATGCATAACCTTACATTTATCTGTGTTAAACCTCATATTCCATTTGGCCGTTCAATCCTCCAGTTTATTTAAGTCCCTCTGTAGAGAAGCTACATCTTGCTCTGATTTTATTACCTTACAGAGTTTAGTGACATCTGCAAAAATAGAAACTTTACTCTCTAAACCATCACCAAGGTCATTAATAAATATATTAAAAAGGAGTGGTCCCAGCACGGAACCTTGAGGTACTCCACTTAAGACTTTTGACCAATTAGAAAATGTTCCATTTATCACAACTCTCTGTTCCCTATTCTCTAACCAGTTTTCGATCCAAGTACAAATTTTGATTCCTAGACCCAGTTCCCTTATTTTGTAAACCAACCTCTTGTGTGGCACTGTATCAAAGGCCTTTGCAAAATCTAAGTAGACCACATCTACTGTCCTGCCCTGGTCTAAGTTCCCACTAACTTCCTCGTAGAAACCAATTACATTAGTTTGACATGACCTATCCCTCACAAATCCATGTTGATTCCCACTAATAATTTTATTGCGTACCAAGTAATCCTGAATACTGCCCCTTAAAATACCTTCCAGTAGTTTCCCCACTATTGATGTCAGGCTTACAGGTCTATAATTCTCTGGTTGTGATCTCGTCCCCTTTTTAAACAACGGCACCACATCTGCTATTCGCCAATACCTTGGTACTGAGCCTGATGAGATTGAATCTCTGAAAATTAAGAATAGCGGTCTAGCTATTTCCGAGTTTAACTCCATAAGGACCCTTGGGTGGATACTGTTATATTTGAAGAAAGTGTTATAGAAATAGACCCCTTAGCCTTTCCCACTTAGTCAAGTAGCTGAATGTGAGGTACTGAGAATGGCATGTGAGTTGGCAGAGGGAAAATCGATTGATATACATTGGTCTTCAGCATTTTTCTAGTCTAGGGGGCGATGTTGAGGTGACTGAGAAATCCTTTATAGCAATACCAGCACATGAGTGGGACACTACATAGAGGACTTTACACAGAAACCAGTTACCAACTGAAGTAGCTGCTAGTAAAGTCCACACTTACACACACGACCATACATGGCTGTCACACCAGGGCGAACATAGCTGTCAAATAGACAGCAGGGTTTTATATGACAGCTAACAAATCTATGTTTTGTTTTGTTTTTTGTTGTATTGTTTTAGTTTTAAAATGTGAACACACACACACACACATGCACGCATACACATATTGGTAAATATATGAAGATTTGCGTTACCTGAAGAATTTCTCCAGGTGAAACAAATCCGCGTCATCCAATTACCACCATGCAGGATCCTCAAGTATACACTGGTGTACCAATGAAATATGTCTGGGTAAAGGTGTATTGAAACGTGTCTAATGTATTACTGTGTTATACTCAAAGCTTTTGTTATTCAATGTGATAGCCCTAGAGTTATAATAGGTGATAGGGGTATTCATGTTATTGATAATAAATGTATATCGTATGAGTAGTGGTAACAAATTACATGCTTTGGATTAGCCACAAACCAGTGTGAACATAAGGTAACGGTACTAGGTAGAACGAATTGAATTGAACGAGTGTTGGAACTTGATTGAGGTGGCTGATAGCTCTGGCCACTAGTCCTTCCCCGCTATCAAAGTCACTCCTAGTCAGCCTCTTAACCTGTTGGCTTTTGAAATGTTCTTGACCCCTCTTGGAATGAATTTGTAACTGAGAGACTAGTTTAGACCTTGAGAAGGAAGGTAAACAGTGAGACGGCAACCGAGAACGTTCAAAACACTGTTTCCTGAAAAGAAACACTAACTGTCAGGATGTTGGACCAGGAGAGTAAGCTGTGGAACAGTAAGTTCTTAGGCTCAGGTTATTTGACAGACAAATGCCAAGTGTAAGCTACCAGCACCAAGAGTAGCAGAGACACTGGTACCCATTCCACCCACTGCAGAGGAGCCAACACTCAGAGAAGGGTCCAAGGGCACTCATGAATCTGTTCTGGAAGGCCTCAAATGCAGTTAGTAGCACCTGAGCCAAAGGCTAAGACAGTTGTACAGCATGAAGTTGTAGTTTTTCCTGTTTTGTGTTTCTCTCATTTCATTCTCTTCTCAGGACGGTCAATTCTTTTAATTGTTAACAGGTGACAGAGGCTGGTTCAGGTAATGATATTGAGGGGTTGGGCATGAAGGAGAAGTTAGTAGCATAATCGGTCCAGCCAATTACTCTATTCAATTCAGGGGTAAAGGAAAATTTGGAAACTCTGGAGCTTGGAGAAAGTGTGAGGGGCTATTGTCTGAGTAGCATTACGTCCGTAAGTACGTTGACCACATAGTAAAAAAAAGAAGTACACCCAGCGATGCCAGTCCAGTAATATTCGGACTTGAGCAGGCATCCTTGAGAATGATTATTATTCTTGGGTGGGTAAGGTTTTAGACCAAACAAAGTGCTGGGCGTGCTCTCACGTGCCTCAGTGATTATATCAAGTAGGATTAGTTCTCTTTCCACTAAATATTCTTGAGATACCCGAATTATGGGTGGGTGGTCACTAGGGGAAAAGTACAACACCTAGGTCCCTTAGTCTGGAGTCTCCCAATAGTTTGCAAGCCGATCACTAATTCATGTACAAAGAAACCTGAGTATTGGGAGACTGGGAAGAACGAACAGACAATAGCCCGCCCACAAGTGTTGATGAAAAGAACTGATGACATTATTAGAAGTGTGTATATTAACGCAAGCTGAAGGAGATTGTATATGACATTATTGATAGACATAGGATGATGCTATTGATGAACATGAAGTGTATAAATGTATTCTGAGCTTAAAGACATGCGTTGGACAGAGGAACCTGTTAAACTTGAAGAACTGTAGTAGAGTATTCTGTATAACTGATACATGTTCTATTGTACTCTGTACCTTTCCAAATAATGTATTACGTGTTTTATTGCACCCTTGAAGGGTATACAAAAGGTTATCTCCAAGCTCCAGAAGTATACGGTCTATAGTAAAAGAAGAAATCGTTTTGAGGATTAAGACTCTCTCTTATGATAACTTGTTTAGATCTACAGACAGCATGATCATACATTCCATGATTAAGCAATAGCGAAACGTACGTCGGGGTAACGTCACGTAGAGTGACGTCAGACCCGGAAGTGGGCGGAGCCGCCCGCGGCGTTCTGCTGCTAGTGTAAACCTTCAAACTGATAATGAGACTCCTTCAATAAACACATGTTAGCGTCTAGATACTCGCTAAGATATTCGTTATCCCATTATAATATACTATTGAAAGACTATATGGGGAAATAGTATTAGCGATCTAGTGCTTTTGTGAGGAGACCAGTACTATAGGGAACATCCGTTATACATGAGTCACTGAGTAATATCTAGAGGTATAGCCCAAGCAGGCGCATATGTATGAGAACACAAGCTACTATATACTTGGCAATTCCCTGATATACCACATAGGGCTCGTGTTTTAAGAATCTCTAATATGTATTTAGGTGTACGGCACTTTGAAGGATAACTCCTTATTGGATCTATTGAGGAACAAATTAAGCAAGACTGCCATCTATAGTTCACACTAAACACAACACACATTATCAAGTGTTATACAAGTGACACACAGTTATCATGCAGAATGTGCACATTGTTCACCACTCCATTTGATATATATGGATTATTTGTGTTGTGTATACTCCCACAAGAGATCCTATATCAGTATCTTTCCTTTTGGAAATGTTATACGGACTCAGATCGGCTCCATCCCAGGGTCCATTCATTTTTAATTCTATATTTTTCAACACTACATTCTTTTTATATTTTGCTTTTTTATCAGTGTGGTATATCAACATGTACAATTTTTAACGCATACCAATAAAAACTATATGTTTTAATTAAATATTTGTATGTACCTGGAGTGCTTGTTTAGGTCATTACTCTCTCTTTATTTTTGGATTATATGAGCATGATCATACACCAAGGGGGACTTGCATTACATAGCAATGAAACGTGGTACTGAGATCCTGCATATAACTTCTTTAAAGTGATAGTTTATAATACTATCAAAGGGTGGAACTGTCAAAGTCGTATAATTGGATGAACGAAAGTATATTGGTTAATATCGTTTTATTGGTCGATTGCACTCAGTATGCCACCCTACACGTGGCATACGGCGATCGCACGGTAAAATACGCACGTACACACTCGCATTACAACATTTAGTTATTTATATAATTCATATTCATATTGGTTCCGTTATACAGTAATTTATGAGCAGATAGTATTTAGTTTATTATTAGTTTATATATTATGATTATATGTACACTTCAGTGTTATTTAAGGTTCAGGTTATTGGAAATGCGTCATGCCTGATATCATTTTATTCCCCTATTCATCAGCAGCTGTCCGGTTCCATCGCCGAAGAGATCGCATATTGCATACTCTAGTTATTGATGTTAGGCAATATTTTGTCAGATTGATATCAGACTGTAAAATGCTAATGGACTAGTTGTAACTGGTTTCTGGGCGGGAGAATCATCTGGAATGTTGACCTCAGCCTTTGAGGGGGTTGTTTGAACTAGCCTATGACCTGTTTACTCTGGACCCACCCGAGGTCTGGACCTATAGAAGCAAGCCATGTCATCTGCATTGTTCTCTCTGTAACACTGAATGTATATATAATCATAGCTGCACTCCCAGTAGCTTCAGTCTACTCTGACCACAGTGTTCAAGGGTGAACTACTGTCCACTGGTGCCCGTGGTAGCGCAGCGGTATGTATGTATCTTTTGGTATTGGCTGTACTGTAATGTATTATATTATAATATTGTATTGAACTGTTAACTTTTTACATCTGCTAAAATAAATCACTTTGTTCGTTGGAAACACAATACAATCGCCTATGCAATGCTTAATTGAAAACGATAGAATTACTTTAAAATTTACAAAACCTATCCCTCACCTCTACCAGAAAGTTTGTAATTATTGCTCTACAAAATACCATTCTACCCACTGTACACTTAACCACAGATATGGGGACAAGCGGGACTGGGCAAACTAAAGATTAAATGACTGTGACAGCCCATTCGGTTGGGGTTTCGCTTTCACTAGCAGGAACAGCAGCAGCATGTACCCAAGTACGTTACATTTTTCAGAAGTAGACTACTCTGTGTATCAGCGGCTTCACTAACAAGCATACAGCTGACAATCTGTTACAAAAACTAATGGATGTCATTGCAACATGGTTAGTCCTGCTTGGACTCTCCTGAGGATATGTGATTTCTGATAATGCCACCAATATTGTTAGAGCATTACAGCGGGAAGAATGTCATGACATTTCCTGTTTTTCTCACACAATCAACTTGGTGTTAGAGAACTTTTTAAAAATGACAATGACAATGCTGACTGTGTTCCGAAAAATTTAGGGTATTTTTGGGGATTGTGCAACAGCATGTAGGAGAATGCAGCATCTGCAAGAAGACTAGAATTTGAGGGGGAATGTACTTTAGTCCAGCAAAGTAGTCACCTGTGAAGAGAGTGCAGACACGGTTAGCTTCAGTCAAGTGATTGCCTTAATTCTACTTTTTGAGAAGTAGCTTGATAAATTGAAGGATGAAATTAAACTAAGCAAATCCGCTAACTATATTGTAATTGTAGATCTAGGACTTAATTAGCTTTGCCAGGATCCAAGAGCTATCAACATCTTGTAATGATGTCTCCTCCTTCAGTTTCTCTGGCAATTGCTCCTCGGAAAAAACGTAGCTTTCCCACAGCACCCAGTGGTGATGCAGATGAGTCAGCACAACATTTTGACATTTGCTGTGCTCTAAAAGAATTGCCCAAAAATTGTGACAGCTCTGCCATAAAATGAACTACAAATTCCATGAGGAAAGTCATTATCGGCAATTGCATCAAAGTACACAGACTTCTGTGATGGTGGATTCCAGCGGGGAGGAATTAGTATTGTTTGAGGAAGATGTACACAATGATGAGGGTGAATATGATGACAGTGTAGATTGCAGGTGCTGAAATCTAGCTAAGAGAAGGGAGCTAACTGATGCTAGAATGCCTGGTAATATTTTGGGTAGAATGGTATCTTGGCAATTTTATGTTTTTCTACGGTAAACGTTCACCTTTTTTACAGAGGTTTTTTTTCTGTAAAAAGGTACAAGCTTTTTATTTACATTTTTAATTCCCTGACTTAAAACTACAATGCACTTGAACATAGCCTTTAGCACATGAGGTAGAGGGATTAGTATCATCATGACTGAGACTGGAGAGTGACAACAACAATGTCACCCCTCCTGTTTCTGTATGAGCTATGGCACAATACAATGTCACTGGAGACTTTGAAGAACACTGACAGCCCCATTAATACAATTTCTGTTTCAGCATTGAACTCTGCTAACTCTCCTGTTTCTGAGTGAGCTATGGTACAGTAAAATGTAACTTAAGATTTAGACCAAGCCAGCCAGCCCTATAAATTCTATTTCAGCAATGACTCTTAGCAATGGAGTACATCGCTTTGTCTTTTACCTATATAACGCAGTAGAATTTGCCTGTGAATTCAGAAGACAAGCCTTCTAGCCCTCCTATTTGTATTTCAGCAATGACTCTTAGCAATGGAGCACTACTCTTTGTCTGTTACTTATATAACACTTCTGAATTTGCCTGCAAATTCAGAAGAAAAGCCTGCAAGGACTAGTATTTGTATTTCAGCAATTACAATTAGCAATGCAGCTCTCATTTTTATATAACACTGTAGAATTTTACTGCAGAATTACACCAACCCTAACAGCACTAGTTATTTTATTTTTATGCAGTGACAATTACCAACGCAGCTCTCCTTTTTGTGTATTACCTATATAACACAGTAGAATTGGACTGCAGAATTACACCAACCCTGCCAGCAGCACTAGTATTTGTATTTTTCTGCAATGAGATTTAACCCTGGAGCTATGGAGCTCTCCTAAATGTCACTGATTACTTTGTTTAATCCTGATACCACCCTCCTCTTTCAATTCTCTAACTTTGCCTGCCCAACTACTCTACACTCTATGCTACCCCTTCTGTATTCCTCTCTCAAATGGCGCTAGATTGCCATGGAAGGCGGTATTTATAGATTCCAAAACTCGTGAGATCCGATATCAGACGACATCACAATGACGTTTTGCCTTGTTTTCGAATCCGAAAAAGCGTGAAAGTACCGAGCCGATCCCCTAAGTTGTGTGTTTGGTTTCCGTGGAACTGAGCCTGAGCATCTCTAGTTCCTATGTTTTCGTGCATAGTTGAGTCACTTGGCCTTTTTTCCACATGAAAGGTTGGCTTATTGGCCAACACTCTTCCATGATGACCACTTCTGACTAGACTTCTCTGAACAGTAGATGGGTGTACCTGAATCCCACTGTTTTTTTTCCAGTTCTGAGCCGAAGGGCTGGGGTAGTTTTGTGTTGATTAACTCTTTCACACCCACAAGTCACAAGGTGGGTCTTATGACACAATACTAGAACATTTGGGCACTGAATTATAAAGGAATAAAGGTTAATTCTGTAAACAAGTAAGGTAGCAAATTCTGGTATTATTCCAATAAACACTAAAAGTTAACCATAGAGCACACATCAGCAAGTTATTTTCCCCATTGCCTTAATCAGGTTACTAAATCTTGAGGCAAGAACATACATAGTTAATCCAGGGTTTTCTATTTCATAACCCTACAATTTTTTTTATATTAAATTGCTTTCATCACTGGACATTAATTAATCTAATCTGTGATCCCTATCCTTCATATTACTAACAGTGGTGGATTATAACACAGACCGATACCAAAGTGATCTAGTGTGGATTTGCATTTGATAGAGGTAGCGTGAAACTAATGTCCTGTGCATGTCATAATCTGTTTGCTCAGTTTCTGCTGCTCTGCACATGTCATCCAGTGTGTTTTGTCCTCTGTCTGGAATCCTGCATGTCATTCTACGTGCAATGTCCTGTGTATATCATTGTGGGTGTTCTGTCCTTTGTTCAATGCCATGTGCATTTTAAATTTGTCATATTATCCTGGGTGTCCTGCATGGTAATCTGTGTCTTTAATCCTATGTGTGTCCTGTGTAGGTCATACTTTCTGCTGGGTCCTGTGCAGGTCATCTTATGTGTGATGTCGTCTGCATATTATCCTGTTTGAGATGTCCTGTATGTCGTCCTGTGTACATGGTCCTGTACATGTCATCCTGTGTGTGGTGTCAATTGTATCGTCTGTGTCCTGCCCAACATATGGTACCATTCTAGGTCTTCTGTCCTGTGCTTATCCCCCTGGGTGTTCTGTCCTGTATGTGGAATCCTGTGCGTATCGTCTTCTGTGTGATGTTCTGTACATAACATCCTGTATCTTCTGTCTTCTGTATGATGTTCTGTATATAACATCCTGTATCTTCTGTCTTCTGTATGATGTTTTGTATATAACATCCTGTATCTTCTGTCTTGTGTGCAGTGTTCTGTACATATTGTTTCCGGTTGGGTGTGTAATCACGATTGACTTAACCCTGACAGAACTGAGAACGGCAGTGGAATAGTGTAAGTGACATTTCCTACTTACTCTTAATTCCAAAGATGTAATTTTCTGATAAAGTCTTCATTGCAACTGTTTACAAAAGTAACATGGAACTATTGCGGAGTTTTAACATCCCGACAGCCGCATGGATGTCACTTTTAACAGCCACACTACTAATTATGCTGTTAAAGGGGCAATGTAAGTAGGTGCAGGATGTACAATGTAGAAGGCTTAGTATTAAAGCCTTGTTCAAGTAGTTCCACGTCACTTTTGTAAACAGTCGCATTACCACCGATTGCTTCATCCTAGATCTTCTGCCTTGTGTGTGGCATTGTCTTCTATAAGAATATACTTCTCTTAAATTAGGTGAGCAGCACATTTATTTTTTGACGTCACTTGTTGAAAAGCACTATCCACTATATTGTATTAATTTCTTTATTGTGGACCATTGTGCACCAAGTGATATTTTCTAGCTGTTTCAACATATATGGGAAGATACTGGAGGCCTTCTGAATCCCTGAGAGATGCAAATTTGGAATAACATTCACCACAACTTAATAGTGTGGCGAAGATCACTCCTACATTTTCAATATTAAGTGCATGTCATTTTGAATGTGACGTCATGTGCATATCATCTGTGTTTTATATCCTGTATATTTTATCCTGTGTATGGTATTTTGTGTTTGATGACCTGTGAATGTCATCCTTTGCTCAGCATCTCATCTTGTGTGTTCTATTTTGTGTGCAATGTCCTGTGCATGTCATTATGTGTGTCCTGTATTCCATATCTATCATATTGTGTGTTCTGTCCCTGTATGTGATATCCTATAAATATTATACAGTGTGGTATCATGTGTGTGGAATACTGTGCTTGTCATCCTGTATGGTATCCAGTACATTTTTTCCTATATGTGACAAAATGCATCAGTGGAGGCTTGCAGTGTTGCATATTGTGTTGCATTGCTAACCAGTACATGATGATGTGATTCACGTCATCACACATTGGTGGACAGGGCAACTCGTGTTTCACACAGTCAGGGGAGGACTGGCAAATTTCAGCCTGGGGGGCAAGACTTGACTCAGCAGCCTATTTTAAAGGGAAAAAAATGCAATTGGCCCAGTGACCCAGCCCAAGGTAGCACACTAGGGGACCGGCCCGGGGTGGCAGATGCCCCCCTGCCCCCCAGCCCAACCTGTCCCTGCACACAGTCCTGTCCAACCTGACTTTGTACACCTGCCTTCTGCATCTACCAGACGGCAGGTGTACAAAGTCAGCAATTATGGTTTGTGGCATCCTGTGCGTGTCATCAGAGACAAGGTGACCTCATTCAGATGGAAAGCTACTCTAAAATTCCTTTAACATGGGAAAATACCTCTCTCTGTTGCATCTGCATGAGGTAACATTGTTGAGGTATATAGGCATTCACAATTTGATCAAAATGTGCACTAGAATATTTACTTCAGACATTACAATTTACATTATTGAGTCTAATACACAAATGTTTATTGTCATAAGTATGTCTTTAGTGTCTAAAGTGTGCTGCATTCATGTTCTGTATGAGAGTGAATTGGTAGAGTTCAAATAGTGCTTAAATGTCCTTTGTCTCTGATGGTCAGGGGCAGATTGATGATAGGCCTTACCGGTAGGAAATGAGGCAGCTTCAGCTCGACGTAGAGGTGCCTGCGGATCGTTGATACGTCCGTTCCTCCTCCCAAATTTGGCCTCCTCCAGACCCCGTAGAAGCAGAATGACACATGGGACGAGCACCACATGACAGGTGACGTCCCATGTCTGCAAGTGATTGAAGATAGGAGAGCAGACTCCAGTGCAGCATGGCTTAAACAATGTAAGTGTGAGGGGAAGTGTATAGTTAAATGCTTATCTATTTAACTATACTATGGGGGTCTGCTAAACTACTTTACTATACTATGGGGGAGGGGAGGGCTGCTATACTAAACTACTATACTGTGTGAGGAAATGCAAGGGTTTGAGAAGAGAGCTGCTATACCACTATAATATGTGAGGAAAGGAGGGTGGCTGCTATACCTCTATACTATGTGAGGGAAGAATGGGGGGCTGCTATACTACTATACTATGTAAGGGAAGGAGGAGGGGGCTGCTATACTACTATACTATGTGAGGGAAGGAGTGGGATGCTATGCCACTACACTATGTGAGGGAATGGGTGGGGGCTGCTATACTATACTATACTATGTGAGGGAAAGAACGGGGCTGCTATACTACTATTCTATGTGAGGGAAGGATGGGGAGCTGCTATACTACTGTGCTATGTGAGGGAAGGATGGGGGGGCTGCTATACTACTGTACTATGTGAGGGAAGGATAGGGGGGCTGCTATACCACTATACTATGTGAGGGAATGATGGGAAGCTGCTCTACTACTATAATGTGTGAGGGAAGTAAGTGGGGGGGTCTTAATATTAATTTGGATGTGAGGAACGTTATTCATCTAATGGTGGAGTGTAGGTGGGGGCTAATTATTTAATTGGTGCTATTTTATTTGTGGGGTGATGGTGAGGATATTTAATTTAATAGTGGGGTTATTAATTTAAGATAGTGTGATGGGACCTTTACCTTAATCTTTGGGTGGTATGGGAACTATTAATTGAATGTGGGGATGTTTGGGGAGTAAATGCTATTAATATATAACTGGGGTGTGGGTCTCTACTGTAATTTGTGTGGGAGGTAGGCTATTAAGTTAATGGTGGACTATGGATCGGAGCTAATTATTTAATGGTGTGTGCTATTAACTTATTTGTTGGTTGATGATGGGGCTATTTAAGGTAATAGTGGGCCCTATTAATTTAAGGTGAAGTGATGGGACCTTTAATATAATGCTGGGGTGGTTTGGGGATACTAATTGAATGTGGAGGAGGACTATTTATTAAATGTGAATGCAAATTATTTAATGTCAGGGATGGTTGTGGGAAATGGTTATATTTATTAATCGTAAATACTATTAATTTATTGCTAGGACTGTTTGGTGGGAGGGAGATAGATTTATTTTTTAAATATGAATACTATTATTTTAATATTGGGGCTGGAGGGAGGCCTAAATATTAAATGTGGGTGCTATTGATTTAATGCGGGCTGGTTGGAGTTTTCTAAATTGAATATACCTATTTTTTCCCCCCAAATAGAGCCCCCAACATTCCAGGATCCAGACATGCAGCAAGTGAGCTAAAGACACCAGCAGCCACAGGTGGTGAAAGTGACAAGAACAGGTAGGAGAGAGCAGGACCATCTGCCATCTGTCCTGAATCTAGTGGGTCAGTCCTGAATTTGGGTGACTGTCTCACTTAGTCAGCATTTGGTCCAACTACAAGTACACTTGGGAGATATGTCCCGCTTCTCGCTGTACTGCTCGTGAAGGCAGAGCTGCATGCACAACAGTAGAGGTCTCAGTTTTGCCGTGTATTCATCTAAAATGTATCTAATATAATATCCCCCTCCTGTTTTAAGTGCCCCAGGCCCCCCAGAGCCTTATTTCAGCTCTGGTGATACTTTAGTGGTCCTTGCATTGATTCCATTGCCTGCCTCCTACCTTGCATTGTTACCATTCTCAGATAACTTTGTTGAACATACGGCCAGTCCCTGTTCCACTGACAATATCACCAATCCTGCCTCCTTTGTACTTAATATATCACCAGCAAACCCTTATATATAGCTTTCCCCTTCACTTATGCCATTGTCAGTCCCCACTGTACTGATCCCATTGCCAACCCTCCCTGCGCTGTTATTATTTAAAACAACCCTCAATCACTGGGTACATTTAGGGCTCATCCACAATTGTTGCAAAAGAAGTGTTTTGTTGCAGATGCTAGAAGCATTTAACCTTTGTGGTAATCGCACCTTTGGACTGGTAGTTTGCAACTCATGGCGTTAGGGATAGATGCAACAGTGCGGTGAGGTACCCATACGCAACTTTGGCAGACTGTTAAATACGATTGTGCCAACATGTTTCATAATGGTTAAACTTATTAAACAAAGTCAAATATGTTTCTATGAAGGGAATATTGGAAGGATGTGTTGGTAGGCAACTAAACCATTTGGAGCACACAGGTATTAAACAGTCGCAGACAATGCAAAAGCATTCATGTATTTTTATAACAAAGGACTGGCAACTTTTGCCCTGAATTGCGTTAGAAATGACCCGCTGTGTCTTGAGTCATCACATCTAGGTTTTCCTAAATGGCACTAAAGCCAAATTCCAGTAATCCTAAATCCCACCTACTTTTGTGTTGACCCAACTTACAATTGATTTGGCCACGCCCACATTAGGCCATTTTTGTCCAGGGACATTTTAAGATCCCAATCTGCCCCTGCTGATGGTAGAGGTATTTGCCAAGACCCCTTACTTAAATCCAATATAAACACAAACAGGATCAGATTGGGAAATAAAGTGGCCCTAGAAAAAAATCTGGAAGTGGCCTTATGTGGGCGTGTCCAAATAGACTGTAGGCAGGATTAGCACAGTAATATCTAGCCACATCGGTGGTAGGCGAGGCTTATGCAACACGCAATGGTAGGCAAAGTCATATCAACACAAGGCGGAACTAAGGCATAAAAAGGTTGATGATCAGAAGGTACAAGGTGAACGGACTGACCTGTCCTAGTTTAGTTGATCTGTGGGCTACTAATACATCCTCTTTATAAATTGTTTAATAAGTTTAACTATTATCAAATATACTGTCATAATTGTATTTGATCAGTCTGCCAGATCAGCATATGAGCACCTCAGCGCACCATTGCATCTTCCCCTGATGCCATGAGCTACATACATACAGAGAGATCTGACTGGCAGTTTGCATATTTTTATATATACATATATATATATATATATATATATATATATATATATATATATATAAACACACACACACACACACACACACACACACACAAAAAACATGGCACTCACCAAAGACACAAGTAATGCTGTTCTAAATACTTTTCTATATTAAAATCAGGGAGTATTAGTACCACATATTTCAAAATATGTTAAGCTGACAAGCTCACGCCGATATCTTCCAATTCTGGACAGTCCTAACATGATAAAATGCTATACTTTTTTATCTGGGCTAAATGTTTACCTGCACACAGCTTTCAAAGGCAAGCCTTTCCCAAGCGCTAGCAGCCATGGGAGACCTGGAACTCAACTGACACAAGTTGGAAATGATTAATGTAAAGAACTAAAAAATAGGGTGCAAGTGATTGGGACTTACATTGTATAAACAAAATGGTGTTGATACTCTTCACTCACCAAATATGCAATTAAAACTGTTCTAAGTACTTTTCCATATTAAAAGCAGGGAATGTTAGTTCCACATATTGGAATATGTGTTAAGCTGACCAACTCACACAAAAGTCATCCCCTTCTGGCCAGTCCTAACATAATCAAATTATATGCTTTTTTAGCTTAACATATATTGCAATATGTAGAACTAGCATTCACTGTTTCAGCTGCCCCTTTTATTTTCCTCCTTTGAAATCCACTATACCCGTCTCTTCTACCCCATCCTATCCATCTTCATATTTCAGTCATCTACTGCCCCCTGGTCCCACTTCCCAATTTCTAGAAAATTTTACAGTCTGGCTTCCCCACTACCTCTCCTCACACCCCTCTACCATCATCCTAGGTGACTTTAACATCCTAATTAACAACCCCACTGACCCATTGTCCATCAAACTTCTTGCCCTTTCTTCCTCCTTTGGCCTTTCACAATGGACCTCTTCCCCCACCCACTGTCTCAGTCCCTCCCTTGATCCTTGTTTTCTCCCATCGATGTGCTCTTTCTTACTTCTCCAACTCTCTTTTCCCACTCTCTGACCACTATCTTCTCTCCTTCAATCTTTCCTCATCTCCTGGACTCCTCCACAAATGAACCCACCCTTACTAGATGCAATCCTAGTGCTCTTGATCCTGCTATTTTGTCCTTTCCATTCCCCTCTATCCACCCAGGCCTGCCCCAACCAGGTGGCCTCCCTCTACAATCACACCCTCACCACCACTCTTGACTCTGCTGCCCCCGCCTCTTCTGTCCACCTTTGCCATTCTAATCCCCAACCTTGGCACTCCAAATTTACCTGTTTCCTTCTAAAATGTACACATACTCCTAAATGCCACTGGAGGAAATCTCATTCCTTGGCAGATTTCCTTCATTTCAAGATCATCCTCTCATCATACAGTACCGCCCTCTCCCTTGCTAAACAATCAATCCTCCTTCATTTCTTCACAGTCTCCATTACCTGCTGCAGTTTTTGTCACTTTCAACACATTCTTTTGCCATCCATCACCTTCTCCCCTCCCATCCTCCTTTACTGCCACTCACTTTGCCTCCTTTTTTCGCTTCCAAAGTTGAGGCCATCAGTCACAAAACCTCCTACTTCCTTCACTCTTCTGCCACTCTACCCTCCTCTCCCTCCAGCCATCATCATCATCATCATCAGCAGCTATTTATATCACCTTCTGTGCTCCTTCTACCCCATTGCCTGCTCCACCTTGTTCGCCTCTTCAATCTGTCCCACTCCACTGGCATCTTCCTTTCATCCTTTAAACATGCTCATGTCTCACCCATTTGAAAAAGACCCTATCTTGATCCTAGTTGCCTCCCCGCCACCTCCTCCTGGATGTACTTTTGCTTTCTCAAAAGTAACATGTCTAAAACTGAACTCATTGTCTTCCCTCCATCAATAGACTGCTCCTCTCCTGATTTCTTTATCATTGTTGATAACATCACTATCTACTCTGTTCTTCAACACCCTTTACAAGAACCTTCCTCTCCCAGGACCCCACTTCGCTCCTCTTCGATCTACACTTAATGCTGTAGCTAGACTTATCTTCCTCTCTTGTCACTCCACATCTGCCTTCCCTCTCTGCCAAGGCTCCCGTTCCCCAACAGAATCCTCTTCAATCTCCTCTTCCTTACATAAAAGGTACAACTCTACTGCTCTCTACATCTCTAATCTCAGCTCCATACATACTCCCTCCCATCCTCTCCAGTCAGCCAATGATCGCTGCTTTCCCCTCTGGTAACCACATCTCAAATGGTCTGTCACGGGCACTAGGAGTCTTTACCCAGGGATCAGCAGGTGATGGACTTACCAGAGCAGTATAGATGGTAATATGGTACTCTGGTAGCGGGGTGATCACGGAACAGGAGACAGCAGATGGTAGAGAATGCTCGTGGAAAGTCTATGACTAGCAGCACTGGTAATATATAGGTAGTAGTACACGAGGAACTGAATGGACAAAGGAAACGTGAGGGTAGTCAGTGGTCTGCGGTAGCAAGTTGTACCACTGCTATAGTGAGGAGGAATGTCCAGAAGCAACGAGGAGGTGATGGGAGTCAGCGGTCTGCGTTTAGCAAGTTGTACCGCTGTCTAGGTGAGGGAACGGAATCCAGGTGAAGGTATCCGGGAAGTCAGTGGTCTGCGTTAGCAAGTTGTACCACTGCTATATGGAAGGATACTGAAACAGGAATCAGTGGTCTGCCTCTAGCAAGTTGTACCACTGAAATATATATGCGAGGAGGAGCACGGGGAGATAAATGTAATGCAGAGTATACACGGGCACACTGAACTTGATCCCACGATGATATGCACAAAGTAGTAATAACAGAGCAGCACTGCACAAATATACAAAGTCTCAGGAACTATCCAGACTAAAAGGTAACACAGTCAAATGATGGCAATAGTCTAAGTGGATAGACAACTTCAGAGAAGAACAACTCAGTCCAGCAAGGTATGCAATACACGAGCACAGTCAATGATAAGTATGCATACCGTGGTTCAGAAGAGCAGGCTTTTAGAAGGGAGTGCAGAGATACCTGAGCGGCAGGAGGCCGGCAGGATGCGAAGTCCCAGGGAAATGGAAGCGGTATCCAAGTAGAGGCCAGCAGGGGAGCGTTGATCCAATGCAGACAGGCGTGTTGACACAGGCAGGAACACTGTAAAAGCACGGAGAGCGGATCAGCTGGCTGCAGACACAAGTAGAACTGAAGGGTAGCGGCAAGCAGGACACTGCAGGTACACGGGGGTAGCGGATAGGTATCAGCAGGTGCAGTCACGAGGAAACACGGGAGAGTTGAGATGAGCAGGAACTGTTGAGCACGGAGGCAGCGGATAGGAATCAGCTGGAGCAGTCTCGATGAAACACGGGAGAGTTGAAGTGAGCTGATAACTGTAGTGCACGGAGGCAGCGGATAGGAATCAGCTAATACAGTCACGATGAAACACAGGAGAGTTGAAGTGAGTAGATAGCTGTTGTGCACGGAGGCAGCGGATAGGAATCAGCTAATACAGTCACGATGAAACACAGGAGAGTTGAAGTGGTCTGGAAACCACAGGAGAGTTGAAGTGAGTTGATAACTGTAGTGCACGGAGGCAGCGGAAAGGAATCAGCTAATACAGTCACGATGAAACACAGGAGAGTTGAAGTGGTCTGGAAACCACAGGAGAATTGAAGTGATCTGGAAACCACAGGAGAGTTGAAGTGGTCTGGAAACCACAGGAGAGTAGAAGTGGTCTGGAAACCACAGGAATCAGCTAGGCTGAATACACGAGGAAACACAGGAACACCTTCAGAGGCTCATGGGGAATGAGACTCCAAGATCAGGCAACGAGGTATAGACAACAGGTGTTTTAAATAGGGAGTGTTGCCTGATCAGCCAATTAACTAAAAAGGAACAGGTACTGAAGGTTTGAAAGGGCTGCGCTTGCGCAGACCCTCAGGATGGTGGACGGCCACGGTTCCTAAACACACGGGAAGAAGCACTCACAGTCTGGTGAGTGACAGTACCCCCCCTTTTAAAGGTGGGCACAGAACACCTGGAACCGGGCTTGTCCCGATTTTTGGAATAAAACTTCTTAAGAAGAGCTGGAGCGTTGAGATCTTCAGCTTTGATCCATGACCGCTCCTCCGGACCAAAGCCCTTCCAATGAACAAGGAAACGAAGAGCTCCTCGCGAAATTTTTGCGTCCAATATATGAGTAATCTCGAAATCTTCCTCCTGATGAACTTGAACTGGCTGAGGTGCTGAAGGAGGAACCGAGAAACGGTTGATGATGAGAGGTTTGAGCAAGGACACATGGAAGGCGTTGGAAATACGAAGATTCTTAGGAAGTAGAAGTTTGAAACAAACTGGATTTATCACTTGAATGATCCTATATGGACCAATAAAACAGGGAGCGAATTTCATAGATGGGACCTTCAAACGAATATTTTTGGTAGATAACCAGACACGATCTCCAATTTTCAGTGGTGGAATAGCCCGCCTCTTTTTATCTGCAAAAGACTTATATTTGGCAGATGTCTTCTTTAAACAGGTTTTGACCTGAGACCAAATATTTTTGAAGGTCTGACAAACAGTCTCTACAGCAGGAACTTGGGTGGGAGGGAGGGCAGGAAATTCCGGAAAAGACGGATGGTGACCGTAAACCACAAAGAATGGAGTTTTGGAAGATGACTCATGGTACATGTTGTTATGAGCGAATTCAGCCCAAGGAAGCAATTCTACCCAGTTGTCTTGATTGGCTGATGAGAACATCCTTATAAAGGTCTCAAGATCTTGATTGACCCTTTCAGTTTGTCCGTTTGATTGAGGATGGTAGGAAGATGAGAGTGCTAATCGTATGCCCAAGGTCTTACAAAGGGCCCGCCAGAATCTGGAAACGAATTGTACTCCTCTATCTGACACAATCTCAGACGGACATCCATGAATACGAAAGATTTCCTTGACGAAATGCTCAGCCAGAGTAGAAGAGGAAGGCAAACCAGACAAAGGGACAAAATGAGCCATCTTCGAAAATCTGTCTACCACTACCCAAATAGTATTACAATTTTTACTAGGCGGGAGAACAGTAACAAAGTCCATACTAATATGGGTCCAGGGCTTGGATGGAATGGGTAGTGGTTGAAGCAAACCCGCTGGGGTTCTGCGGGAGGTCTTAAACTGAGAACACAATTCACAAGCAGCTACAAACTCTTTGACGTCTCTCCTCATCGAGGACCACCAGTAACTTCGAGAGAGAATCTCAAAGGTCTTGCGTTCACCAGCATGTCCAGAAAAACGAGAAGAGTGGAACCACGAAAGGATTTTCCTCCTAAGAGTAGGAGGCACGAGGGTCTTCCCAAATGGTAGCACTTTAGTGGAAGAAGCAGCCAGCGAAATACATTTGGGGTCTAGTATAGAGTGGTTGGAAACTTCTTCAACGTCAGAGGACGTCACAAAAGCTCGGGATAGAGCGTCAGCTTTCTTGTTCTTGGCAGCTGGTTTGAAGGTTATGATTAATTCGAAACGAGAAAAGAAAAGAGACCATCTTGCTTGACGAGGATTCAAGCATTGGGCATACTGTAGATATGACAAGTTCTTATGATCCGTGAAAATCGTCACAGGGTGACGAGCTCCCTCCAACAAGTATCTCCACTCCTCTAATGCTACTTTGATAGCCAGCAACTCCTTGTCCACGATAGTGTAATTCCTCTCCGCAGGCAGGAGACCCCGAGAGTAAAAGGCACAATGATGTAATTTTTGTTGCTCCGATCGTTGGGAGAGAATGGCTCCTAAGCCAACATTAGAGGCATCTACTTCTAGGAAGAAGGGAAGCGTCACATCAGGCTGTCGAAGAATGGGAGCAGAGGAGAAGGACTCTTTAAGAAATTGAAAGGCTTGGAGAGCCTCAGATGACCATTGCTTAGTATTGGCCCCTTTACGAGTCAGGGCCACAATAGGAAATGCAATGGACGAGAAGTCTTGAATGAAGCGTCTATAGTAATTGGCAAAACCTAAAAAACGCTGAATGGCACGAAGAGTAGTTGGCTGAGGCCAATGTAACACAGCATTCACCTTTTCTGGATCCATTTGAAGACCAACTCCGGAGATGATATAACCCAAAAATGGAATCTGGGGCAACTCGACTGAACATTTTTCTAGTTTGCAGAATAATGAATTTTTCCGGAGTCTGGAAAGAACCTCTGCCACATGTTGGTGATGAGAAGGCAGGTCCTGTGAAAAGATCAATATGTCGTCCAGGTAGACAACGACACATACATATAACAAGTCCCGAAAGATCTCATTAATGAAGCCCTGGAAAACAGCGGGGGCATTACATAACCCGAAGGGCATTACTAAATATTCATAATGCCCATCTCTGGTGTTGAAAGCTGTCTTCCATTCGTCACCGGACCGAATTCTAATTAAATTATAGGCACCACGAAGATCCAACTTGGTAAAGATCCGAGCTCCCTTAATGCGATCAAATAACTCAGTAATCAGAGGAATGGGATACCGATTTTTAATAGTAATGGCGTTAAGTCCACAAAAATCTATGCAGGGGCGTAGTGATCCATCCTTCTTTTTTACGAAGAAGAACCCGGCTCCAGCGGGAGAGGTGGAAGGTCGAATAAAACCTCGCTGGAGATTCTCTTGGATGTATTCAGATGTAGCTTGAGTTTCAGGTAACGAAAGTGGATACACCCGACCCCTAGGAGGAGTCTTGCCAGGTAGAAGATCGATCGGACAATCCCATGAACGATGAGGAGGAAGACGTTCAGACTGAGCTTTATCAAAAACATCGGCAAATGAAGCATACTGAGGAGGAAGTCCCGTTGAGGAAGATGAGATGGAAGACTGCTGTATTTTAAGAGGAATGACTTGAGAAAGACAACGATGATGACATTCAGCTCCCCAAGACGTAACTTGAGGAGTGCGCCAGTCAATCTGGGGAGAATGACATTGAAGCCATGGAAGGCCTAACACAATCGGACTTGTAGTAACAGGAAGAATTAAAAATGAAATCTCTTCATGGTGTAGCACACCAATCTGAAGCATTACTGGGGACGTACTCTGGGTGATGAGACCATTGATGAGACGTGATCCATCTATAGCAGTCACAGTAATCGGTGTTTTCAAAGTAATCACTGGTAGGGACCATTGATTCACTAGGGATTTAGAAATGAAATTTCCTGCTGCTCCAGAATCAATCAGTGCTTGGGACTCAAAGGATTTGGTAGCAAAGGAAATCGTAACATCAAAAGCGCAGACTCTTAATTTTGTAGAACATGGAGAGGACTCCAGGGACCCTAACTTCACCTCTCCAGAACTAGTTAGGGCCTGACATTTCCCGATTTCTTAGGGCAAGAATTGAGCATATGTGTGGAATCAGCACAATAGATACAAAGTATATTCTTTACTCTTCGGTTCCTCTCCTCAGAAGTTAATTTGGAACGTCCTATCTCCATGGGTATCACAGGAGATGAAGCTGGACGAAGTTGAGGGGTTGAGCGAAGAGGTGCTTTAACTAAAGTTTTTTTTTCAGATTCCCTTTCACGAAACCTCATGTCTACACGATGGCAGAGGGAAATCAAATCTTCTAATGACGTAGGTAGCTCTTGGGTAGTCAGTGCATCTTTAATTTTATCTGAGAGACCCTGCCAGAAGGCGGCAATTAATGCTTCAGTGTTCCACTGAAGTTCAGAGGCTAATATCCTAAATTGAATGACGTACTGGCCTACTGTACGAGAACCCTGACGTAATTGGAGAATGCTGGAAGCAGCGGAGATTACACGACCTGGTTCATCGAATACACTTCGGAACATAGAAATAAATTTGGCACTATCTTGTAATACAGGATCGTTCCTCTCCCACAGAGGGGAAGCCCATGCCAGAGCTTGTCCAGAAAACAATGAAATAAGATAGGCCACTCTGGAACGATGGGTAGAAAAATTTTGAGGTTGGAGCTCAAAATGAACTGAGCATTGGTTGAGAAAACCCCTACAAGTTTTGGGGTCTTCATCATACTTTGACAGAGTAGGCAGGTGAAGCGTGGAAGCCGTAGACACCTGGGATGGCACTGGGGAAACGGAGGAAAGCACAGGAGCTTCAACATTAGCTGTAACATTCTGTCCAGATGTTCCTTGGGAGGCTAACGCCTGGTAACATTGTAGTAACAGCTGTTGGCGAGCATCCTGTTGCTCCACACGGGTAACCAGATGCTGCAGCATCTCTTTAGCTGTAGGTTCCGAATCTGGGTCTGTCATGGCCTGATCTTACTGTCACGTGCACTAGGAGTCTTTACCCAGGGATCACCAGGTGATGGACTTACCAGAGCAGTATAGATGGTAATATGGTACTCTGGTAGCGGGGTGATCACGGAACAGGAGACAGCAGATGGTAGAGAATGCTCGTGGAAAGTATATGAATAGCAGCACTGGTAATATATAGGTAGTAGTACACGAGGAACTGAATGGACAAAGGAAACGTGAGGGTAGTCAGTGGTCTGCGGTAGCAAGTTGTACCACTGCTATAGTGAGGAGGAATGTCCAGAAGCAACGAGGAGGTGATGGGAGTCAGCGGTCTGCATTTAGCAAGTTGTACCGCTGTCTAGGTGAGGGAACGGAATCCAGGTGAAGGTATCCAGGAAGTCAGTGGTCTGCGTTAGCAAGTTGTACCACTGCTATATGGAAGGATACTGAAACAGGAATCAGTGGTCTGCCTCTAGCAAGTTGTACCACTGAAATATATATGTGAGGAGGAGCACGGGGAGATAAATGTAATGCAGAGTATACACGGGCACACTGAACTTGATCCCACGATGATATGCACAAAGCAGCACTGCACAAATATACAAAGTCTCAGGAACTATCCAGACTAAAAGGTAACACAGTCAAATGATGGCAATAGTCTCAGTGGATAGACAACTTCAGAGAAGAACAACTCAGTCCAGCAAGGTATGCAATACACGAGCACAGTCAATGATAAGTATGCATACCGTGGTTCAGAAGAGCAGGCTGTCAGAAGGGAGTGCAGAGATACCTGAGTGGCAGGAGGCCGGCAGGATGCGAAGTCCCAGGGAAATGGAAGCGGTATCCAAGTAGAGGCCAGCAGCGGAGCGTTGATCCAATGCAGACAGGCGAGTTGACACAGGCAGGAACACTGTAGAAGCACGGAGAGCGGATCAGCTGGCTGCAGACACGAGTAGAACTGAAGGGTAGCGGCAAGCAGGACACTGCAGGTACACGGAGGTAGCGGATAGGAATCAGCAGGTGCAGTCACGAGGAAACACGGGAGAGTTGAGATGAGCAGGAACTGTTGAGCACGGAGGCAGCGTATAGGAATCAGCTGGAGCAGTCTCGATGAAACACGGGAGAGTTGAAGTGAGCTGATAACTGTAGTGCACGGAGGCAGCGGATAGGAATCAGCTAATACAGTCACGATGAAACACAGGAGAGTTGAAGTGAGTAGATAACTGTAGTGCACGGAGGCAGCGGATAGGAATCAGCTAATACAGTCACGATGAAACACAGGAGAGTTGAAGTGAGTAGATAACTGTTGTGCACGGAGGCAGCGGATAGGAATCAGCTAATACAGTCACGATGAAACACAGGAGAGTTGAAGTGGTCTGGAAACCACAGGAGAGTTGAAGTTAGTTGATAACTGTAGTGCACGGAGGCAGCAGATAGGAATCAGCTAATACAGTCACGATGAAACACAGGAGAGTTGAAGTGGTCTGGAAACCACAGGAGAATTGAAGTGATCTGGAAACCACAGGAGAGTTGAAGTGGTCTGGAAACCACAGGAGAGTAGAAGTGGTTTGGAAACCACAGGAATCAGCTGGGCTGAATACACGAGGAAACACAGGAACACCTTCAGAGGCTCATGGGGAATGAGACTCCAAGATCAGGCAATGAGGTATAGACAACAGGTGCTTTAAATAGGGAGTGTTGCCTGATCAGCCAATTAACTAAAAAGGAACAGGTACTGAAGGTTTGAAAGGGCTGCGCTTGCGCAGACCCTCAGGATGGTGGACGGCCACGGTTCCTAAACACACGGGAAGAAGCACTCACAGTCTGGTGAGTGACATGGTCATTGAAAACTCACTTGTTCATAAAAACCTACTGGTCCCCCGCAAACCATTTCACAATGTAGTTTACTTCACCCTCTTTTCTCCTACATGTCTCCCACTCGTGCCCTCAGATCTCCTTACACTGGCTCACCCCTATGTGTCGACCGTTTATCTTCCCCTTTCCCTTTAGATCGAAAGCTCTAGTGAGCTGGGCTCTCTTCCCTCCTCTTCTCACTACTTATAGCTTTTGCTCACCAACTACACTGCGCACCTCCTCTTTGGCCTCTCTGCCCCCTGACTTCCTCCTCCATTGTCTTCTGATATGTTCCAGGGACACTAAACCTGTAAGTTGTGCTCATGTTAATGGGTACAGGTTTAATTTTGCACTGAATATATCCCTTGCCCCCATTACGCATCCAGGCTATCAGTAGCTGTGTTGAGAGTTCTAGTGTTGTTTATTGATTCTATTGTACTGTTATACAATTTACAGCCTTGTTGTTTGATCTCTGTATGACACCGTGGACCACATGTGGTGCCCTATAAATAAGGGTTAATAATAATAATAATAATAATAATAATAATAATAATAAGATAATTAAAACAAAACCTTATGGTGGTCTTATTTTTCTAGGGTACCAGGAACACTGGATGTCCAGGGGCTCCTAGATGCTTCTATTATACCTAAGGCTAGCATCTCCTCTAAGTACTTGCAGATACACTTCTGAGCCTATTTTATGATGCTGGTCACACCTGAGTCCACATCATTAAGTTAGTCTGCCCTGGCTTGCAAGTGAACAATTCCAGCACTGTATGCAGTTGGTATTGTTTTGAGACACTGCTCTCCAACGGTAACATATTTAACTCCTAAATATTTCTTAGCTACCTAGAAGAAGTCAGGAATTGGGTCAATCTCAAGGTCTTCCAAGTGGTATTGACCATCCCCTCATGGTCCTGGTAATCCTTTATCATATTTACATAGTAAGTGTAGGTTGTTTTATGGCCCTTATCAAATTATACAGTGTCACTCTATCCCCACTTTGTTGCAAGACTACATACAGTCCAACCCAGGCAGCTTGCATCTTCTTGAGTGTGGGCACAAAGCTAGTACTCCCTGCCCCCTCATAAAATTATCTTCTATTGTCTGCTACTTTTTTCTGCTCTGGAATTCCTGGAGATTGGCTCTAACTAGCCCTTTAAAAATCTCAAGTTTGTCTCTGAGCCTGAGCACTTAATCCACAATGGGGAAATCTGTAGTGGTCAACTTCCTTTAGAACTTCTCACACAACATATTGAGAGGGCCATGTACGCATCTGACCTACAGGAGCTCAAGCCAATTGACTCCTGCAGAGTTTTTCTATAGGCGAAGAGCATTTGCCTAGAGGTGGTAGGGAACTGTCCAGGGTTGCATAAACCTACTCTGGTCTCAAAGACTTGGAGATGGAGATGGAGTTTTAGGCTTTACTAAATGGGTCACAGTGTCTCACGCTGGACTCTCTGGCTCACTTACTGGGGTCTGGTGCACAAGACGGGTTTCCACCCGTTGGTCCTCTCTCTGGCGGTGATGGCTCCTCTTCCAATGGTGGCAGCCATCTTGTATGCTTTCTCTTTTCAGCCATTGGCTGATTGCTTTTCATGCCCCTTCATCCTCCAGACTATTTAAGGCACCTGTACTGGCAATATGGTGCCAGATCTTCTTGTCCTGTAGCCTGCTAAGCTGCTGCATTGTTTGGTTGCTGTGTTGTTCTGGTATCCTGTATCCGTTACTATTCAGCAGATCCGGGTATCCAGCACTATTTTCTTCTCAGCTAATCCTGGTATCCTGGAATTTTGTTATTGTTCTTATTCAGCAGATCCTTGTATCCTGTGATATATGCTTTTCAACTAATCCTGGTAACCTGCTTTCTTTTATCCATTTCTATTCTGGTCCCTCCTTGTCGGCTAATAACATCTTCTTCTGTCAGTCTCACTTGGTACCAATCCGGAGAACCGCAACCTGCGGACTGTAAGCAGCGAAGCCCTAACCTCTTTACGGGGATCCCTGTTGAAAACCTTCACCTCGTTAGACTCCACTGGGTGGAGTCAAACCAGGCAGATTGCAAATAATCCAACCATCCGTGTGAATTCTGTGATACACAGCCATACAGGGACAGTTGCAAGTAAAAGATATTTCCACAGGATATAGCAGGCATTAAGTTATAAACAGGATACATAGATACAGGTTACAATGCATACAGATCAATTAGCCTGCAGGCTCGAAGAAGATCTTCCAATGTATACTATGTATACATTTGAGGACTGTTACAAGGTATTCTTAGACAATCTTCCAGCTTAATTGTCACCAGTCAACAATACATTCCCACCAAGGGTCATGTGTCCTCTGTAAGATCAAGAAACATGGATCCAAGAATTTTCCACAGAGATAACACTTATAAACTCTGTTTTTGATAAATAATTGTCTGTGATTGCCCAGAATATCTGTGAGATGACCTGGAAAGTGCCAGTTTCATCTTTGATAACCACCAAGCACAGCACAAGATGTGATTACCAAGTCAGTGTACCTAGAGGCATTTACAGGGTATAACGGAAACCTTTGTTGTGAACCGAATTGCAAAATTGTCTATGTAGTCCAAGATACCTCAATTTACTTCTTAACTGCAACTTTGAGTGTCTGCTTCTAAGGTCTTCAAGTTACTTTGTAAACATGTGAGAGCGGTACTCCCGAAGAACGTCTCAAAGGATCCCCTGTAATGGGGAAAGGTTCTCACCTGATCCCGAGGGTCGCTATGGGCGGAACCCGTCAAGTGCAGGAGGCTTCTGCTGCAGTCACGGTCCCTCCTGCGTGCGAGAGGAACAGAGGCACGAAAACAATGGGGGAAGTGGAAGGGGGTGTCCGGAATGCCGCCCAGGACTAGAGGGTTACTCAGCCCCGCTTGGCGACTCTCCGTTTTATTCTGGCCAAGCCACGCGGCTCCAAGAGTTCGGGGTAGAGAACGTTCTCGCCCGAACTCCCTACTCCCCTCTGGGGAGGGCCACAAGTGTGGGGACAAGACTCACTCCGCCGGCGGTGCGCCGCGAGGTATCACAGTCCCCACCCGGAACCGTCAGTCTCCTGCCGGCGTGCGGGCGGACTCCGTTTTACCCCACGAGGCACCGTCTGCCCTGGAACCGTCAGGCAACCTTGCCGGAACTCAGGCCAGACACCCCAATGGAACCGTGGACGGCTGTGACCAACCCCGGAACTCACCAGGGCAGGGCTGTACTGCCCCAGTGGAACCGCGGAACGCCCGAACCGCCCTCGGAACTCAGAAGGGCTGTGCTACACTACTTCCAAGGCACCGAGGGAGACCTGGATCTCTCCCAGCCCGCGAAGAAGTCGTGCCACACCGCCGCCCAAGGATCTGCCCCACCAGGGCCTACACGGAAGGGGGAAGGGAAAGGGGATAGACAATACTTACCGGCTCGGGAACGAGTTGAGTCCACCCGGCGATCAGTCCCAACACACCACTTTCCGACCCCTGCAGGGAGACACAACACGCCCCAACCGCCCACTACACCGTACAATACCCCCCAATACAATACTCAATTGACAGTACAATACTCACAATACAATACTCAATTGACAGTACAATACTCACAATCCAATACTCAATTGCACAGTACAATACCCAGGACACTATTAACACGGAAAAGTGTAATATCAAAGCAGAGTGTGTGTGTTCTTGTCCTACTCTGCCCCAAGGGTGATACGGTTAGGAAAAGGGAGAGAGGGAACAAAGACCGACTTCCAAGGCAGGGCCTAAAGCCCAGGGGTGACCTGAGGGCCTCGCGCCCTAGGGAATCTACTCAGGGCCTGGTGCCCTATTGGGTCTAACGGGAGCTACCAAATGGAAAGGCAGACTTAAGGGACGCCGGCAGAAGGCCCTGGGCCCGGGTAAAGAGTGTCCGATAGGATGCGGGCGTGGGCCCGGGAGGGGTGGTCCCCACTGGGGTCTTACCTGGTCTAGGTCCTCCGCTCGCGACGTCAGCGTAACTCCTCTTCGGTCCTGCTGCTGCTGCTACTGTGGGTGCTGCTGCTGCTGTGGGTGCTGCTGCTGCTGAGGGTGCTGCTGCTGCTGTGGGTGCTGCTGCTGCTGTGGGTGCTGCTGCTGCTACTGTGGGTGCTGCTGCTGCTGAGGGTGCTGCTGCTGCTGAGGGTGCTGCTGCTGCTGAGGGTGCTGCTGCTGCTACCGTGGGGGCTGCTGTGTCCAGACGTCCTTCCTCCAGCTTCACTTCCCGCCGAACAGCCCGCTTCCCACGTGGCCGCCGACGATATTCCCGGGCCAGGCGCTTCCCTATGACCTCATCACGGCCGGGAGCCGTGATTGGTCCGTGGGCGGGCGCCGTGATTGGCCCGCGGCCCGTGTGTGGAGCCGGCGTCTCCACACATCCCCCTACGTTTCCCATTGCAGTCCCTGCAATGACGGCTTGGGACCAATCGAAATGCGGATCGGCGAATCGTGGGGCCGGAACGCCTCGATTGCTCCTCTGTGACTGCCGAGGCGCCATGAGTCTTAGCGGAGAGGAAGGGACAGGGCGATCCGGGTCCGTTTGCGTCTGGGGGCCAAGGGTGGGGGTTTGTAGGTTTGTCGCCTCCCATCCTACGTTTCCGGGTGCTTCTGCGAGGTCGTCCGATCTTTTATCTCGGGGGGAGCCCGGCAAAGCTGGTCGGGGTACCTCCACCCACCCTTTCTCGGTTTCACCCCCTGGGCATGGTGCGGGTCCCAGGATTTCCGGAACCGGGTCCTCTGCTGGGGCCTGGTGGAACAGGCAGGGCCTCAGCTTGTCTCGGTGTAGTATTTTCGTGAGTCCGGGTACCTTGGTGGACTCAACCTCGTAGGCGGGGCTTTCTGGACTCAACCGCCGCCGGACCACATAGGGGGCGGTTTCCCATCTCTCTTGTAGCTTGTCTGCCGGTTTAGACACGTGGACAATGACGCGCTGCCCTTCTGTGAAGTCCGGGGGTGCCTTTCGCTGGGCGCCATCATGGATCTTGGCTTCGATGTGGTGTTTGGCAAGGCTGCATGCGATCTTCAGCCGCCGCCGTTGCTCCATGACCCAGGCAGGACATGTCCATTGCTCCTCCTCTGCCGGTCCCAGAGCCAGCTCTTGCATGTCCTTCCCTGCTCGGCCAAACATTAAGAAATAGGGTGTGTACCCGGTGGTGCTATGTACTCGGTTGTTGTAAGCCCACGTAAGATCAGGCACCGCGGCTGGCCAGTGGGTCCGCTGTTCCTTTTCGAGGGTTCGCAGCATCTGGATTAGGGTCCGATTGAAGCGCTCACACCCGCCATTCCCTTGGGGGTGGTAGGGGGTAGTCCTAGACCGGCGTATCCCATACATGTCGCAGAGTCCTTGCATGATGCGCCCCTGGAAACAGGCTCCCTGGTCGGAGTGGATTCGCTCCGGGCAGCCGTACTTCCTGATGAAGTCTTCCACGACGGCCGTGACGGCGGATTCAGCCGTCTGGTCCCGAGTAGGGGTCACGACGGTGAACTTGGTAAAATGATCGGTCATGACCAATGCATACTGGTGTCCGCGGGTAGACTCTCCGATAGCCACGTAGTCGATCATGAGGAGCTCCAGGGGCCGTCCCGACGAGATGGTGTGGACGGGCACCCGTTGTTGGGTGGGTTTGGTCACGCCACATCTTCGGCATTCACGGCACACTTGTTCCACTAACGTTGGCAGCCCTGGCCAATAGAACCGCTGTCTTAGCCATTGGGTTGTTTTCATGGCCCCCAGGTGGGCGCCTCGAACATGGGCCTCCTCGGCCAGGCGCCGCGTGGTTTCGGCTGGCACCACAATCTGCCACACCGGCCGTAGTTCGTGTTCCAAATAGGCGCGGCGTCGCAGCACGCCCTCGTGCACCGCCAGCTGGTTCCAATGCTCCACAAGTTTCTGTTCGCTCACCGGCAGGCGCTTCCTCTCCCCCTTCGAGGGCCAGTGTCCCTGCTGGCACCACTGGAAGACCTGGCGTATACCGGGGTCCCGTTGTTGTTCTGCGGCCCAGTCTGGCATCTGGTTGGCAAGGAGGGTGGCGCATATTCTGGCGTCTAGCGGTGTCTTGGAGACCTTTTTGTGAAACCGCGTGAAGTTTGGGATTTCCACTTCTTCCTCTTCTTCGTCTTTGGAGTGAGTTGTCATGACCACTGGGAATCTGGAGAGTGCGTCGGCGTTGCCGTTATTCCGGCCGGGGCGATAGCGGAAGCGATGAGAGAACTTGGCCAAGCGGGCTCGCCACCGTTGTTCTAAGGCTCCTAATTTGGCCGAGTCCAGGTGCACCAGTGCACTGTTATCGGTGACTACCTCCACCTCCGCGGCCGTTAAGTACTCCGCAAATTTTTCGGTCATGGCCCACACGACTGCCAAGAACTCCAGTTTGAAGGAGCTGTAATTGGCGGGGTTTCGCTCGGAGTCGTGCAAGGTCCGGCTGGCATAGGCGATCACGCGCTCCTTACCATCCTGTATCTGGGCCAGTACTGCTCCTAGCCCTTGGTGGCTGCCATCCGTGTACAGGATGAACGGCTGGCTGAAGTCGGCGTATGCCAACACGGGGGCGCGGGTAAGTTCCTCTTTTAGCTGGGTGAAAGCAGCCTCGTGGGGGGCATTCCACGCCTCCACTCGGGACTTGGCTCCCGCAGGGCTTCCTCGGAGCAAGTCAAACAATGGTCCGGCGATCTTGGAGAATCCCTTGATGAACCTGCGGTAATACCCAACGAGGCCCAGAAACGCTCGAAGCTCCGTGATGGTCGTGGGGGCTGGCCAATTGGTCACCGCGGATACCTTGTCCTGGGTGGGACGCACTCCGTCCCGCGACACCACATGGCCCAGGTACTCCAACTGATCCTTCAGCAGATGGCATTTCCTCGGCTTGAGTTTCAGCCCAAACCGTTCCAGTCGTTGGAACACCAGGTCTAGGCGGGCTAAGTGTTCCTCCAGGGTGGATGCGAATACGATGATGTCGTCCAGGTAGATTAACAGGGCTTCAAAATTCAGATCTCCGAGGCAGCGCTCCATGAGTCGCTGGAAGGTGGCTGGCGCGTTGGTTAACCCAAACGGCATTCGTTGGAATTCGAATAGCCCCATGGGTGTAATAAACGCCGTCTTTGCCCTGTCCTTCTCGGCCACGGGTACCTGCCAATAGCCGCTTGCCAGATCTAACGTAGAAAAGTATTTGGCCCGGCCCAGCGCCGCGAGGGATTCCTCTATGCGTGGTAATGGGTATGCATCGCGCACGGTGCAGTGATTAAGCTTCCGATAGTCCACACAGAACCGGACAGTGCCATCTTTCTTCCGCACCAGGACGATCGGTGCCGCCCAGGGACTACGGCTTTCAGTCACCACCCCGTTGTCCAACATCTGACGCAGCATGGTCTTGACCTCCTGGTACAGCTTCGGGGGTATTTGACGGTAACGTTCTCTCACCGGCACGGCCCCGTCCGTATGGATCTCGTGCTCCATTTGATCCGTTAGCCCGAAATCGTCCTCGTGTCGGGAGAACACTCGCTGTCTTCTCCACAGCATCGCTTCCAGTTGTTGGATTTCGTTCGGCGGTAGGTCACCTTCTGAAACATCCATGCTTTCACGGATTACCCGTCCGTTCCAGGTGGAGGTGGGTTGTTCCGGGGGTGCTACTTGGACCACCATGGTCCAAGGTCTTTGGGGGTCGGGGAACAACGACACATCTTGAGTGGTTTCCACCTCTTCTCCGGTGGTTGGGTGGAGCAAGGCCAGCAGGGTGTTGGGCGGTATTTTCTGTGGTTGGTCGCCCATATTGCAGAAACGAACGGGGACTCGTTCTTCCCGTATCCTGACCAGTGCACGGCCAACCATTGGCGTCCTCTGGTTGCTCTCCTCCGTCCCGCCCGAGGATACCGGTTCGAGGAGCACCTCCCGGCCTTCGAGCCTCCGCTTGGTCCCCACCCTCATCCACAACAGGAGCTCCTGCCGAGGGGGAACGACCACCTCCTGCCGATAGTTCGTGCGGATGGATCCCAGGGGAGCAGGACGGCCTTGGGGAAATGTTGGGACTCGCAAGCGGTTCACCTGCTGTAGCGCCTGTTGTACCGGTCGTTGGACCCCCAGTTTCTTCCAGTAAGCCGGACCCCTCTCGGACCACAGCATATGGTCTAATCCTCGGAGGATGTTCATCCCCAGAATCACGGGGCCATGTCGTAGTTCCGGGCTGTCTATGACCACAATGCCCTGCTTCCCCAACGGGCGCCCGTAGAGCTCCACCTCCATCCACACGACTCCCACTACAGGGATGGGTAGATTATTGGCGGCCGTGAGATGAATCCAGTCCCCCGTCTGGGCCTGTTGTAGATGTTGATAGTTCTTTTGGAAACAGGCCGCTGTCATCGTGGTGACCTGGGACCCGGTGTCTAATAGGCAACGCTGGTTGTGACCCTGGAAGCGAGCCACAACTACGGGACACTCTCCTACTAATTCAGCCAAATTAACAATCAGTCGTTCTGAGTCGGCTTCCCTTGCGGTGGGTCCCACTACCGCAAGGGTTTCTAGTTTAAAGTCGGCCTGGGTGCGGCGTTGGGGCAATTACGGGCCAGATGTCCCACCTGCCCACATTGCCAACACCGGGGCCCGTCCGCTGGGCGTCGCCGTGGGGCGTCCCTTGGTTCATTCCGTGGATACTCTCTATCCCCGCGGCCGGACGGTATTCCCTCGATCCGCTTCTGCATCCGTCCCATGTCCTCCTTCATCTGTAGAATTACGTCCGTCAGGTCTCGGATGCAGCTTTCCCATGGTGCGGCGGACGCTGGGATGGGGGCGCGGACCTGCTGCACGGCCACGGTGCTCGGGCCGCTGCCTGTATTGTCGTCCCGGGCGATGACCGTGGTTTGTGCTTGATGGAAGGTCATGCTCGGCAACAATTCCAATCGGTCCTGCATATAGGTTCGCAGGTGCTCACTACGTAAGCCGTTGATAAATTGATCCCGTAGTACGGTATCTGTTTCTCCCAATACCTTAGTGTCCTTTTTCTTTAAATTCGCCAGCAGGCCTTGGAGGGCTATAGCGAATTTGGGGATGGTCTCCTCCTCTCGCTGAAATCGGGTAAAAAAACGTTTGCGCAGGGTCGCGGTGGTAGACTTGTCCCCATACACATCGCTTAAGACCCTCAACACATCCGCCAAAGTCTTTCGCTGTTCAGGCTCACATAGAAGTGCGGCCTGGCGGGCATCTCCCTCCAAGGCGAGCACGGCCACTTCCGCTTGCATGTCTGGGGGCACACCATATAGCCGGATGACCATTCGTAACTGCATCTCCCAGTCGGCTAACGTTATGTTCGTACCGTCGAACTTCGGTACGTGAGAAAGAGCTGCCCCTATCGCTACAACTCGGGAGCGCTCCGCCGGCTCCCCTACTGGTTCCACGTCGCGTGGGACGTTCCCGGCGGCACTAGGCAGATCCTCCTCGCCCGCCGGCCTTCCAGACGGCCGGCCCTCTGGATCGTTGTTGTTGCCCGTGGGCTCCATAGTTACCTGTCGGGATCCTGCCGACTACGCCAAATGTGAGAGCGGTACTCCCGAAGAACGTCTCAAAGGATCCCCTGTAATGGGGAAAGGTTCTCACCTGATCCCGAGGGTCGCTATGGGCGGAACCCGTCAAGTGCAGGAGGCTTCTGCTGCAGTCACGGTCCCTGCTGCGTGCGAGAGGAACAGAGGCACGAAAACAATGGGGGAAGTGGAAGGGGGTGTCCGGAATGCCGCCCAGGACTAGAGGGTTACTCAGCCCCGCTTGGCGACTCTCCGTTTTATTCTGGCCAAGCCACGCGGCTCCAAGAGTTCGGGGTAGAGAACGTTCTCGCCCGAACTCCCTACTCCCCTCTGGGGAGGGCCACAAGTGTGGGGACAAGACTCACTCCGCCGGCGGTGCGCCGCGAGGTATCACAGTCCCCACCCGGAACCGTCAGTCTCCTGCCGGCGTGCGGGCGGACTCCGTTTTACCCCACGAGGCACCGTCTGCCCTGGAACCGTCAGGCAACCTTGCCGGAACTCAGGCCAGACACCCCAATGGAACCGTGGACGGCTGTGACCAACCCCGGAACTCACCAGGGCAGGGCTGTACTGCCCCAGTGGAACCGCGGAACGCCCGAACCGCCCTCGGAACTCAGAAGGGCTGTGCTACACTACTTCCAAGGCACCGAGGGAGACCTGGATCTCTCCCAGCCCGCGAAGAAGTCGTGCCACACCGCCGCCCAAGGATCTGCCCCACCAGGGCCTACACGGAAGGGGGAAGGGAAAGGGGATAGACAATACTTACCGGCTCGGGAACGAGTTGAGTCCACCCGGCGATCAGTCCCAACACACCACTTTCCGACCCCTGCAGGGAGACACAACACACCCCAACCGCCCACTGCACCGTACAATACCCCCCAATACAATACTCAATTGACAGTACAATACTCACAATACAATACTCAATTGACAGTACAATACTCACAATCCAATACTCAATTGCACAGTACAATACCCAGGACACTATTAACACGGAAAAGTGTAATATCAAAGCAGAGTGTGTGTGTTCTTGTCCTACTCTGCCCCAAGGGTGATACGGTTAGGAAAAGGGAGAGAGGGAACAAAGACCGACTTCCAAGGCAGGGCCTAAAGCCCAGGGGTGACCTGAGGGCCTCGCGCCCTAGGGAATCTACTCAGGGCCTGGTGCCCTATTGGGTCTAACGGGAGCTACCAAATGGAAAGGCAGACTTAAGGGACGCCGGCAGAAGGCCCTGGGCCCGGGTAAAGAGTGTCCGATAGGATGCGGGCGTGGGCCCGGGAGGGGTGGTCCCCACTGGGGTCTTACCTGGTCTAGGTCCTCCGCTCGCGACGTCAGCGTAACTCCTCTTCGGTCCTGCTGCTGCTGCTACTGTGGGTGCTGCTGCTGCTGTGGGTGCTGCTGCTGCTGAGGGTGCTGCTGCTGCTGTGGGTGCTGCTGCTGCTGTGGGTGCTGCTGCTGCTACTGTGGGTGCTGCTGCTGCTGTGGGTGCTGCTGCTGCTGAGGGTGCTGCTGCTGCTGAGGGTGCTGCTGCTGCTACCGTGGGGGCTGCTGTGTCCAGACGTCCTTCCTCCAGCTTCACTTCCCGCCGAACAGCCCGCTTCCCACGTGGCCGCCGACGATATTCCCGGGCCAGGCGCTTCCCTATGACCTCATCACGGCCGGGAGCCGTGATTGGTCCGTGGGCGGGCGCCGTGATTGGCCCGCGGCCCGTGTGTGGAGCCGGCGTCTCCACAAACACCTAAAATTTTGCTCATTAGTCACATACATATAATGCATTATTTATCTTTCTTCATACAGCTATATTTGTAAGTCTACTCCTGTGAATACCCCCAGACACTGTTAGGAGGACAGGAGATAACACCTCATATTGTTAAAAGTAAAACAGACTAAATTAATCCAAAATTTGTGGAATTACAGCTTTATTCATTAAGGAATTTAGGCAAGAAATTGAGTAAGTTTTCTTACTCAAGTTTTCTGGACAAAACCATGTTTCAATGCAAGGCGTGTAAATTTGTTTATTATTTTTTAGATAAGTTAAATACTGGCTGTTTTTTCATGTAGCACACACATACTTGATAGCTTATTTATACACTGAAATTTAAAGTTGATATTTGTGTGTTACATGAAAAAACAGTCAGTATTTAACTTATGTGCAAATTATTAAACTAATTTACACCCCTTGCATTGTAACATGGTTTTGTCTAGAAAACTTGAGTGAGAAAACTTACTCAAATTCTTGAGTAAGTTTCTTAATGAATCAGGCCCTATGTGTTTACCAGAAATTTCAATGTGGTGGGTAAAGTGGACTTGTACAATTCTCACATTCTCAGATTCTTGTCTTTTAAAATATAAGGGTATAAAAAAGGCAATACTATTTAAATAAAGTATCTGTTTAAGGCTGCAAACCTTAGCAATTATTCAGACAAATTACATGTTTTTAAATCTATCCTGCCTTACAGTAGCTAGTTGTCTTGTACTTCTTCAAGCCATACTTTCTTAAATCCATCTTATGAGAATGGTGTTCTTGTGTATGCAGTTGGAATATATACAATTGTTGTGTTGTCTCTAATGAAGCATTGTAAGTGTAACGGGTTGAACAAACAATTGAATACCACTACCACTCCTTGATATCAAAAGTGCACCCTCTTGTTGATTGTTTGCACCTCGTTAAATCTAACATGTTTTATTTTGTTTATAGAATGCTTTTCCTGACTTGTTCCTCAAAACTTGTCAGTCTGAGAAGACTACTGATCCACAGCTTCCCAGAGTCACTGAAGGTAAGTAAATAAGGCTTCATGCCTAGAGCTACATTGCATGTATTGTAAGTTTTTCAGGGGAGGCTGGCAAATTCTACACTGGGCACAAGCGCACTTAAATGGCCCACATTAAAGTCGCATCAGCAACCTTGTTTATGACATCTGGCTTTCATGAGAAGGAATGCAAAGTCAGCAACATCTGATGAGCTGGTAGCCCTAATCTTACGGTATTATCATGGAACTATGATGAGGGTTAGCAGGATAAAAAATGCCAACAGGTCTAATATATGAACGGATGATAGGCCGCAAATCTGGTGAAAACGCCTGTAGCCCAGCTCTTAGAGGAAGTTTTAAAATGCTGTCATTGCCTAAGCTAAATCTCTTACAGACAATATATGAGTTATTGTTATTGTACTGGGTTAATTTCAAGTCATCAGCCAAATTCTTGATTCAGGGTCAAACAGGAGCTTTATTGTGAGGATCCAAAGCATAACACAGCAATATATGTGAACAGCAAACCAGAGTTATGCACAAAGTTCAGGGTATATTGGCTTCTTTAGTGGAGAGGTGTAAGTAACCCCTTTCCAGACACCAGACAAAATTAGACTGAATTTGAGCCCTTAAATAGGCCCAAACTCCACTCCTATGAGGAATGGGTGGGACTTCTTCCTGACTCCCAGGAGGTTAATTTGTGGTAGTTTCTCACCCTGCCATAGTTATAGGGGACAATTCAATTTTGCTGCGTTATTCTCAGAAAAACGCGTCCTGCGCACTACTACCGTTACTATGGTGAAAGTGCGCAGTATTACCATAAGTAAGGTAATTTTAACACTCTTTTTTACAGGCAGCCCTCTGGGCTGTAAGCTAAAATCCAGGTTAAAATTACCATATTAATGGTAATACTAATTGTTACTAACTGTTATTCCTACAGTAACGTAGCCGAATTGAATCGGCCCCATAGACTGTTTTCTGATAAACAGAATTTCACATCAACATACAGGTGTGACTTAAGAAAGAAACCTTGTACAATATTGAAGGACTCATTTAGTGGTTGATGCATTTGCTCCCATATTGTGCGTAGAAAAATGTGCACGCACATTTATGTGCATATATTCAGTTGGACACATCTGACAATGCGTCAAGCTGTAAAACAGTAACATTTGCACCAGACGTATAACAGACATATAGGTATGTATATTTACGCCCCATGATAACATAGAGATGTGGTTTGACAATGTTAAAATGCTGATGTCGCATTACCCTGCTTGCACACAGTATAATAATTTAATGAGGTATCATATACACATGAGACAATAGTAGATTAAATTAAATATAAACATTTGTTATTATCCCCTTTAACAATTAAATGGGAATCTTCTTTCCTGCAGTACTCCAAATGGAAGTGTCAAGTAATGAGAATAAACATAAGCAACTTCATATAATATAGTCACAGCGTTAATGATTTAATTACTGTCGGCTGGAGGGGTCAATAAACAAACAACCAATCAGAGGGTGCTAGATAATGCTGCTGATAACAATCATCAACATTATGTTTTGTTATACCTGCCCTCTAAGCACCTGCTAGAGATGTGCTATGTAAAGGAGGTATATGCTGATGAGCCCAGGTCTAATTGAGTCGCAATTACGTGATCACTCCCTTACTTTACTCAGCCTCTCTCCGACCCCGTTCTGCCTCTCCAGGCATAAGGAGATGCAAGTCATTGATATGCAAAAACGTATGTAAGAACATGTGTACACACATTTGGTGCACATGTGATGCATGTAAATGTGTATCTCATGCAAATAAAAAAGTATCTCATGCTCTAAATGAGCACCTAAATCTTAAAGGAAATTGCATATTGATCCAATTCATTAGTGTGATTGTACAGTCCGTGGGCCTGATTCATTAAGGAATGTAAAGCATAAAAAAATTATTAAATTTGCATCTTGGCAAAACCATGTTACATTGGAGGGGGGGTAAATTTAAAATGTGGGTACAGATTTATAGTAGGGATTGGGCATGTCCTAGATCAACAGCCAGTGTTACCTTAAGTGCAAAAGAATTAAATAATTTCCACCCATTGCATGGTAACATGGTTTGTCCAGGAGCAAATTTACTTTTTTTTTTGCTTTGCTCTCCTTAATGAATGTATTCAATAATCATCCAGAAAGACACTAATTTGATCTCTCAGATGTTATTTTTTTTGAGTATTGTTCCAGCTGTTACTTCTGAAAACCTTTCAGTTAGTATGTGTTCTCTAGAACTTAAAGCATTGATGAGCCTAGATTAATAAATGCATGTAATATATTTCATACCTCCCAACATATGGGTAGGCGGCATCAGACAGGGGTCATGGCCATGGAATGACAGGGTGCAGGGCCACGGCACTTTTGAACAAACAATACCTACCTAATTTCCCAGAGCCCTCAAATCAGGACTGTCCTGCCTAAATTGTGGTGATTGGGAGGTATTGTAACAAGGAAATTCGGTATCCCAGGTTTCTGTTTTTTTAAAAATATGCAATATTGTTTAAAAATACGCACCAGTGTACAAATTTCAGATTTTTAAGCTTCACCCATCTCTTATAAATTCAAGAAAGGCAAAATGGGTCACTTGTCCTTCCAATCCTCTAGCCAGCTTAATCTTGCATTTAGAGGTAAGAAACATAATTTCTAACATGTCATAATCATCGGAATGTACATTATTTAGGTGTAGTTACATGTGCCCCTTTTATTTACTGGAAATGTAGGTGTCTGTAAAACACCTATACGGAAGGGTCCATTTACCCCTTATTTGTTTGTTAATACCCGATTGTAAGGCGCTACAGATTATATGTATATAATAATATAGCAATATGTTTCCTACCTGAACATAATCTCACTGTGCCCATCATGCAGGTGTGTGGGGCTTTGCATCATATCATCCATGACAACCCTTTCAGACTACAGGTTCTGGTGGATAAGTGGCCAGAGTTCACTTCTGTCATATGTCGCCCCCCACTTGAGGTGAGTTAAATAAGGGAGAGGTTTGTATGAATGGTTAACTAATTCAGTAATTACACATCTTGTAATACAGAATGAACACGGAATCAGTAGATTTCATTCAAATACTGGTAGTTATATTTATTTATTTTTAAACATGTATGTTCTATAATTTAAACAGTACCCTGGAATCTCCATGAATTAAAATTTATTTAGTGTTTAGAGATTAGGGGAAGTTAGAAATTAAACATAATGCTTTTTAAGTGCACAATGCTGGTGTTTTGTGGACCTATGTAACATTTCCCTAAAAGACAGTGGCAAGTTAAAATTACCGTTGGCCCAAACTCCACATCATATTTTCATGTTTAAACACACAATGAAACACTTTATTCTTTAATAACCACTGTGGATCGCTTCTTAGTATACACAGAAAGCTTCATGCTTCAGCACCAAGAACCGCTTCCATTGGAAGATGCAGTAAGCCCATCACATGACCCAAGTAAAAGAGCGCAGGATTACTGTAGTAAATGATCAAATTACCATAACTTTCTGTGGGAATTTGGTCATTTACAATGTTCACCTTTTCATATAGAGCCTTGCCTTGCAGGTCTACAACTTTACTGTACAGCATAAGAAGGGTGGTGGGGTATGGGAAAGCTGATGGTCTTTTGATCGTCAGGTAGAGCAAGAGTCTGCTCCAAGAAAGAGGTAGCCCAGCGAAGGATTCCAGGGTTAACCAACTAAAGATTAAATCCTGGAGTACCTCTAGAAGAAAAAGAGGTGTGTGCGGACACATATGCTGCTCATTCAGATCAGGACACATCTCCAACTCTGAATATGGATGGAAATAAGCATTTTTTGATTGCAAGGGAATGTATTTATGTTTTTTTGTCTAATTGTATATGTATGTACAAATGTCTGACTACATCAGTGATGGCCAACCTGATATACTCCAAGGGCCACATGTGCACCCTCCAAACTTCAAAAGCGCTGCATATATGTGGGCAGCACGGTGGCTAGTGGTTAGCAGGAGATTATAAACTAGGCTCTGGGGGGAGGGGCAAGCAAGTATTTATGGGATAGACATTGAGAGTAGTAAGAAGGAATTTAACAAGAGTCAAGGGGGTGGAGAGGGGGGAAAGGGAAGCATAGCCGATAAGGAGAGGCCCTTTTTAAAGCAAAAAGAAATACCTAAGAGAGGCAATAGACTTAAGTGTATGCTTGCAAATGCAAGAAGCCTGACAGGTAAAATGGGGAATTAGAACTAGTAGCAATGACTGAGCAGTATGATATTATAGGTATTAAGGAGACCTGGTGGGATGATACACATGACTGGGCAGTCAACTTGGAAGGCTATTCTCTCTTCAGGAGGGATAGGGTAAATAAAAGGGGAGGAAGAGTATGTCTTTATATTAAGCCAGAATTAAAACCAAGTAGGAAGTTATATAAGAGAATATTGGTGATAATATAGAGGCATTGTGGGTGGAAATATCCAGCGGAGGAAAAAGTTCAGAGAAGTTGCTGATAGGGATATGCTATAAACCGTCAGATATTAGTACAATTGAGGAAGCCCAACTTCTACAGCAAATTGAAAAGGCTACACAACAAGGTCAAATTTTAGTTATGGGGGATTTTAATTATCCGGACATTGATTGGAGTACTGAGACCTGCGGTACAGCTTGGTTTCTGTTAGGGATGTGCACCGGCGACTTTTGAGGTCTCGTGTTTTGTGTTTTGGATCCGGATTTTCGTTATTTTTGGGGTTCGGATTTGTCTCGCAAAACACTTGACGAAAGGTCTCGGTTCGGATTTAAGGTTTTGGATTCGGATTTTTTTTGAAAAAAACATAAAAAGTTTAAAAATCAAGTTTTTGGGCTTATTTTCACTCCTAGGCTATTATTAACCTCAATAACATTCAATAACAAGCATTTCCACTAATTTACAGTGTATTCTGAACACCTCACAATATAGTTATTAGTCCAAAACGTTGCAACAAGGTATCTTTCTGGACTGCGTAGAGGAGTGGGTCACCACAATATAAATTAAAAACCCTGAACTTTTATGATTCGCACCAATAAATGTACCTGGACTGCGTAGAGGAGTGGGTCACCACAATATATATTAAAAACCCTGAACTTTTAGGAATCGCACCAATAAATGTACCTGGACTGCGTAGAGGAGTGGGTCACCACAATATATATTAAAAACCCTGAACTTTTATGATTCGCACCAATAAATGTACCTGGACTGCCTAGAGGAGTGGGTCACCACAATATATATTAAAAACCCTGAACTTTTATGAATCGCACCAATAAATGTACCTGGACTGCGTAGAGGAGTGGGTCACCACAATATATATAATAAGAAAACCATCAACTTGTTTGATTCGCACCAATAAATGTACCTGGACTGCGTAGAGGAGTGGGTCACCACAATATATTAAAAACCCTGAACTTTTATGAATCGCACCAATAAATGTACCTGGACTGCGTAGAGGAGTGGGTCACCACAATATATTAAAAACCCTGAACTTTTATGAATCGCACCAATAAATGTACCTGGACTGCGTAGAGGAGTGGGTCACCACAATATATTAAAAACCCTGAACTTTTATGAATCGCACCAATAAATGTACCTGGACTGCCTAGAGGAGTGGGCACTGGGCACCACAATAAAATATATAAAAAACCTTCAACAGGTCTGCATTACACTACACATACGGCTGCTCCTCCATCCTCTCCATCATATACATGTTGGAGTTTTAGCGTGTGACAACCTCTTGTTTTTGATAATGTCAGTGCATTTTGAATATTTTTCAATTTGCCCCACACCACTGAATGTACTTTATCTATGATACGCATCTATCTATCTTGACTGCGTAGTGGGGTGGCCCCGGTACCCAATTTGATACCGGGGCCACAATAAAATAAATACACCCTCCACGTGTCAGAATTCCACCAAACAAGTATCTGGACTGCGTAGTGGGGTGGCCCTGTACCCAATTTGATACCGGGGCCACAATACCTCCTCCAAACATGGTACAGACAATTCGTCATTGAGATCCCATCAAGTATGTTAAAGACAGACAGGGTCGAAGTGTTATTGGTTGACTTTGTAAACCAAAAAACTGTCCCTGTTGCACATAGTCGTGCAATGAAGACTGACTTTTTCATTTAAAGGCACCATCTTTCAAGTGTAGTGTTTGTAAGTCTAAGTCATATTATACTTTTGGTAAAATTGGTTTATTTTGTTCCTCTTTATGGTAACTACTAATAGAATTAAAGTATTAAATAGAAGCGGCAGTTCCTCTTTATGGTAATTAGTAATAGAATTAAAGTATTAAATAGAATTAAAGTATGAAATAGAATTAAAGTATGAAATAGAATTAAAGTATTAAATAGAATTAAAGTATGAAATAGAATTAAAGTATTAAATAGAATTAAAGTATTAAATAGAGTGGTATAGAGTTGTAGTGTGGTATAGATAGAGTGGTCCCCACAATATAATAATAAAACCCTCAACTGGTCTGAATTCCACCAAACAAGTATCTGGACTGCGTAGTGTGGTGGCCCCGGTACACAATTTGGTACCGAGGCCACAATATAATTAAAAAATTGGGCATCAACTGTCACCGTTGTTTAATATCTGATACACCTAAATATGGACTGCACAGTGGAGTGGCCCCGGTAGTAAATTTGGTGCCGGGGCCACAATACCTCCTCCAACTTCCAAGTGTAGTGTTTATAAAGACAGACAGCGTCGAAGTGTTATTATTAGTTGACTTTCTTAACCCTAAAATTGTCCCTGTTGCAAATATTCGTGCAATGGACAGTTACTTTTTTATTGAAAGACTAAAGCTTTCAAGTGTAGTGTTTATAAAATATAAACAACAATACAGTAGTTTTAGAGCACGTCAATACCTCTTGTTTTAAATTATGACACGGCATTTTACTTTTGGTTTAATTTCTTGAATTTTTTTAAATTTGGTTTTACTTTTTGAACATGGCAAACGACTGTTGATTGGTCATATAATGCAAAAAAAAAAGTTCCAAGATGGAATTATCCTTGGGCCCTCACACCCACCCTTATGTTGTTGAAATAGGACATGCACACTTTAACAAACCAATCATTTCAGCGACAGGGCCTACCAAACAACTTTGGCTGAAATGATTGGTTTGTTTGGGCCCCCACACCAAAAAAGCTATTCATCTCTCCCTGTACAGACTAAACAGGCTCTACTGAGGCAAGATGTTGTCCTCATCCTCAACCTCTGATTCCTCTCCCCCTACAGTGTGTACTTCCTCCTCATCACACATTATCAATTCGTCCCCGCTGGACTCCACAACCACAGGTCCCTCTGTAGTATCTGGAGGGCAGTGCTGTACTTCATTGAGGAATTGATTATTCATTTTTATAAACATCATTTTTTCAACGTTGTGAGGAAGCAACCTCCTTCGCCGCTCACTGACCAGGTTCCCCGCTGCACTAAAAACTCTTTCCGAGTACACACTGGAGGGGGGACAACTCAGGTAAAATAGAGCCAGTTTGTACAGGGGCTTCCAAACTGCCTTTTTTTCCTGCCAGTAACAATATGGACTGTCTGACATGTCTACTTGGATGGTGTCAGCAAAGTAATCATCCACAATTTTTTCTATTGTGACAGCATCCAATGCAGCGAGAGTAGACATGTCTGCAATGGTTGGCAGGTCCTTCAGTCCGGACCAGATGTTATCAGCATCCCCGCCAGTGCCTCTTTTGGGAAAACTGAGCTTTTTCCTCGCAGCCATAGATGTGGAAGAAAATGAGGGTGGAGCTGTTGGCATGTCACGGTCCTCTTCAGAGGACAATCTCCTGACCAGCAGGTCTTTGCACCGCTGTAGACTTGTGTCCGCCGGAAACAGAGACACATCATACGCTTTAAACCGAGGATCGAGCACGGTGGCCAGAATGTATTCCTCTGACTTTAAAAGAGTGACCACCCTCGGATCCTGGCAAAGCGTACGAAGGGCTACATCCACAAGAGCTACATGCTTGGTGTAATCGCAATGGCTTTCCAGCTCCTCCCTCACTTTCTCCAGCTGCTTCTGCAACAGCCTGATCAGGGGAATGACCTGACTCAAGCTGGCAGTGTCGGAACTGACTTCTCGTGTGGCAAGTTCAAATGGCTGCAGAACCTTGCACAACACGGAAATCAGTCTCCACTGCACTTGACTGAGGCGCATCCCCACTCCTTTGCCTATGTCGTAGGTGGCTGTGTAGGCCTGAATGGCCTTTTGCTGCTCCTCCATCCTCTGCAGCATATAGAGGGTGGAGTTCCAGCGCATCACAACCTCTTGTTTGAGGTGATGGCAGGGCAGGTTCATGCTTTTTTGATGTGCCTCTAGTCTGCGGTAGGCACTGGCTGAATGCCGAAAGTGTCCAGCAATTTTGCGCGCCACCGCAAGCATCTCCTGCACACCCCTGTCACTCTTGAGGTAATGCTGCACCACCAAATTAATGGTGTGGGCAAAACATGGGACGTGCTGGAAATTGCCCATATTTAATGCCCGCACAATGTTACTGGCATTGTCTGACACCACAAATCCCCATGAGAGTCTAAGTGGGGTAAGCCACTGGGAGATAATTTCCCTCATTTTCTCTAATATGTTGTCAGCGTTGTGCCTCTTATTAAAGCCTGTAATACACAATGTTGCCTGCCTTTGCACGAGCCGCCATTTTGTAGTTGCTGCTACTGATGCAGCTGTTGCTGTTGCTGGGGAAGGGGATGCATCTACCCAGTGGGCTGTCACAGTCATATAGTCCTTCGTTTGCCCAGAACCACTTGTCCACATGTCCGTGGTTAAGTGGACAGTGGGTACAACCGCATTTTTTAGAGCACTGAGGACACTTGATCGTACTTCTCTGTACATTTTTGGTATCGCCTGCCTAGTGAAGTGGAATCTCGACGGGATTTGGTACCGGGGACACAATACCTCCATCAACCCTCTAAATCCCACTCCACTGATGGCGGACACCGGGCGCACGTCTAACACCAACATTGCAGTTACAGCCGCAGTTATACGCTTTGCAATAGGGTGACTACTATCGTATTTTGTGGTCATGGCAAACGACTGTTGGACAGTCAATTGTTTTGTGAAAGACTTAGCGGTCTTACGACTTCCCCTCTGGGAAGATGACCGACTAACAGCAGCAACAGCAGCAGTGGCAGTAGTAGGCGTACCGCTGCAGGATTCCTCGGATGAATCCCGTATTGAGGAGGACTCAGTCTGGCTGCTGACTTGGGCTGCAGGACTGAATCTGATGGAGATTGTGGAGGAAGTTGACGAGGAGGGTGTTGCTGGTGTGTATCCAACTGGACCACGGGATTTAGGTGTCCCTGTACCGATGAGGGTCCTAGCCCCAGTTCCTGAACTAACCACTGAACTATGAAGGTTATTCAGGTGACGTATAAGGGAGGATGTTCCTAGGTGGGCAAGATCCTTACCCCTGCTTATTTGAGCTTTACATAAGCTACATATGGCCATACATTGGTTGTCTGGATTTGGATAAAAATAACTCCAGACCGAAGAGGTGCATTTTTTGGTCTTCTGACCAGGCATGACGATGGGCTTTTTCATCCCATGGACATCAGCTGTTTCCCCCCCTGGTGCCTCATTTACAATAACCACATCACCATCCTCATCATCAAGTTCCTCCACAGCGCCAGCTACATCATCAATAGCCTCCTCCCGAGCCACCTCTTCCCGTACAGTGATGGGAAGGTCAGGCTTGACAACCACCAACATCCTTGGACTCGCCTTGTGGATTTGTGATAATTTCTCTTTAGAAGGCAGAGTTGTTTGCTGTTTTGTTGCTGACAGCATAACTCTCTTCAATTTTTTGTAGGGGGGGGGAGGAGGAGGAGGGCTAAGATCCGTGGGTGAAGCTGAACCACTAGTCATGAACACGGGCCAGTGCCTAAGCCGTTCCTTGCCACTCCGTGTCGTAAATGGCATATTGGCAACTTTACGTTTCTCCTCAGATGATTTTAAGTTTCTCTTTTTGCTACTTTTTGTTAACTTGGGCTTTTTGGATTTTACATGCCCGGTACTACGAGATTGGGCATCGGGCTTGGAAGACGACGTTGATGGCATTTCATCGTCTATGTCATGACTAGTGGCAGCAGCTTCAGCATTAGGAGGAAGTGGGTCTTGATCTTTCCCTACTTTATCCTCCAAATTTTTGGTCTCCATTATATGTAGCACAAGATACTGCAGAATGTGTGAACTTGGTAATATTGCAGTACCAATGGACTTATACTGCTGTATTGGTTTTGCAAATTTGGTTATAATTATTATATTTTTATTTTTTTTTTAATTTTTTTTTTTTACTTTTTTTTTATTTTTAAAAAACTTGGGAATAATGGGGAAATAACTATGCCCTTAGAAGCACAGAGCACAGGACACAGCACCACTGGACTGAACAGGACACGGCACAGGACCCAGCAGCACTACGGAACTCAGCAGGACAGAGCACAGGACACAGCACCACTGGACTGATACTGCAGAATGTGTGAACTTTGTAATATTGCAGTACCAATGGACTTATACTGCTGGATTGGTTTTGCAAATTTGGTTATAATTATTATATATTTTTTTTTTTTTTTACATTTTTTATTTTTTTTTACTTTTTTTTTATTTTTTAAAAACTTGGGAATAATGGGGAAATAACTATGCCCTTAGAAGCACAGAGCACAGGACACAGCACCACTGGACTGAACAGGACACGGCACAGGACCCAGCAGCACTACGGAACTCAGCAGGACAGAGCACAGGACACAGCACCACTGGACTGATACTGCAGAATGTGTAAACTTTGTAATATTGCAGTACCAATGGACTTATACTGCTGGATTGGTTTTGCAAATTTGGTTATAATTATTATATATTTTTTTTTTTTTTAAATTTTTTATTTTTTTTTACTTTTTTTTTATTTTTTAAAAACTTGGGAATAATGGGGAAATAACTATGCCCTTAGAAGCACAGAGCACAGGACACAGCACCACTGGACTGAACAGTACACGGCACAGGACCCAGCAGCACTACGGAACTCAGCAGGACAGAGCACAGGACACCGCACCACTGGACTGATACTGCAGAATGTGTAAACTTTGTAATATTGCAGTACCACTGGACTTTTACTGCTAAATGTGTGAACTTGGTAATATTGCAGTACCAATGGGCTTATACTGCAGGATTGGTTGTGCAAATTTTGTGGTAATTAAAAAAAATTAAAGTAGTTTTTGGTATTTTTTTAAAAAACTTTTTTTTATTTTTTTAAACACAGGGGAATATTGGGGAAATAACTATGCCCTTAGAAGCACAGAGCACAGGACACAGCACCACTGGACTGAACAGGACACAGCACAGAACCCAGCAGCACCACTGACCTCAGAAGGACAGAGCACAGCACACAGCACCACTGGACTGATACTGCAGAACACAGCACAGCACAGCACAGCACAGCACAGCACAGAACTAAACAGCACAGCACGAGATCTACCAGGACAGAGGACCACCTAACACACCCTCCCTCTACCCTGATCAATGCCCGAGTGAAGATGGCGGCGACTAGCGGGGAATTTATAGGATCCGAGTATCGCGAGATCCGACAACGGGATTATGAGTCAGAGCCTCAGTTTCAGATTTGAATTTGGCGCCAATACCCGGATCTGTCTCGGATCCGACTCGGATCCGCAACGTTCGGGTGGGCTCGGATTTCATAAATCCGAGTGCGCTCATCCCTAGTTTCTGTGCACGCTAAAAGACCATTACATGTCCCAATTAGTAGAGGAACCAACTAGGAACCGGACTATACTGGACCTAGTAATAACAAACAATGTAGACGTAATATCAAATATTCAAGTAAGGGAGTACTTGGGAAATAGTGATCATAATATGGTCTCATTTGAAATTAGTTCCCAGAAGCAACGGTATAAGGGATCAACTAGGACTTTACACTTTAGAAAGGAAAATTTTAATATGCTAAAGGAGTCTATAAAGAGCATAGACTGGGGCAAAGCCCTTAAAGGAAAAAATACAGAAGAAAAGTGGGCTGTCTTTAATATGTTGTTGGAAACAAACATGTATAAGTTCATTCCTATGGGAAATAAATGTAAAAGAATTAAGTCTAAACCAATGTGGCTAAATAAAAAGGTAAGTGAAGAAATGCAAAGGAAGAAGCGTGCATTTAAATTGTTTAAGTCTGAAGGGCTAGAGGAGTCCTTCCGTAGGTACAAGGAATGTAATAAAACATGCAAAAAGAAAATTAGATTGGCTAAATTAGAAAATGAAAGGCACGTTGCAAAAGAAAGTAAGACAAACCCCAAAAAGTTTTTTAAGTATATAAATGGCAAAAGGATTAAAAAAGATAATATAGGACCCCTAAGAAATGAGATGGGTGAATTGATAAATGATACTAAAGAAAAAGTAGAGGTATTAACCATCTTCTTTTTTTCAGTATTTACTAGAGAGGAACAAATGATAGGAGTAATACATAAAAATGGAAATGAAACCATGCCATTAATTAATACTTGATTGTCAGAGGAAGAAGTCCAAAGGCGACTGAAGGATATTAAGATAAATAAAGCTCCAGGTCCAGATGGCATATTTCCAAAGGTCCTTATGGAGTTAAACTCGGAAATAGCTAGACCGCTATTCTTAATTTTCAGAGATTCAATCTCATCAGGTTCAGTACCAAGGGATTGGCGAATAGCAGATGTGGCGCCGTTGTTTAAAAAGGGGACGAGATCACAACCAGGGAATTATAGACCTGTAAGCCTGACATCAATAGTGGGGAAACTACTGAAAGGTATTTTAAGGGATAGTATTCAGGATTACTTGGTAAGCAATAAAATTATTAGTGGGAATCAACATGGATATATGAGGGATAGGTCATGTCAAACTAATCTAATTAGTTTCTACGTGGAAGTTAGTGGGAACTTAGACCAGGGCAGCACAGTAGATGTGGTCTACTTAGATTTTGCAAAGGACTTTGATACAGTGCCACACAAGAGGTTGGTTTACAAAATAAAGGAACTGGGCCTAGGAATCAACATTTGTACTTGAATCGAAAACTGGTTAGAGAATAGGGAACAGAGAGTTGTGATAAATGGAACATTTTCTAATTGGTCAAAAGTACCTCAAGGTTCCATGCTGGGGCCACTCCTTTTTAATATATTTATTAATGACCTTGTTGATGGTTTAGAGAGTAAAGTTTCTGTTTTTGCAGATGACACTAAACTCTGTAAGGTAATAAAATCAGAGCAAGATGTAGCTTCTCTACAGAGGGACTTAAATAAACTGGAGGATTGGGCGGCTAAATGGAATATGAGGTTTAACATAGATAAATGTAAGGTTATGCATTTAGGGATCAAAAACAAGAACGCAATCTATAAATTAAATGGAATTAATTTAGAAAAGTCCATAATGGAAAAGGATTTGGGAGTGCTCGTAGACAGTAGACTTAGCAATAGTGCTCAATGTCAAGCAGCAGCTGCAAGTGCAAATAAAGTATTGGCATGCATAAAAAGGGACATAGATACAAGGGAAGACAGTGTAATTTTGCCACTATAAATCGTTGGTAAGACCTCATCTTGAATATGCAATACAGTTCTGGGCACCACTCTATAAAAAATATAGTTTGGAACTAGAAAGGGTTCAGAGAAGGGTGACAAAATTGATAAAGGGCATGGAGTCATTAAGTTATGAGAAAGGTTAGCTAGTTTAGGTATGTTTACTTTAGAAAAGAGGCGTCTAAGGGGAGATATGATTACTATGTACAAATACATTTAGGGGGGTATTCAATTGTAGATCCCCGGAAAAACGAGCGCTCAAAAAATATTAGCGTTAATACAGTAATATGCGCGTAAATACCGTTAATATGGTAGTTTAGTCACTGAATTTGAGCTGCGAGATGTAATTCAGCGAGTAATTACCGTATTAACGCTAATATTTTTAGAGCGCTCGTTTTTCGGGGATCTATCTAACAATTGAATACCCCCCTAAGGGTCAATACAGAGAACTTTCATGGGAACTTTTTACCCCAAGGACCATACACAGGACACGCGGTCACCTCCTAAGGTTAGAGGAGAGGATATTTCACAACCAGCAAAGGAAGGGGTTCTTCACAGTAAGGGCAGTCAAGATATGGAATTCATTGCCAGGGAAGGTTATGATAGCAGATTCAATAGATATGTTTAAGAAAGGGTTAGACAAATTTTTAGCGGAAAAGTGTATCCAGGGATATGACCGTTAATTAAAATGAAGGATAGTAGTGGATATAGGGTAAAAATAGGACTGCAATATTGAGTCTGGGGTGCTTTTCACAATTGAAACAGATTGGCGGTTGCATACTCTGGATCAATTTCAAATATAAGTGCAGGATCGAAGGAGATCCAAAATAAGTTGAACTTGATGGACTGGTGTCTTTTTTCAACCTCATCAACTATGTTACTTCTGCCTCACAGCACTGGAGTCATGAGTTCAGATCCCGACCATGGCCTTATCTGTGTGGAGTTTGTATGTTCTCTTTGTGTTTGCGTGGGTTTCCTCCGGGTGCTCCAGTTTCCTCCCACACTCCAAAAACATACTTGTTGGTTAATTGGCTGCTATCAAGAATTGACCCCAGTCTCTCTCTATCTCTGTCTGTGTGTGTTAGGGAATTTAGACTGTAAGCTCCAATAGGGCAGGGACTGATGTGAATGAGTTCTCCGTACAGCGCTGCGGAATCAGTGGTGCTTTATAAATAAGTGGTGATGATGTTGATGATATTATCCTTCATTTTAAGAATGAAACAACAGCTCCAAAATGACCTTGACAACCCCAGTCACTCATCCCATGCCCGCACATACCCATCATTTGCTACAAAATGCCAACGCATGCCACTCACAGTTCCCCATATACCACACAGACCTTCCCACATGCCACTAACACATTCCCACATGCCTCTGACATCTCCACATATGCCAATCAGACCTTCCCACATGCCTCCACTTCTTGGCACTTCCCACATGCTCACACTCACTGGCACTCCTCATATGCCCCCCACTCATTTTCACTTCCCATATTCCCTGCACTAACTAGCACACCCGACATACTCTCTCACTGGCAGTCTAAAAAATTACTTTTCCTGAAAACTGCAGCTGCAGAGGAAGGAGGGAGAGCAGGTGGTTCAGAATATACTGCACTCTTTCCTCCTTGTACTCTGATTGGATTATTGCATAATCTCACTGCAGTTTGTCAGGTTGGTCACATGACACGGAAGTTGGCTACTTCTGGTCAACTTTTATTCTTTGCTTTATAACAAAGCAGATAATGATAAGCAGTGGCTGGGTGTCGCAGGTGAAGGCTCGCTGGGCTGTGGGCTGCCTGTTGTTCACGAATAGACTATATTAAATGTGAATTATAACCCTGTATCCTGTTTATCCTGTTTATTAAGTTATTTTGTACTTTGCATTTGTTCCTCTTCAAACGCAAAGGACACTTACTGCAGCCTATGATTTCATTGAGGGAACGGGAAAGGGGATAAGACATTTGCCAATAGTCATTGTACAGTAAGGGCATGCCAATCACCAGGGCGTTCTTATATGAATTTATATTCCACTTTGATATTGGACATATCCTACAGTGTCTTGTGCAGTAGAGCTGAGCAGGCCTACACCCAAATTCATCAGCCCTCGTATCTTCAGATCTGTTCCTTGTTAAATCGGTTGTGTGCACACCTGAATTATGTGCATTCTGAAACAAACACACAATGCGCTCAGTATGTATGTCTTGATGAATCAGACCTGTAGAGTTAACTATCTGAATGACCCTGCATCATGTAAAGAAGGTGGTAGCAGTATTTCCAGCTATCCTATTGGGGTACTTTGAATCAAAGGGTTCCAGATGAGACCACGTCTGCACAAAGAAGTATCACAGTGATTCTCTAACAAAGTAGAGAAATACACAGCTTGGATTAAGCGCTACGGAATATGTTGGCGCTATATAAATAAATGATGATGATGATGATTGATGTACTCATACAAGGATCAGGGTCAGTGAATTCATAGTCATGCTTGCCTACTTTTTGGACCTCCCCTCTGGAACAAGTGAAAGGATGCAATGATGCAATTCACATTACCGTGCTACTGGAAACGGACCATGATGATGTACATTATGTTAAGGCCCCGTCCACTTCCAAAAGAAGAGATGTGGGATCTGGGAAGATAGCCTACTCTCTCAGGAGTCCAGTTGGAAATTCGGGAGAGTAGGCAAGTATGCCTACAGTATAACAGATAACTGTATTATCAGCTTTTTGACCTATATGTTATTCCATCACGACATTGTTCCAATGATATGGGAGGAGCTTCAGCTGTCTATAGTGAATTAGGGAGGTAACAGAGATACAGTGGAATGTTAATTTCAACAATGTATTTTGTCCCCATGGTTTAGATTTGAAGATTTCACTTTGGGTTCTTAGTGGTCCTTTAAAGACTCTTTATCTTTCTGTAGGAAATGACAGACCCCTTGGATCCTTACACCAACACATACTTTGTCTTCAGTAAAGACCCACAGAGCCTGCACCAGATGTTACAAGATCCCCAGACTGTAAAATGGAACCAGGAGTTACAGATCCAAGGTGAGAGGAAAAATTACAAAAGTTATTACAGAGAGTAAGGAATTTTGACCATGGACTTGAAACCATGACGTCAGCTTTCCTGGTACCCCAAAAATAAGATCTAGGTAAATAATTATTTGCTAGCAAAGATGTGCTATCAATACATTTAGTGGAGTTCTTTAAAATTTTGTTTAAATCATTGCCTTACAAAGCATCCAACTTCTTCTCTCCAACAAGTATGGGACTTCTGCATCTTTCTAAATTGTTTCTTTATCTGTTTATTTATCAGTGTTGTCTGGTTTTCCACTCACATGCTCCAAGTTTCACTTACAGTAGCTGATTTTATTTGGTAGCCTATCTATATGTGCATCTGTTTCTCTTTTCTCTACTTCTCTTACAGATCATTTACAGAATACAACAAAGTTTATTATTATATTGTACTTTGGTCCCACCAAGCAAAGTCAGAGTCAGGGCCCAGTTTTAAATGAAAAAAGTGCATAGCATGACTTTCACAAAGTACACGCAGGCTCTCATTTATAATTAAAACTAATAAAAAGAAGCAAAAAAGATCTTTAAAGCTGCTCTCATCTGGGAAGTTTGATTGGTCTATTTGATCAATTTGACCCGTCTGACCAATTACTGTACAGTTTATGGGCAAAGTATACAATTGTATCAGAGCTGATTTGTGTATGATGAAAAAACGAGTCAAGCAATAACTGCCACTTCCATATGTGTGGAGTAATCATTCAATGAAGTATTACAGGTAGGTGAATGTGCACACTGTCTGCATACCAATCTGGCTATTCAGTGCACATCCTGAACAACCAGACCAATGCAATTATGCTACCCATGTGGTTCACTGGTCAAGATAAAACTAAATATGGAGAAAATAGTTGGGAAGTAGGTAGGTGAGAGTTCTCAAAGCTCTTGGTATTGCTTGGTGTGTCTTGTAGAAGCAATGGTATCTTGTCATGATTGTGAGGATACTGGGTTATTTTTCAGCTCTATTACTGTTGGTTTGCCCAGAGGCAGCTTTATGTACCAGACTGGTACATATGATACAAAATCACCTAGGCTAATAGTTGCTAAAGTAAAACCGTACTTTGTTGTAATTGAACATCACTTGTTTAAATCACTTTTACAGAACAAGTACCAGTGGGTTTACCACACCACAACCTAGCATACAAACCTATTTGAATAGAGCCATAGTCCCTGCTCTTTCAGAATGCTGTTCCCGCTGATAAGCCAAGATCTTCACTTATCTACCAGCAAAATAGGCATCAAGCCCTAGGACTACCCACTTGTTTTTAGCTCACGATCCATGACTAACACAATGGGAGTCGTAACCACTTGTCAGTATTGTCCAAGCAAACAATTCCCAGTGGTGGGGCAATGTTTCCTTTTATCCCTTCCATAGTGATGTGGCTTGAGCAAGGTGGGTACTAGATCAGCTTTGGGAAGTCTAGCCGCCTAATGTGTCAAACAATGGGTATCCACTAAACCATATAAAGGAACATAATCACCTTAGTGTAAAAACATCTCAAACCATCCTCTAAGGTTAGCGTGAAGATGAATTTATGCACTGTACCAACCAACATTTCCAGCACAGTATGGCTGACCGCTAGTGGAGAAAGACTCACAAAGTCCTATACCAGCAGTCGGTCCAAATATTCTGGGTGCTATCAGTCGGCTGGGTACCAAGATGACCTCAATGAAAGTAGCTCCTTCAGGGGACATGTTAAAGAATATAGCAGTCTATCTGGCAACATTTAAGATTTGTGTACAATCAATCATTACAACTCGTATAACAATATATAAAACATTTGCATGTTCTTTGTAGCAAAAACTGGCAAGAGGGAATGACAAGCAGGCTTAACGTTTATTTTCAAGTAGTCTGGCACCCTGCTCTCACCACAAACATCTGCACCGTATTCCACAAACAATAGATAGAGAAATAGGAAATATATATAGACGCATAGATAAATAGTGACATAGGACAGACTAACAGACTTATAGGTAAATAGGAGTACAACCAAAGTGATAGACAGAAGAAAGGATAGACAGATATATAGGCACATGGATAGATAAAGAAATAAGACAGAAACACAGACACAGACAGAAATGGAGATTACAGTAAGTAGGAAAGACAAGTATACCTACACACATATGACTTGCAAGACCTCATTTACTAAAAGCGCAACAACAGATGGACCTTAATAGTTCACTTTAATAGTGAACATCTATTTTCTGGTCCTTGAAGACATCTGTAGATACTAGAAGTGTGGCCTGTTTTGCAAAAGTGTAACACTGTGAGTGTCTACCACTATTAAATCTTCCATTTAATTAAATTAAATCTTAGTGTTTTTCTCCTAAAATACTCCTCAGCATAACTCCTAAAAAACTCCACAGCTCCCTACATCTCCAACCTCATCTCTATTCACACTCCATCCCACCCACTGCGATCGGCCAATGATAATCTCCTCTCTTCCCCTCTGATTACCTCTTCTCACGCACATATCCAAGACTTCTCCCGTGCTATCCGCCTCCATTGGAAGAAGCTCCCTTGCTCCAACAGAACATCCCCCAATCTGTCCAGTTTCAAACGGACATTTAAAACCCACCTTTTCTTAAAAGCCTTTCAGTCACCCGCTTAAATACCCACCTTGTCGGCTACTTCTCCCTCTCATCCTTTCTTCCCCCTTCCATGACTCTGTCTCCGTTTCACCTGTTTCTCTCTTGTGGCTCTCAGTCTGTCTACCCCTCCCTTTAGATTGTACGCTCCTTTAAGCAGGACCTTCTCTCCTCCTGTTTCCACCACGCTTAACTTTGCTCTCTCGAGCAACTCAGCCCACCTCCTCTTGGACCTTCTGCCCTCTGACTCCTCTCGCTTTTCTCTGCACCTCTCAGTGGTTCTTAACTTGTCATCAATGCCCACTCTTTTGTGCTCAGGTTACCAGCTTTTGCTTATTATCCCTCACCCTCACACTTTCAGCCTTTCTCTCTAGCTGTGCTTTGAGCTTCTGGAGTTATAGTGCTTATTGTTAATTGTACCGTTCTGTTTAACCTTGTACTGTGCTATTGTTTGTCCTTGTATGGCACTACAGACACTTTGTGGCGCCCTATAAATAAACATTAATATAATTAATTATAAGTATAGCCCCATTTATTGCTTGAATTTATCCTGAGAGTGAGGGCACATCAGGAATGTGTTTATTACATGTGACACACTTTTGTGTGCATTTTTCTTAAAGTTCACCTAAAGTTTGCCTAAACATTTGCTTCTTCACTGACATGCAACTGGAAGGCGGAAAATGTGTCTCATTAAAAGTATTGCGAGAGACTCTGTCACTGCACAATTTGAAATAAAGTGTAACTCTCAGACACAGCGCATACCTGCGGGGGGATATGAAGATGTGTCCAGGAGATAATTGACATGAAACGTGGAGTTTCCAGCATGCCCAAGCTGCCAGTGCTCAGAATGTGTTGCCAGAACTTGCAAATATTGTGGTAAGGATAACAGAAGGAGAAATTGGGCAGAGTGGCCAAGGAGGAGGTAGGTACAGCTGCTGTGGAGTTGGCTGACATACCCTGAGGAGTCACTGTTCTTGCACAGCTGCTGAGCCTGCTAGAGAAGAGAAAACATACAGTGAGTGTGAGTATTTTGTGCTTGAGAGCCCTAGTGGTTTATTTACTAAATGGCGGTTCTGAAGAACGGCCGATTCCTGGCACTTTTAAGTAATTTTTAAAAACTGCTCTTTTATTAAAGTCATGACCCCTCAGGTTTTGCCTTTCTTTATGTATACTGACATAAAGAAAGGCAAATGCATCATATAGGACAGTTAAAGGGATAAGCAGGCAAATAAAACAATTATACAGCTACATTTAGGCAAGGAAGCAGTACAGGTATACAGATAATTAGGCAGATATACAGATAGGCAGAAAAATACTTATATACATGCAGAGATAGATAGTAACTGGAACAGAATCCAGACAGAGAAATACAGTGTCATAGCCAAACTGATAAGTAAAGGAAGAATAGGACAGGCAGAAAAATAGATACAGCAGCAACCAGTGAATCTCCAGCTGTTGTTCCAGCATGCCCATGTAGCTGAAGCCGAGAGCCATAGGTTGCATGTGGGTTTTCAATGAGGAAATAATTTCTTCTGACTACAATATTGTAGGCTAAGCGCAAATTAAAAAGGGGTGAGCGAGATGGAGCAATTACTACATGCATGGGGCAAAGACAGGGCCCATAGAGGCTTGTTTCTCTGGTGGGCCAATCGGACACTTTCAAAAGAACTTCAATTTGCTGGAATTTTTTAAAGAAGTACAAGCTTAATGCTGTAACTAAGCTCAGATTGCTTTCTATTACCTGTTGCCCTTTTCAGTGCAATTTTGTTTCCTGTTGAACTGTGTGTCTAGAATTTCCACCTGTACAGTTTTTAACTGTATGGTTCAGATTTACATACCTTTGCCCAGTTTAGTTTTTGATACAGTGCCTGGGTCTTACAAGTCCTCATACCAAGAGATTTTTATTGTCCTGAATGGTCCACACTAACAGCACAACCAGTGGAGAGACAAGGTGAATGGACAAAGCCTCCATATTGCATCTATCCCTGTAGGCCTCTACCCATATATATGGAGTAATAGTTTACTGCATACCAATACAGACATTTTTTACTTCTGTGTGCTGTGATGGACATGGGACATATCACTGATGGTCAGGTGCAAATTTCACATTGGAAACTCAATCCTATTGCTGATGCTCAAAAGCAGAAAGAGTGATTGTATACCCCACGCCTTTAGGTCCACAAGAAAGCTGTTTTTTTCTACATAACATTCATTCTGGTCCTGAATTCAACAAAGTCACTGGGTGTTACGAGCCCGGCCATTGCCTAGGCAACGGTCAGGACACTCTAGGAGATAGCGCCGCGTCCCGGCAACGGAGAGCAGCTGGGCACGTGCACAACTAATTTACTAGCCTGTGGGCTGATTATTGGAAATATTCATTAGGCATAGGCTGGGGGTAATTTCAGAGCTAGGCTCTGATTGGCCACATCCAGTATTTAAGGCAGGGAGGGCTTAGCCTCCCTGCCGGTTATAGCTTCTAGTTTACTTCCTGCTACCTGCTCCTGAGCTGTTGGTGTATACTTTTTGGATTGTCTTTGCCATGTATGACCCCTGCCTGTACCTTGGATTTTGCCTCTTTGCCTGTGACCCTGTTTCATTTTGCCTGTGCCTTGGACCCTGCTATATTGCTCGAGACCCTGACCTTTGGCGTGCTTCCTGATTATCCTGCTTGCTGGTGACCCCTGACCTTGGCTTTCGTCTGACCATTCGCTGCCATCTACGCTGCCTCCTGGCCTGCCGCTACAGTTTTGTATCACAAACTCACACTACATCTGGAGATAAGCCTGGGCGCATCTGAGTACCAGTGAGCGTATAAAGCTCTATGGGAAAGGTGTCTGCTAAAAGCGAAGATCTCCGCCTACTAGTTCTGTGAGTTTGTGTACTGACTGTCAGCGTAACACTGGGAAGCTATAAATTCTGGGAACCAATTCTAATGGTTCCCAGTAGGTTTCCAGGAGAAGGGGAAGGTTGTCATTTATTGTTGACGCGCAGGCTGGTGGTGAATACTTTATGGGACACAGGATTGTACTACACAATTTGAGGGCAGAGGCTGGTAGCATTTAGTATAGGGATACAGGCTGCTGTTTGTGTGCACAGGTTTGTATATAATGTAACACCCCGTCACTCTGACACTGAGAATGGTGTTGCAGATATAGAGTGTGTGTGTGTGTTGCTCACTCTCTCTTTTGATGATGCAGTGGCTTCACCCAAATCTTCTCTGCTGCACTCAGTTGGGACTTGTAGCACCCCCTTGAATCCACACAGACCTCTCAGGAATAACTTGACACTGCATATAAATAAAAACCACTGTGGTGTATTTATTTAGGGGGAAAGGTATTGGAAAAATAGATTTGAATTTAACCGGTGGCAGAAGGTGAACAGTTTGAAATGTACAAAATGCATTATACAGTTTAATCTCAATCGTTATAGCAATGCAACTCAGTCAGAAGACTCTCAAATCCGCAACTTGTCGATCACATTGTTATCTGTGAGAAGCCTTGCAATATTCAGATATATATATTTACAAAACAAAATACCCTCTGGTGCTTAATAGGCTAGTACAATCAACACACTCGGGGGGATCTGTTCCCCCCGAACTATGCCAACCCATACATGGGAGACGTTGAGGACGCCCGCATGTGGGGAGGCTAGTTCGGGCCGGACCTTGTCCTCTATGGTCATTATGTAGATGATTTGTTTATTATTTGGAAAGGTGGGGAAGTGCGAGCACTGGAATTTGTCAATTGTTTATATGGCAATAATTATAATTTGAAATTCATTTATAAGTATCACACTATGCATATTGAGTTTCTGGATGTCTCCCTGTCGGTCACGGGCAATACCATATCCACTTCAATTTACTTTAAAAAAAAGTTGACTATCTACTATCTACATTTTTCAAGTGCTCATTATTTTAAGTGGTAGAAAGGGATCCCAAAGGGGCAGTTTATGCGGCTCCGACGGCTTTGCTCAAATGAGGATATATTTTTGGAACATGCTGAGATAATGAATAAAAAATTTCTTGATCGGGGTTACCCATTTAAATTGGCAGATCAAGCACTCAGGGAAGTCAAATCATTAAATTAATGAATAGAAGTACTTTACTGACACCTAAAATAGTGACTATGAATCAGAAGGAAATTGAAAACAGCATCACTAATCCATTAAATACCATAGAAGAAAATAATTATGTTATTACTAATTCTGAATGGACTTTTGTCTCAAAATATAGTAAAGCCTCAATGAATGTCAAGAGAATTATTGCTTCTAAATATGTAATTTTGAAACAAGATCCATTGTTAAAAACCTTGTTGCCTGAAAAATCAATGGTGATAAAAATCACCAAAAAAGCCAAATTTACAAGCCCCTAGGTTTTTCAAATTTAAAACAAACACTTGGAAATTCAATATTCCGGGAAGCCAAGGAACAGACGAGATGAGTTCTGAGTGGTTTTCCACTACCCTAAGTGGTTGCTCTAAATGTGGTGGTCAACGATGCATTACAGGTAAACATATAACCAATAGGTTGCATTCTGTTACATCTGGCGATAAAGAACTTTAGATAAAAGGATTTATTAATTGTAACTCTACATTTGTAATTTACCTGTTGAAGTGCAGTTGCAATCTGCTATACATAGGCAGAACAACTAGAACATTAAAAATAAGGTTTAATGAACATAGACATGATATTTTTAATGGTTTTAGGTAGAGATGCTCACTGACCCCCGTGTTTTTGTTTTTGTTTTGGTTTTGGATCTGGATTACCGTAGTGTTTTGGTTTTGCCAAACCGCCATTGCGTGTTTTGGTTTTGGTTTTGTTTTGCTATTTTGTTCAAAAATCAATGTTTTTGGTCATAAAAGAACCAAATTTAGTACTCCACCTGTTTCTTGGATAAGTAATGTAGTTGTAAAGCTAATAAATTATCAAAAAAACAGTTTAATTCCTGGTAGGCCTTCATTAACACTTATACTTAAATATGTAAAGAAATGGACAAAGGCAGTTTGGTTTCTGTCTCTCTAGGCCCCCCTCCAATTGTAGAAAATACTCAAAAATTCAGCCGTTATAGACTGTACAATATTAATTAAAATGGAAAAAGGCAGTTTGGTTTCTGTCTCTATAGGCCCCCCCTCCACTTGTCGAAAATACAAAAAAATTCAGCCGTTATAGACTGTACAATATTAATTGAAATGAAGAAAGCCAGTTTGGTCTCTGTCTCTCTAGGCCCCCCTCCACTTGTATAAAATACCAAAAAATTCAGCCATTATAGACTGTACAATATTAAGAGAAATGGACAAAGCCAGTTTGGGGTCACTCTGTGTATGACACCCTACCCTTAAGGAGAAATTGCAGCCTTTCAAGACGGTACATGATATGGAAATGCCCCAAGTCCCTTTCCTCTTTGGGGGTAGATTGCACCCTACACTTAAATAGAAAGTTTTAAAAAGATGTTATCGTCATCATCTTCAGCTTCATCCTCACCCTCATCAGTGTGTACATCATCATCACAGACTATCAATTCATCGCCGCTTGAATCCGCCATTAGAGAACAGTCAGTGCTTGGATGTCTTGAATGGTGAAGGCCTTCCTCGTGGAAGATGTAGTTCATTTTTATAAACATAATTTTCTCAACATTTTTGGGAAGTAACCTTCTACAGCGATCACTGACTTAGTTCCCTGGTGTGCTGAACACTCGTTCAGAGTACAGACTGGAGGGTCGGCAGCTTAAGTATTGCAAAGCAAGTTTGTACATGGGTTTCCAAATTGCCTGCTTTTCTTCCCAGTAAGGAAAGGGACTGTCTGACTCAACTATGTTACATTTTCTTATTAATTACCTCTTGAAAATAATCCTCCACCATCCATTGCATGTTAATACTCGTATTGGATGGAGTTATGGGCACGGTCACACATTTTATTGAAAAATCCTTCAAACCAGCCCAGATGGTAAACTGTTCTGGTCTGCTCTCTGTGTCTTCCCTGCTTCTTTTTTGAAAATTTAATTTTTTACGAGCAGCAACTGCTTGAGAAACTGAAGGAGGACACGTCGTCAAGCCAAGGCCCAGTTCAGCGGACAACTTGCTGAGCAATAGCTCTTTGCAAAAGTTCACATCTCGTTCATTTTGAAGCAAAGAGTCAATGTAGGTCTTAAACCTTGGATCAAGCACAGTGGCCAAAACGCAGTGATATGAGTTCAAGATCTTAATAACTCGAGGATCATTGAGAAGCGAATTAAGAACTTAATCGACAAGGCCAACATACTTTGCGGAATTGCTTGCTTTCAGCTCCTCCTTCAGTTTGTCAAGCTGCTTTTCCAATAGTCTAATTAAAGGAATGACTTGGCTCAAACTAGCAGAATCTGCACTCACTTCACACGTCACAACTTGAAATGGTTTCAGCACCTTGCACAGCACTGAAAGGATTCCCTATTGTGCAAGAGTGAAATACATCCCCCCTCCTTTCCCAATGTCATGGCTTGTGCAATATGCTTGGATGGCTTTGCGCTGTTCCTCCATCCTCTGAAGCATGTACAGCGTGGAATTCCACCTAGTTACCACCTCATGCTTAAGTTGGTGGCAGGGCAAGTTAAACTGCTCTTGGAGCTGCTGCAATCTCATACATGCTGTGGCCGAATGCCTGAAATGGCCTGAAATTTTACGGGCCACCGAAAGCATCTCCTGCACCTCACAGTTATTTTGTAGGAAGCTCTGCACCACCAAGTTGATGGTGTGAGCAAAACAGGTAATGTGATGGAATTCACCCAGCTGTAATGCTCGCACTATATTGTTGGCGTTATCAGAAATGACATATCCTGGGGAGAGTCCAAGTGGTATAAGCCATGTATCAATCACATCTCTCAGTTTGCGTAACAAATTGTCAGCTGTATGCCTGCTAGTGAAGCAGGTGATACAAAGAGCGGCCTGCCTGTGACAAATGTTATGTAGTGGTGTACATGCTGCTGCTGTTCCTGCTGGTGAAGGTGAATGACCAACCCAGTGGGCTGTCACAGTCATATAGTCTTTAGTTTGACCAATTCCACTTGTCCACATAACTGTGGTTAAGTGGACAGTGGGCAGAATGGCATTTTGCAGCGCAATCTCTACATTTGTACACACTTTTTGGTATAGTTGTAGAATAACTTTACAGGAAAGATGGTGTCGCAATGGAATTTTGTAACACGGACACAAAACCTCAATTAACTGTGAAAAACCAGCTGCGTTTATTGTGGATATTGAACGCAGATCTAACACTAACATGGCAGCCATGGCGTCTGTGATTCGCTTTGCGACTGGGTGACTGCTGTCATATTTGCTTCCCCTAGCAAATGATTGTTTCACAGTTAATTGTTGAAATATGGACTGCTCTTTTCTTGCCCGTCCTCTGGGCTGACGATTCACCCCCAGCAGCAGCAACAGCAGCAGCAGTGGGACTAACACTTTCTTCAGAGGAATCAATAACAGTGCAGAAGTCATCCAGCCTTAATAAGTGGGATGCAGGGCTAACTCAGAGCGCTACTGAGGATATTGATGAGGATGGTGTGGTGGGTGTATTTTGTAGCCGTCGGGATGTAGGTGACCGGAGGGTCCTAGCTGATGATGGAGGGCTTGTAATTTTTTAGAAAGAACTTTCAGCTTTTTCTAACACTTTGCCATGAACTTTCGTCAAATGGCGTAACATAGACGAGGTTCCAAGATTGTTAAGGTCCCCCCCTCTACTAACTGTGGCTTGACATACACTACAAATGGCTATACAGTTGTTGTCTGGATCGGGGTAGAAATAATTCCACACATAAGAAGTGGATTTTTTTGTTTTATGGCCAGGCATGACAATGGCCTTTTTCTTGTTACATGCCAGAACTGCTGCCACTGGTGCAGGACTTACACAAACAACCTCATCCTCATCAACATCATCATTAGCGCCCTCGTCATCTACACAAATCTCTCCCTCATCCTCCTCTAATTCTAAAGTGACATCCTCAATTTGTGTATCACCGGCTACACTCGGCCTGTTCAGGCACACATCAGCAGAACTGCTGAAAGGGCCCTTCTTTATGGGTACACTAACAGAATGCTCACGATTAGACATACCACTGTTGGATGGACTCTCCACAGGGGTTGTTGTCATTTCTGATTCAGAGCATACATTATCCTCTACTGCCTTACTGTTTTCTTGCAGCTTGGCTTTGACGCGTAACAGTAGTTGTGCACCACTTTTAGACTCCAAATTACTTGGTCTTGGTTGGTCACGAGTGACCGTACAAGAAGAAGGCTCGGTAACATTTTTGGATCTGCCACTAATAGAGGAAGGCAAAGGCCTCGTTCTTTCTTTTCCACTGCGTGTGTAGAATGGCATGTTGGCAATTGTTTTTTTTATCGGCAGTTAACTTTTCCTCAGTTACACTTCTTTTTCGCTTCAACACAGTAAAAAAAATTTTGGTGTGTGTTTTTTTCCCTGATTTAAAAAGACTATGTACTTTGACATCGCCTTTCCCAGATGACGTACTGGTAACTCAAAATTGTATTAGATAGATACTGCTGACAAATTTGACTATTGATAGCCAGAAAAATTAGTGTAAAACACTGGGGAATATGGGACACCCCAAAAGCACTTGTAATGCTAAATATTGTTTTAGCTACTGCTGACAAATATGACTTTTGACAGCCAGAAAAATTAGTGTAAAACACTGGGGAATATGGGACACCCCAACAGCACTTGGAGTGCAAAATATTTTTTTACCTACTGCTGACAAATATGACTTTTGACAGCCACAAAAATTAGTGCTTCACACTGGGCAATATGGGAGACCAAAAGCACTTGTAGTGCTAAATATTGTTTTAGATACTGCTGACAAATATGACTTTTGACAGCCAGAAAAATTAGTGTAAAACACTGGGGAATATGAGACACCCCAAAGGCACTTGGAGTGCAAAATATTTTTTTACCTACTGTTGACAAATATGACTTTTGACAGCCAGAAAAATTACAGTAAAACACTGAGCAATAGGGGAGACCCCAAAAGCACTTGTAGTGCTAAATATTGTTTTAGATACTGCTGACAAATATGACCTTTGACAACCAGAAAAATTACTGTAAAAGAATGGGGAATAAGGGACACCCCAAAAGCACTTGGAGTGCCAGAAATTGAAAAAAAACCCGTCCTCTATCCTCCTCTTACTGCTGTAACAATTGGTATTAATATTAGATTTGTCTAGATTAGAAACAATAATGTGTTCAATTATTGCTCTGTCCCTGCGCTGATATAGCCTGTGACCTAACCCTGCTCTCTCCCTATGTCAAATGGCGATGGATTGCTGTGTAGGCGGGTATTTATGCTTTTCAAATCTTGCGAGAACCGAGCTCAGAAATACGAATACGTGACAATGACGTTTTGCCTCAATTTCGAATCCTAATGGGCGGGAGAGGCTCGGTACTCGGATAGGCTAAATTCGGATGAACTCGGATCTCGGGGAACCAAGCCCGCCCATCTCTAGTTTTAGGGCACAGTTATAGCAGGTATGTCCCGCCTCACACTGTACTACTCGTGAAGGCAGAATTGCGTGCACCTAACAGCAGTGCACACAGTATTGCATATGTATTTGTCTAAAATGATAATCATGTTACATCATAGGGGCCCCTCTGTCTAAAGTGCCCCGGGACCCCCAGAACCTTAATGCAGCTCTAATGTAGGGAGAGGTAGGGTCAGGGCCGGACTGGCCATCTGGAACTTCTGGAAAATGCCAGAAGGGCCGATGGCTAGATGAGCTGGTCCGCATGCCCGCCGAGCAGCAGCATCCTGCGCGCTGCTCGGGATGACACCATGTGACAGGTGCCGTCCCATGTGATCACTTGCATAGGCGGCATGTCACTAACTCTCCGTTCACTAACCAGCGTGCAGGAAGGAGGTGCTGCTGCTCGGGATCGGATGTAACAAGGTAAGTGTCTGTGTGGGTATGGTGTGCCTGTGTGGCTATGATGTAGGTATGGTGTGACCATGGTGTGGCCATGGTGTGCCTGTGTGGCCATGGTTGCCTGTGTTTGCATGTGTGGCCATAGCATGCCTGTGTTTGCATGTGTGGCCCTATGTTGCTATAGTGTGCGTGTGTGGCACCATGTTGCTATAGTGTGCGTGTGTGTTTGGCCATGTTCATATAGTGTGTATGTGTGTGTGTGCGCAGTATTTTAAATATAGCGTGCGTGTGTGTGTGCGTGCGCAGTACTTAAAATATAGCGTGCGTGTTTGTGTGCGTGCGCAGTATTTTAATATAATATGTGAGGAAAGGGAGGATATTAATATAGTGTGGGATGTAGGCTATTTAATGGTGGAGTGTAGGTGGGGGCTAATGATTTAAGGAGAGGTGAATGAACCTTTAATTTATTGCTGGGGTGGTTTAGGGATATCAATTGAATATGGGGCTGATTTTGGGGAGGAAGGTTATTTATTAAATGTGAGTATGAATAATTTACTGTCGGGGATGGTTGTGGAAAATGGCTATATTTATTAAACTTTAATGCTATTTAATTTATTGCTGGGACTGTTTTGAGGGAGAGAAATATGTTTTAAGTAAATGGGTATACTGTTAATTTAATGTTGGGACTGGTAGGAGGGAAATAGGTCTACTTATTAAATGTGAATATTATTATTGTGGGGACTGGAAGGAGGCCTTATTATAAAACGTGAGTTGTTTTAACACCGGGGCTGGGTTGGAGTTTTCTAAATCTCATGTACCCATTTTTTTTTCAAAATAGGGCATCCAATATTCCAGTATCAAGACAAGAATGAACTGAACTAAATAAACCAGCTGTCACAAGTGGTGAAAGTGACCAAGACAGGTAGGAGAGAGCAGGACAGTCTGCCAACTATCCTGAATCTGATGGGGCAGTCCTGAATTTGGGTGACTGTCTCACTTAGTCAGGATTGGGTTCGACTGCAAGGACAGTTGGGAGGTATGTCCCGCTTCCCAACGTACTGCTTGTGAAGACAGAGCTGTGTGCTTCTAACAGTAGTGCCTGTGTATTTGTCTAAAATGATAACCATGTTACATAATAGGAGCCCTGCTGTCTAAAATACCCTGGGCCCCCTGAGCCTTAATTCACCTCTGGTTAGGGGAGGGGGACTCATAGCTGCTCCCAGTTCCTGGACAGGACACAGACTGCAGAGCAATCCGAGGAGCTCTAAGTAACACAAGATTTGGTAATCTTGTGAAACAAAGAGCTTCCCTGCTCACTCTACAGGAAGTTCCCACCCTTATGGATGTCAGAAGCACCAGAAACATAGATAAGTACAGTGGTCTGGGGTGTCATAATGTGCATGGGGGGGTGGCATGATGTGGCTGGGAGGGCGTGATAAATGTAATGTTTTATTATAATGTATGTATCAATGCCCCATGTTAGCCACACCCACAATACAATGTGGTCACGCCTTTTTCGTCGCACATAGTTTCATTTCCCGCTGAAACTGAGGTAGACCTGTGTACTTTAAATGCCAGGACTGATTTTTAGTCCCAGTCCAGCCCTGGGTAGGGTTAGGCCCAAACCAGCTTACTAAGCTTTTATAATACAAAGAAACTAATGATAATAATATCAAAACTAATTTCTTATTTTAAATCCTCAGCCAATAGCAGCACAGGGGTATAAGGAATATAATCACTGTGGTAAACCCCACTACCTTATATCTACATTGGCCAATATTTACAGTACAGTGCAAGTGTAATTTGTAATTAACAAAATCGCAGGCAATTTGTATGTACGCCATATTCAGAGAAGAAGATGCATCCTTGTCTGAATGAGAAGCAAATGTGTCATATTGACAAAAGACACATCCCTCAGACACTTACGACCAACTTGCTAACGTGTACAAAAACCTCTTACTTAATATATTCTAAATCCAATTGACATGAAGCATCATTTAAACGTATACAATTTTTTAAAATTTTTGCTATAACATGCTTTGCAAATCTTAATCTATACACAAGCAACTACTAAAGTCTTAATATGTGTCTGCGAATGACGATCTACAGTTTCCGGGAGCATTTTGATAATCATAGATCATCCATAAGAGTGGCCTATAGAGATCGAACATCAGATAAACCGGTTGCAAGACATTTTTTACACCTATCACATCAGGTCACAAGTTTGAGGTGCATAATAATTGATCATGTGCCACCACTGTCCAGAGGTGGCAACAGACCCAAAATACTTCTACAACGCGAAGCCCGCTGGATTGCCCAACTGAATACTTTAGCCCCTGGTGGGCTAAATAATGAGAATTATCTTGGTTGTTTTTTATAAAAAACAAAAAAATTTACATTATGGTTATTTACAGTGCTCTAGTTGTTTGATCTTTGTTTTTATGCCTTCCTTACTTGGTGGTAATATTCTTTTACACTGTGGTTTCATCTTTCTTACTTTTTGGTTCACTTATACAAAGTTAGTATAATTTTTATTCACCAGATTTGTGCATGGCTATTTTTTGGATTTAGTGATGTATATAGGTTTGCTATAACAGATAGCAACAAACCTTTATATAGATAGTTTACAGCAATTACTCAAATGTTTTGTATTATCCTTCCTTTGATTATAACTGAATATCTAATGACATATTAATATCTACTGTATGTAATATATTGCACTTTAATGCTACAAGGTATTTTTTACTTGTCTAATTTGTTGCAATTCTTAGTTATATATGGATCTATTCTATACTAATTACTGCTTGTATATATTGCATCAGTTTTGTCTTTATAGGTTTCTTTGGTATTCTGTTAGCCCAGTTAGCTCATTAGCTGTTGATTTAATTAAAAAAGTTTTTTCCTTCTTGGTATGCTTTGCACCTTGTGTAGCCAATTTGCACAGCTGGTGATTGCCTGATAGGTTCACTCCCACTGTATAGGGTATATAAGGGTGTTTGGTTCACTGTGGTGTTAGTCTTGATAAAGGGCTGTGTGGAGCCCGAAACGTTGACCAATTTTGAATGGAATAAATACTTTAATATTCTGGAAAAGTCCTGTGAGTGCCTCCTAATTATACTATTTTTTTACATTCATGTTATTGGAGTTCCTGCACCCAGGCTGGAGAAATATCTACAAACGTGAGTGCCTTTCCTGGTATGTGTTTTATATATATATATATATATATATATATATATATATATATATATATATATATATATATATGTGTGTGTATATATATATATATAGTCAAAGTGGAATAATTGGATGAAATAAAGTATATTGGTTAATATTGTTTTACTGTGTGATTGCGATCAGTACGCCACGTGTCATGGCGCATAAAAAATGCACGCATACACTCGCACTTACACATTCACTTGTATATAGTACATTTTTATAATAGTTCAAATCCACAGTCGTTTATGAACTAATGTTATTTAGTTTATAGTTAAATATTGTAATGTTATATGCACCTTAGTGATATTTAAAGTTCAGGTCACAGGAATCATGTCATGTTTGGTATCATTCTAATCCCCTATTTATACGCAGTTGTCTGGTTCATTCGCCGAAAGGATCGCACATTGAGTATGCTATTTATGGATGATAGGGAATAAATGATTAGAATGATATTGTCTGTGTAATGCTAAGAGACCAGTTTGAACCAGTTCTTGGTGGTAAAACTAAGGATGTATCTTCTGGAGAAGCCAAGCCCACCCCTAGATGGCATCGTTTGAACTGGCCAATGACCTGCATTACACTGGACCTTCCTGAAGCCTGAACCTATATATATATATATATATATATATATATATATCATCATCATCATTTATTTATATAGTGCCAACATATTCCGTAGCGCTTTACAATTGGGGACAAACACAATAAACTAATAAACAAACTGGGTAAAACAGACAAAGAGGTGAGAAGGCCCTTCTCGCAAGCTTACAATCTATACACAGAGTAGCCTGCCTCTGAAAGATCTGGCCTTGTTTGTTAGATGCTGCTGTTGTTCCTGCTGCTGAAGGCGATTTACCAACCCAGTAGGCTGTCACAGTCATATAATCTTTAGTTTTCCCAGTTCCGCTTGTCCCCATATCTGTGGTTAAGTATTAAGTGGGTAGAGTGGCATTTTGTATCCCAATTATTTTCTTTTTTGTAACCTCCTGGTACAGGTGAGGAATTGCTTGTCTAGCAAAATGGTGTTGAGATGGAATTTGGTAACGGGGACATAGGACCTCAATTAGCTGTCTTATTACTGCTGCATTAATGGTGGATATTAATACTAGTATAGTCGCCATGGCGCCTGTGATCCGCTGTGCGACTGCGTGACAGCTGCCATATTTGCATCCACTTGCAAAGGATTGTTTAACTGTCAACTCCGAGTAGTCTTATTTTTGGTCTGTTTCTGGGTTGAACATCCAACCCCAGCAGCAGGGGCAACAGCAGTGGGCCTAGCGCTTAAGGATTCTTCTGAGGAATCCTGGATAGGGGAGGAGTCATCTCGCCTTAGCAACTTGGATGCAGGACTAACTCCGATCACTTGTCATGATATTGATGATGAAGGTGTTGGGGGTGTAGATTGCAGGCGCTGGGATCTAGCTGAGAGAAGGGAGGTAACTGATGCTGGACTGCTTGTTGTTAAATTTTAGTATAAGTTTCTGTTTTTCCCAAGAGCTTTACATGAACTCACTTCAAATGGCGTAACATGGATGAGGTTCCTAGATGGTTAAAATCCCTACCTCTACTGGCTGTGGCTTTACAATGCTACAAATGGCAATTCAACTTTTGTCATGATTTTGGTAAAAATAATTCCACACATAAGAGGTGGATTTTCTGCTCTTATGCCCAGGCATGACAATGGCCTTCTTCTTATCACTGGCAAGAACTGCTTCCACTGGTGCATGACTTGCCACAGTAGAGTTCATTAACAGCACTGTTTGCTTAGGTGCCTTAAGCCCATTGTGTTAGGCTGACGGTCTCATCACCAACTCGTAGAACAAGATGGCGGCGGTCTTCACCTATAGCAGCCGCCTTTCCCTTAGAGCTTTATATGCTCACCGGTACTCAGATGCCCCCAGGACTTAATTCCAGGCGTAATGTGAGTTGGTAATACAGGCATGTTGCGGCAGGCCAGGAGGCTGAATAGAAGGCAACGTATAGTCATACAGCAGCCGAGGTCAAGGGTCACAGGCAGGCAGGGTAGTCCGTAAACACGCCAAGGGTGAGGGTCACAGGCAAAGTAGCAGAGTCCAAAGTACAGGCCAAAGGGTCAGGGTAACGGGCAAACAGGCAGAGTCCAAAGTCCAGGCAGAAGGTCACAACAGGAAATCCAACAGGCAGAGTATCCACAGGATTGAATACAACAAACAGACAGGAGCAGGTCAGCAAACTGAGTCAGTAAGCGCAATAACCAGCAGTGAGGCTAAGCCCTCCCTGCCTTAAATACTTTGATGTGCCAATCAGAAAAGAGGAGAACAGGACTGACAATCAGCCTCAGGAGGCTGCTAATTAATTACTGGCTTAGCACTGGCATAGATAATAACATAAACCAGGAACATGTATACATATATAAATGAACCAATTTAAATCATAGCAGAGCTCCCTCTGGTGTTTGAGGATGTCCCAACTCTAAGCCACAAAGATAAGCCCAAGGAAGAATAACAGTGCATTGAAACTAATGCATGCGCCCGGCTGTTAGATCACGCCAGGATGCGGCGTATCGCCGCGGCTTGTGACACATTGTAGCTTGTTTTGTGGACAATTCCATCTTGCACCACTTTTCATTTCTGCCACTGCTGTGTGGAAATGTTTCCTAGATGTGCTATGAACTGCCGTTTGTTTGCATCGTTGCTCTTTCACTAAGCATCCTGCCAGCGCACTGCAGTCTTTGTCCGAAAATAATATTGTGACCTGTAAAGTGTTCAAAATTGACTGGAAATTTGTGTTATTGAGGTTAATAATAATGTAAGAACAACAAAAGAGCAAAATTATGTGATTTTAGCATATTTTAGCTATTTTTTCTAAAAAATACAGATGCAAAACCAAAACCAAAAACAAAACCCGCAAGGATGTTTTTGCCAAAACCAAAACCAAGACACAAACTTAATCCAGATCCAAAACCAAAACACGGGGGTCAGTGAACATCTCTAATATATATATATATATATATATATATATATATATATATATATATATATATATATATATATATATATATATATATATCTATATATATATATATCTATACATACATATATGTATATATATATATACACACATACATATATATATATATATATATATACACATATATATACACACACATATATACATATATATATATATATATATATATATATATATATACATATATATACAGTTATATATATATATATATATATGTATGTATATATAACAACGGATATTGAACTACCAATGGATTTATGTTTATATCCTGCTCCTTCTTCTCACCATCTCTTTGTTAATGTTCATAATCTCTATAGCCAAAATTGGGTAGAAATTATATTTAGAATGAAACAATAATCACATGTCCATATACCATTTAATTTTGTGTCCATGTTCACTTATTATTATGGGAGTCATATCTATACTCCGAATTTATTAGTACATTTATTAATACGTTTAAATCATCATTATCATGAGTATCCATCGCTGATTACATGGAAAGATATTTAATAGAAGTGAGAAACATGAGAAACAAAAGGTTATAGTCTAATACTTGTTTGGATCAACAAGTGTGAAGAACGCAAAGATATGCTAAGCAAATGTACATATGTCCCACTCTAACTCAGACCCATGGTGTTTATGAATATATTTTTACTTTTCCTACAGTACTTTCTTAATAAAAAATATTTTATCAACTTAAATAACTTTATTCCTATTAATGAATTATTAATATACCTATTGCAGGATGTCAACCAGAGTTGGGGAAGGTGCTTCAAGAGGTTAGTTCCACTTATGGAAGCGACATGCATACAGCAAGCAACCTGTTATACATGAGGGATGGGATGAAAGGAGAAGAAATGGAACACAGCACAATAAGGTACAACAAACCATAAAAGACCATTCAAGAATATACTAATGCGCAAAAGAAATGTACACTGAATTATGTCACAAACAAATCAACACGTTTACAAATGTCTTCCTCCCATCTTTAATATCCACCTAGTTGTGTTTTCCATCATGTAGTGAATGCCATTGTTTTTGCATCTATTTTGTACTGTTAAATGTGCAACTGTTTATATATACATATTGCAGCAATTAATAGCCATATGCCTTTTTTGTATTACTGCAAGAACCAGAAAATGTATATTTTAATTGCAATGATAATCTGATTTAAAATACATTCAATTTTGACCATCTCACAGGTCACAATATGCTTTTCATACACTTTCAGCCAAATACTGCAGTGATCTGGCTGGATGGTAAGCGACAGAGCAATGACTCAAACACACGGCAGTTCCTACCACATCTAGGAAACATTACAATGAGCGCTTCACGTATTTCTTGGATAAGTGAGGTAATTCTACAGGTAATACATGGCAACGATCGATCGCTCCACCTGTTTCTTGGATAAGTGATGTAATTCTGCAGCTAATATATGGCAACGAGTGCTCCACCTGTTTCTTGGATAAGTGATGTAATTCTACAGCTAATAAATGTCAACGAGCGCTGATCCCCCCGGGATGTGTGCTTTTATCAGACACACACCAATCCAGGGTGCCAGACAACGCACTAAAAAGAGCTATTGAAATCCAAAGTAAAAAGCCAGTTGGGTGTATATTACACCCTACACTTATTAGTGCAAATGACGAAAAATACAGCTTAATCCCTGCTAGGCCCCCCTACATTCTACAGCTAATAAATGTCAATGAGCGCTGACTCCCCTCAGATGTGTGCTTTTATCAGACACACACCAATCCAGGGTGCCAGACAACACACTAAAAAGAGCTATTGAAATCCAAAATAAAAAGCTAGTTGAGTGTATATTACACCCTACACTTATAGTGAAAGTTACAAAAAAGCAGCCTGCAAAGACTATACGGTAAATCAAAATGACCAAAGCACCTTTTCTCTTTGGGTGTATATTACACCCTATACTAATAGTGTAAGTTACAAAAAAGCAGCCTGCAAAGACTGTATGATAAATCAAAATGCCCAAAGCACCTTTTCTCTTTGGGTGTATATTACACCCTACACTTATTAGTGCAAATTCAGAAAAATACAGTTTAATCCCTGCTAGGCCCTCCTTAAACAAGCTATCAATGGCCTTAAAGGTATCTTAGACTAACAGTGATGTGAAGTGAATTCTACATTGTCAAGATGATGTCGTCATCATCTTCAGCATCATCCTTACCCTCATCAGTGTGTACATCATCATCACAGACTATTAATTCATCTCCGCTGGAATCTACCATTAGAGAAGTGTCAGTACTTGGATGTATTTGCCGGTAAAGGCCTTCCTCGTGGAAGATGTAGTTCATTTTTATAAACATCATCTTTTTCACATTTTAGGAAGGAACCTCCTACATCGATTACTGGCAAGGTTCCTGGCTGTGCTGAATACTCTGAGTACACACTGGAGGGTGGGTAGCTTAGGTATTGCAAAGCAAGTTTGTACATGGGTTTCCAAATGGCTTGTTTTTCCTCCCAGTATGGAAAGGGACTGTCTGACATTTCCATATCAATTACCTCTTGAAAATAATTCTCCACCATCCTTTGCATGTTAATAGTAGGATTGAATGGAGTTATGGCCGAGGTCACACTTTTTTTGGTAAAATCTTTCAAACCAGCCCAGATGTCAAACTGTTGTGGTCTGCCACCTGCGTCATCCCTGCTTCTCTTTGGAAAGTTCAATTTTTTCCGAGCAGTAGCTGCCTGAGAAACTGAAGGAGGAGACATCATCAAGCCAAGGCCCAGTTCAGCGGACAACTTGCTGACCAATAGCTCCTTGCAAATGTTCAGATCTCGGTCATTTGGAAGCATAGAATCGATGTAGGTCTTAAACCTCGGATCAAGCACCAAGTTGCCAAAACATAGTGTTCAAGATTTTAATAACTCTTGGGTCATTGCGAAGCGAATTAAGTACTTGATCTACAAGGCCAACATACTTTGCGGAATTGCTTTCTTTCATCTCCTCCTTCAGTTTGTCAAGCTGCTTTTCCAAAAGTCGAATTAAGTGAATGACTTGGCTCAAGCATGCAGAGTCTGAACTCACTTCACATGTCACAACTTCAAATGGTTTCAGTACCTTGCACAGCACAGAACTGATTATCCACTGTGCAAGACTGAAATACATTCCCCCTCCTTTTCCAATGTCGTGGCTTGTGCTTTGCACTGTTCCTCCATCCTCTGAAGCATGTACAGGGTGGAATTCCACCTTGTTAACCCCTCTTGCTTAAGTTGGTGGCAGGGCAAGTTTAACTGTTCTTGGAGCTGCTGCAATCTCCTACATGCTGTGGCAGAATGCCGGAAATGTTCTGAAATTTTACGAGCCACCGAAAGCATCTCCAGGACCTCATGGTTATTTTTCAAGAAGCTCTGCACCACCAAGTTTATTGTGTGAGCAAAACAGGGAATGTGATGGAATTCACCCAGCTGTAATGCTCACACATTATTGTTGGCATTATCAGAAATAACATATCCTGGGGAGAGTCCAAGTGGTATAAGCCATGTATCAATGACATCCTTAGTTTTTGTAAGAAATTATCAGCTGTATGCCTGTTAGTGAAGCTGGTGATACAAAGAGTAGCCTGCCTGTGAGAAATGTTACGTAGTAGTGTACATGCTGCTGCTGTTCCTGCTTGTGAAGGCGAATGACCAACCCAGTGGGCTGTCACAGTCATATAATCTTTGGTTTGGCCACTTCCACTTGTCCGCATATCTGTGGTTAAGTGTACAGTGGGTAGAATAGCATTTATGAGCCCAATTAGTACATTTTTTCGAATGTTTTGGTATAGTTGCGGAATAGCTTTTCATGAAAAATGGTGTTGCGATGGAATTTTGTAATAGGGACAAAAACATCAATTAACTGTTAAAAAACAGCTGCATTTATAGTGGATGTTGGACGCAGATCTAACACTAGCAATGTTGCCATGGCGTCTGTGATCCGCTTTGCGACTGGGTGACTAATGTCATATTTGCTTCCTCTAGCAAAAGATTGTTTCACAGTTAATTGTTGTAAAGTACTAGTGCTCTTCTTCTTGGGCTTCTTATTGGAGGAAGATTCACCCCCAGCAGCAACAACAGCGGGACTAATGCTCAAACATTCTTCAGAGGAATCAATTATAGTGCAGGAGTCATCGATCCTTACCAAATGGGATGCAGGGCTAACTCCGATCGCTACTGAGGATATTGATGAGGACGGTGTTGTGGGTGTAGATTGCAGGCATCGGGATGTAGGTGAGAGAAGGGTCCTAGCTGATGATGGAGTGTTTCTTGTTATTTTTTTGCCATAACTATCAGCTTTTCCCAACACCTTGCCATGAACTCTCATCAATTGGCGTAAATGGATGAGGTTCCAAGAATGTTAAGGTTCCTCCCTCAACTGACTGTGGCTTTACATACACTACAAATGGCTAGACAACTGTTGTCAGGATTTGGGTAGAAATAATTCCACACATAAGAAGTAGTTTTTTTGGTCTTATGCCCAGGCATGAGAATGGCCTTCTTTTTGTCACGTACCAGAACTGCTTTCACTGGTGCAGGACTTACACAATTAACCTCATCCTCATCAACATCCTCATTAGCGCCCTCGTCGGTTACACAAATATCCCTCATCCTACACAAATATCTCATCCTCTTCCAATTCCAAAGTGGCATCCTCAATTGGTGTATCACTGGCTACATTCGGGCTGTTCAGGCACACATCAGCAGAAATGCTGAAAGGGCCCTTCTTTATGGGAACACTATCAGAATGGTCAGGATTACACATACCACTTGTGGATGGACTCTCCTCAGGGATTGGTATCGTCTTATTCTGAGCATACATTTTCCTCTAATGCCTTACTGTTTTCTTGCAGCTCGGCTTTCACACATAACAGTAGTTGTGCACCACTTTTGGACTCCGAATTACTTGGTCTTGCTTGGTCACGAGTGACCTTACAAGAAGAAGCCTCGGTAACATTTTTAGATCTCGCACTAATAGAGAAAGGCGAAGGCCTCATTCTTTCTTTGCCACTGCGTGTGTAGAATGGCATGTTGGTATTTTTTTTTTATGGGCAGTTAACTTTTCCTCTATTACTTTTTTTTTTCTCTTCAACATGGTAAAAGGTGTTTTTTGTGTGTTTTTTTCCCTGACTATGTACTTTTATATAGGTTTTACCAGATGACGTACATGGAAGACTACGAATCCAAAACCAATATGTGATAAAAAATAAGGGTATTTCTCCCACTGAAAATAATATCGCCAGTAGGCGATGTAGGTTAAATAGATTTAATATTCCTTCCACTGAAAATAATGAGGATTGCACACGATGAAAAAATCCATTCAGGTGAATAAATGAAAATTCCTGTGTGTGTGCTGGATGATAGTCTTGCACAGTAATCACAATGCACCTGATCATCGGTGGTAGTCATTTTAACGGTGCCGATAACAACGACAGTGACTACCACAAAGGGAAAAAAACGAAAATGACTTCACCGACTTAGAAGAAATGATGACTGACCTTAACAATGACAGAAGAAGTTCCTGGTAGTGACGATCATGATCTAGTTTTAAAGCGGCAATGCTGCTTGTCATCCGACCTGTTACACTTAAGCCTAAGTGTAATACTTAGGTCGAATAGGAAGCAGCATTGCCGATTTAAAAATAGTGATACAAAGGTCACAATTGAAAATGACGTAGGAACAACATGCCGTTCTTACTAGGGATCGTGATTTTTCTCACTACTAGGAACTTCTTCTGTCATTGATAAGACCAGTCATCATTTCTTCTAAGTCGGGGAAGTCATTTTCGTTTTTTCCCTTCGTGGTAGTCACTGTCAGTGATACCACCTTCGAAATTTCGTACCCCACCCCTGAACACATATGGCAGTCTGTGTTAGTTACAGCTCTTGTAATCTGCCAAAACCAAGATTATATGTTACAGAGTCTAATATGTAGAGATGGGCGGGTCCGGTTCTCCGAGAACCGAACCCACCCGAACTTTGGGTATCCGAGTACCGAGCTGAGCAGCTCGGTACTCTCCCGCCCGTTCCGAATCCAAATCGAGGCCGAACGTCATCGTGACGTCGTCGGATCTCGGGGCTCGGTTCTCGTGATACTTCAACTTTATAAATACACGCCTCCACAGCAATCCATCGCCATTTGACAGAGGGAGAGAGCAGGGTGTAGTCATAGGCTAATTAGAGCAGGGACAGAGAATACAATATTGTTCTTGCAATTGCTTTAACCAAAATCGCTAGTGCAGAGAGGAGGATAGAGGTTTATTATTTTTTCTTAATATTTGGCACTCCCCAGCGCTTTTGGGGTGTCCCCCATAATTGTGCATAAATATTTCTGGCTGTCAAAAGTCATAACTGTCAGCAGTATCTACCAAATAATTTTTAGCACTCCTCAGTGCTTTAGGGATGTCCTCCCTAATTGTGCATTAATATTTCTGGCTGTCAAAAGTCATATCTGTCAGCAGTATCTACTAAATAATTTTTAGCACTCCTCAGTGCTTTTGGGGTGTCCTCCCTAATTGTGCATTAATATTTCTGGCTGTCAAAAGTCATATCTGTCAGCAGTATCTACTAAATAATTTTTAGCGCTCCTCAGTGCTTTTGGGGTGTCCTCCCTAATTGTGCATTAATATTTCTGGCTGTCAAAAGTCATATCTGTCAGCAGTATCTACTAAATCATTTTTAGCACTCCTCAGTGCTTTTGGGGTGTCCTCCCTAATTGTGCATTAATATTTCTGGCTGTCAAAAGTCATATCTGTCAGCAGTATCTACCAAATAATTTTTAGCACTCCCCAGTGATTTGCGCTCAGAATGGATTCAAAGCAGTCCACATATGATCTGAATGAGCAACCAGGTTCTGTCACCAGTCCTGATGTTAGTGTTCCCAGTACGTCATCTGGCCAAGGCGATGTCAAACAACAGAGTGTTTCCAAATTAGTGCAAAAAACAAAAACCCCCAAAAAATTTACTATATTGAAGCGAAAAAGAAGTGTAACTGAGCAAAAGTTAAGTGACGATAAAAAATAAATTGCAAGCATGCCATTCTACACACGCAGTGGCAAAGAGAGAATGAGGCCTTCACCTTTGGCTATTAGTGGCAGATCCCAAAAAGTTACCCAGCCTACAATTGGTGCACAACTACTGTTACGCGTCAAAGCCGAGCTGCAAGATAACAGTGAGGCATTACAGGAGAATATTTGCTCTGATTCACAAATGACAACAATCCCTGTGGAGCGTTCATCCAACAGTGGGATGTCTAATCGTGAGCATTCTGCTGATGTGTGCCTTAATAGCCCGAGTGTAGCCGGTGATACCCAAATTGAGGATGCCACTTTGGAATTAGAAGAGGATGAGGGGGAGATTTGTGTAGGCGACGAGGGCGCTAATGATGATGTTGATGATTATGATGCAGACAGATACCAAATTGCCTTTCTCAATTTCTATTTATATTCTAGATTATATAACGACTGAATAGTTTTCTATTTTACTCCTAGTGGAGAGAGGATCTGATGCAGACAGATACCAAACTGCCTTTGTCTATTTCAATTTATATTGTACAGTATATAACGGCTGAATTTATTAGTATTTTATACAAGTGGAGGGGGGCCTAGAGAGACAGAAACCAAACTGGCTTTCTCCATGCCAATTAATATTGTACAGTCTATAACGGCTGGATTTTTTGGTATTTTATACAAGTGGAGGGGAGCCTAGAGAGACAGAAACCAAACTGGCTTTCTCCATGTCAATTAATATTGTACAGTCTATAATGGCTGAATTTTTTGTTTTTTTAAAAAAGTGGAGGGGGGCCTATAGAGACAGAAAGCAAACTGTCTTTTTCCATTTCTTTACATATTTAACTATAAGTGTAGGGTGTAATATACATCCAAAGACGATGGCTGCATTGCCAATATGCATAGATGGAGAGGAAGACAATCTGTTTTGAATGTAGAATAAATGAAGGCCTACCAACGAAGAATTAAACAGTTTTTTTGGATGATTTATTACCTCAACAATTAGATTACTTATCTCTAAAACAGTTGGAGCACTAAATTGGGTTATTTTAGGCACAAAAACATGGATTTTCCAACAAAATAGCAAAACAAAACCAAACAAAACCAAAACCAAAACCAAAACACGCAATGGCGGTTTTGCAAAACCAAAACCAAAACACGACGGTAATCCAGATCCAAAACCGAATCCAAAACCAAAACACGGGGGTCAGTGACCATCTCTACTAATATGTCCCAAAACCAGCAAGGGGCATGTTACATAACACTCTCCTCACAGAACAATATGTGTATAGGAAGCATACTTCTTATAGAAATAGATATATAAAAACAAATATCTTTATTGCCAGTTATATCTGGCTTAAAACACATAAAAACATTAAAATCAGCAATCTTCAAGAGGAGGATCCAGTCCCTTCAGGGTATGCGCTTAGCCTGGGTAAAAATATGTTATAGCATGTAGAAAACAAGTCAGCTTCTGCAGATAGGATGTTATACAACCAGAGTTGGAGACAGCTTCCTCTGCTCACACAGAACTGTTACAGCTGCTCTCGGATCCCCACTCACACCAACGCGTTTCAAATCAAGTTCTTTATCAAGGAACATACTGGTGATATTATTTTCATTGGGAGAAATATCTTTATTCTTTATCACATATTGGTTTTGGGTTAAATATTATACCATATAACCAGGTCACACTATGTTTTGTATTTTATCTTAAGACATTAGATTAATTTATAAGGCTAATAACACCAGCGTCCATGACAAAGTTGAAAAATCATCATTACATAGTTGAATATTATTTTTATGACAACGTTAGTGTTGCATATGGCTTTAAGTGTCTTTTGCAGTATGAGCTGGGGTGGTTTTAATGGTCAACTATTGATCTCCGTGCATCACAATAATTAACTATATATTCTACAATCAATTTAGAGATTAATGAGCTAAAAATGTAACATATCACTCTCATGTTGAACATGATCTTCAATCCTTGGTGGTCAATTGGTAAGTTGTTGTAATATGTGGGATAATGGTAATATAACATCATCATCATCTATTTATTTATATAGAACCACTAATTCCGCAGTGTTGTACATCAGATACTATTCCCAAGAATTTGGAATAAGGTTCTATATTACAAGCACATAATATGTGAAGAAACATATGACACCACTTTGACTCGATAAAAGCAATAAATTATTACAAATTCTTGATAACAAAACATGTAAATCCACATCCGTATACGTGATCTATATAAATTTTGAACAAATAATTGTGCTATATTACATAGTATCTCTATAATGCAATTAGTACATTAAGTCAATTCTTGCCATACCATTATATTAATTATTATCATACCTCTGTGCTAGGCTATCAGCTACTTGATAAACCTTTAGAACCAGGCTAGTAAAGGTCTTTACCTATAGCAGCTGCCTTTCCTGTAGAACTGAACTTGTTCGGAGGTACTCGGATGCCATCAGGACTTAACTCTAGAGTAATAAAAGCTTATCAGAATTACGATTTTGTGTGTTTCAGTGCAGAAAATGGTTTATAATCAAATTTGTGGACATGGTATTTATCAGTTCTCTTGACATTACAATTGTCTCGGAACGATAATCATGTTCTGGACATTGAAATTTCAGTCAGTTTTGTTTGGACACTCTTATTTATAATTGTTTGGCACTTGTTCTAGTTATTATATTTAAATAATCTTTGGACATAATTATGTTTTTTAACTGGTTCACTAGATACAATCAAATTAATTATGTTTTCAGATATAATCAAGTTATTGAAATTCCCTCTGTAATATAATCATGTCAACACAATTATGCACACTTATACCATTCATGTTTCTTTCCAATCATGTTTTGTTTCCAATCATGTTTATATCACATTATAAATAAAGATATGGATGTTTTATTTTAAACTCTGTTGCTCAATTGAAGTCCCTGTTTTTAATTTTTTTTTATAGTGTATAAAAGCTCTGTCTCCTGAGCTGGTTTACTATTCCTTCTGTATTAATCCATGTGTCTGTTATTAATGTCATTTTTCCTTGTTTTTGCAGTGTGTGGCTTACAACAATACTGTGTTTTATATTGTAAATTATTCATTTAATGGTTTCACAATGTTTGTTACACATTTTTAGAGCAGTGTATAATTTAATTGAATGATTGGTTAACTATAATAAAAGGTAATCAATGTCGCATTTTAAATATTCACTCTTTACATGTAATTATTAAACTTGAAGATGTGGTCATGTTCTCTAAAACAGTTGTACCTCATACCATCTTGAATAAACATACTTCTTGTATGTAGTCAATGTTACACCACATTAATACAGGATCTCTCAAATTAATATATACCTCCTCACTCTTAATTTCTCTATGTTCTATCTCTGTTTTTTTATACAGTGATTTGCAATTCTCTACGCTCAACCCTGATGAAGCAAACATCGTTAATGCAGTCTGGATGTATGGTGGTAACAAACACAGTGAACTTTTTGTCAAACGATGTATCCAGAGATTTCCCACAGTGTGTGCCAGAAAGGGAGGTGTGGGGCATCCTGTTGCATGGGTATTGAGTGATCAATCTTCGGAATTACGTATGGGGTATACAGAAAGACTCTACCGGAATCAAGGAATGATGCGTACAATGATAATTAGGCTGGCTACAGTGTTGAATTCCAAGGGAGCCCCACTCTACTGCTGCGTGGCTCCGGACAATAAGAGTAGTCAAACAGCTACTCTGGCAGCAGGATTCCCGCAGGTTGGCAGATGGCAACAGTGGAAGTTTCAGCCTTTCTGACCTCTATTCTGGTTGTTTATATTTCTTATAAATCATCATTCATTAAACTCTTAGCAAGGAATATGACAGAAAAAAAATGTTTTTTGAAGTGACTTACATTAAACATAGATCTTCTTAAAAGTATACATAGACTGTGTGTGAAACTGAAACTCCAAGTCGTATTGTTAATATTGGTCACTGATAGAAATATTAACAAGCCCCCACCTATGAATATATATATATATATATATATATATATATACATATATATATATATATATATATATATACTGTATGTGTAGAGAGAGGGAGAGAGATACACACACACACACACACACACACACGGTGTGGATCCCCACGATGGCCATATTAAACCTATTGTTGGGGAGCTTGGAGACTCCAAAGAGAGGAGGCCTTCGTACATTTTGCTTTTTTGAGGTCTTGATCTGCCTCACACCTCCACAGGAAAAGTGGGACCTAGTAGAGAGTACTCCTTAGAGCAGAGCCGTAACTAGGGTGGTGTGGGCGGTGCTGTCGCCCAGGGCGCAAGCCCGAGGGGGGCGCAGCAGCCGCCCGCTACCTTCCCCTCTGGCACAGAGTAAAAAAAAAAAGAAAACATTTTTAAAAAAAAATAAAAAAAATTGTGTCCCCTCCCCCGACTCGCGGCACCCCCCCTCCCCCCGCGACTCGTGCGGGGGGGGGGGGTGCCGCGAGTCGGGGGAGTGGGGGGTCGGATGCCGCGAGAGGGGGGAGGGGCTAGTGTGGTGACTGGCTGACGTGCACTCGCAATGTGTTGAGTGCGGCGCAGAGTGATTTCCTGCAGGCTGATGAGGTGAGTGTTTTTGATTGTCTTTATTTTTAGAGTCTTTATTCTGTTCGGGGGATAGGGACAGGTACTGGAGGGGGAGGAATAAGTAAAGAAGACTTCACAGCGGGGAATAAGTGAACATGTGTACAGGGGGGGGGGTGTAGCTTCTTTTAGTTATCTCCAACCTCTGGGCTCTCTGCAATGGGCACAAACCTATCCAGAGATCAACTTTGTATTGTATTGCATGGCAAAAAAATAAATAACTAAAAACACGCAAGAGAAGACAGAAGTATCAAACAAGATATTTAGCAAATGTTGCTTAGATATACAGTCCAATGAGTTAACATTTAAATCCACTTTCCATCAAACAATTTACTGAAACATCAGCTATCGTAAAAATTTGTGCTCTACATTTCAAATAAAATGGATGCAGAGTTATTTTACTTCAAGGCAATAGCAAGACATTTGTGAGTGAACATGGCTGCTGTGGGGGGAGGGGCTGAGTGAGTGAACATGGGGGGGGGCTGAGTGAGTGAACATGGCTGTGGGGGGGGGCTGAGTGAGTGAACATTGCTGTGGGGGGGGGGGCTGAGTGAGTGAACATGGCTGCTGGGGGGGGCTGAGTGAGTGAAGATGGCTGCTGGGGGGGAGGGGGCTGAGTGAGTGAACATGGCTGCTGGGGGGGGGGGGGCTGAGTGAGTGAACATGGCTGCTGGGGGGGGCTGAGTGAGTGAACATGGCTGCTGTGAGGGGGAGCTGAGTGAGTGAACATGGCGGCTGGGGGGGGGCTGAGTGAGTGACCATGGCTGCAGGGGGGGGGGGGGGGAGTGAAAGTTTGTTAATATAGTGTGTGTGGCTGCAGTATTTTAATTAGGCGTGTGAGGGAAAGGAGGATCTTAATATAGTGTGGAAGGTGGGCTATTTAATGGTGGAGTGAAGGTGGGGGCTAATTATTTAAGGTGAGGTGACAGAATATTTAATTTAATGCTGGGGTGGTTTGGGGCTATTATTTGAACATGGGGCTGATTTTGGGGAGGAGGGCTATTTATTAAATGTGAATATGAATTATTCATTGCCGGGGATGGTTGTGGAAAATGGTTATATTTATTAAATGTAAATGCTATTTATTGCTGGGACTGTTTGGAGGGAGGGAAATAAGTTTTGATTAAATGGGTATACTGTCAATTTAATGTTGGGGCTGGTTGGAGGGAAATAGGTCTACTTATTAAATCTGAATATTATTGTTGGGAATGGGGGGAGGCCTAATTATAAAGCGTGAGTGCTATTGATTTAACAACGGGGCTGGTTGGAGTTTTCTAAATCTCATGTACCCATTTTTTTCAAAATAGGGATCCACAGGATCAAGACAAGAAGGAACGGAGCTAAAGAAACCAGCTGCTACATGTGATGAAAGTGACCAAGACAGGTAGGAGAGAGCAGGACAGTCTGACAACTGTCCTGAATCTGATGGGACAGCCCTGAATTTGGGTGGCTGTCTCGCTTATTCAGGATTTGGTCCGACTAAAAGGACAGTTGGGAGGTATGTCCCGCTTCACCACATACTGCTTGTGCAGGCAGAGCTGTGTGCAACTAACAGTAGTGCACACTGTATTGCCTGTTTATTTGTGTAAAATGATAACCATGCTACATCATAGGAGCCCCCCTGCCTTAAGTGCCCCGGGCCCCCCAAAGCCTTAATCCAGCTCTGTATGTGAGGGGCCACTGTGTGTGTATTATGTGTATGTGAGGGGCCACTGTGTGTGTGAAGGGGGAGGCCCAAACCAATATCTTCCCTAGGGCCCCATGAGGTGTAAATCTGGCTCTGATAGATATATATATCATGCATTTGCAAATATGTGTAACAGAATTCTTTCAGTAAAGTTCTAGCCACACCCCCACATTAGGTTGGCCACACCCACTTGGCAAATATCCCTCCCACTTCGAAGGGGGGCGCCGGTGCCCTGTCTCGCCCAGGGCACCGAAATGTCTAGTTACGGCACTGCCTTAGAGTCTTGGAGGACTCCTCTCCTCTTTGATTTTAATCTATTCCACACACATAATTCTGTTTCTAAATATCACAATTTTATTTTAATATTTTACTGGAGATCAGTGGACACTGCATATTGTATATTGGATACACGTTTTAACAATTTGAAAAATGAAATTATTTTTTATTAACTCAAAACTTATTTACTTTGGAAAGTAATTTAGAGTCTTAGAACTGACAGGTTAAAGTAAAGTGCCTCCAACACTGGAACCCATGTTTTCTTGTATTTTTGATGTTTTATAATTTGTTCTAGGAGATCACCCCAATTGAATAAAGTTTTGGAATATACTACTTGTGGAAAATTAAATATAAAGACTATTCTGGTGCAGATTCTTTCTCTATATACTATAATTCCCACCACATCAACTGGTTATTTCTTTGTTGGTTCATATGTGACATGACACAGCTTATAAACCCATACATAATCTTGGTATTATGCAGAGCATCATTCATCAGATTCTCTTTGCTTACACATGTTTGAAGGCTGTGTTAGGCGCTCAGAGGAGCTATTTGATAATGGTAAATATAGACATTGACAGCAACGACCTGTCCATCAATATAAAGACAGAAATTCATTCCAGCAGTGAGACCCCAGGCCTGGGCAAGAGCCACCTGTCTCTATACGACTTGTTTGTCAGTGGCATTGGAGTATATGCTTCAGTGACTCTATGGACCTAGTTCATTATCATCTGTATTTGTAAAGTTCCACAAAAATCCGCAGCACCAGATAGTCTGCATAGCAAATCATGCAAAAAATCATAATAATCATTACAATCATACATAGAAACAGAGAAGGTACCGACTTCGAGATAGTGGGATGGGAGGGTCCTGTTCCTAGTAGCTCATTCAACCTGGAGAATTTAAATCAACAATCCCAAATCGCCATTCCATTGTATAGGGTGGTCCTGTTTGACTGACAACTCTAGAGAATCTAAACTTTGGCGGAGACCTTTACTGTATAAGATTGATTATATGTTCATAGAACTAAGTAGTATGTAAAAGTCACACACCTATGAATTATGAGGCCCATAATGTCCTGTGACAAAATTGCTAAAGCAAGGAAAAAATAGTCAACAACAGTTTATCAATAGTACAAAACTGGATATCTGGAGTGGTTGGAAATCGCTCCAGTGCCATTTGTGCCTGAATGATGCAAAAAAGACCCTGGGGTCTATATGTTAAAGAGTAATTCGCCTTTAAAATGGAGAAAACAATAGTTTTCTTCGTAAAATGGTGGTAACACAATTTATGAAGGGTTTATGGCAGGAGAAATCAAAGATTTCTGCTGTCATAACCCATTTAATTTTTCTTAATGAAGTCCCCATAGATTAATATGGGGACTGCGATGTTCTATTATTTATAATATTCCAACACAATAATACACAAACAAAAACAAAAGTATATATGATCCTTTCTGAGCGCTCCCTATGGATTGCTGCCTTCGTAAACAAATGAGTGCCACTTCCCTCTATACCCGACATACAATACTAAATATGTATATATCTCAGCTGAATACCATATATGCTACAGAAGTTAAAAACATGATTGTACGTTCTTTCATGGAGCAGTTAGCAGAACAACCTGTCATAGTGACATAGTAACATAGTTGATGAGGTTGAAAAAAAACACCAGTCCATCAAGTTCAACCTATTTTGGATCTCCTGAGATCCCTCACGTATATTTGAAATTGATCCAGAGTAAGCAACCGTCAATCTGTTTCAATTGTGTAAATACCCCCAGACCCAATATTGCAGTCCTATTTTTACCCTTTATCCAGTACTGTCCTTCATTTTAATTAACGGTCGTATCCCTGGATACACTTTTCCGCAAAAAAATTGTCTAACCCTTTCTTAAACATATCTATTGAATCTACCATCACAACCTTCCCTGGCAGTGAATTCCATATCTTGACTGCCCTTACTGTAAAGAACCCCTTCCTTTGCTGGTTGTGAAATTTCCTCTCCTCTAACCTTAGTGGGTGACCACGTGTCCTGTGTATAGTTCTTGGGGTAAAAAGTTCCCATGAAAGTTCTCTGTATTGACCCTTAATGTATTTGTATATAGTAATCATATCTCCTCTTGGACGCTTCTTTTCTAAAGTAAATATGCCTAAACTGGCTAACCTTTCCTCATAACTAAATGACTCCATACCCTTTATCAATTTTGTCGCCCTTCTCTGAACCCTTTCTAGTTACAAATTGTCCTTTTTATAGAGTGGTGCCCAGAACTGTACTGCATATTCAGATGAGGTCATACCAACGATTTATACAGTGGCAAAATTACACTGTCATCCCTTGCATCTATACCCCTTTTTAAGCATGCCAATACTTTATTTGCCCTTGCAGCTGCTGCTTGACATTGAGCACTATTGCTAAGTCTACTGTCTACGAGCACTCCCAAATCCTTTTCCATTATAGATTCTCCTAAATTAATTCCATTTAATTTATGGATTGCGTTCTTGTTTTTGATCCCTAAATGCATAACCTTACATTTATCTATGTTAAACCTCATATTCCATTTGGCCGCCCAATCCTCCAGTTTATTTAAGTCCCTCTGTAGAGAAGCTACATCTTGCTCTGATTTTATTTCCTTACAGAGTTTAGTGTCATCTGCAAAAATAGAAACTTTACTCTCTAAACCATCACCAAGGTCATTAATAAATATATCTGACCAGAGATAAAGTGGATGCCCAGCTGGTTTGACCCGGGTTTATCACATCTGAACGCTGATCTCATCACACTGATCTGGTAGGATTGAATCTACTGTTCAGTAGAGGATTGTTAGACCACTGCAATCACTTGCAATTATATGCTAATTCCATCATATTGCTTGGTAGGAGTGAACTCACTGTTCAATAGAGTATTGTTAGATAATCGTGATAGCGTGTTTTATGTAAAAAAAATTAACATTTATTGTGTTCAATAAACCAGTGTTGTATAAAGGTAATATGCCAGATCACGATTTGCTTTTTTTCTATGTATGTGACCTATGAAAAAGCAAGAGATCGTAAGAAAAGACGAGAGCATTACATCTGAGGATCAAACACCTTTTTAGATATTTATGACTTTGTGTGCAACAAAGTAAGTGCATTGGAAAGGGGGCAAAAGCCTCAGTTTATTAACACTCTTCTCCATAGGTGTATACATGTGGTGTAATTAACTTTTGCTGTTTTTGAGCACAAATTAATAGAGGTTCCTTTCTGGGAATTAGATCTCTTTTTTGGTCTGTTTGGAATTACTAAACTATAATACTGTTCATATCTCTATCTCTTGCATTTACGGTTATCGTTTTGAAGACAACTGATGGGACAATGAATACATCTGTTAAATACTAAGAAAGGAAGAGAATTTGTGAGACTTTACTACTTGACTGTTGAAGCAAAGACTCACCTGAGAGAAACTCAAATTATTGTCAATTGAATTTAAGGAAATCTTTTTTTGTTATTGGAATGACATCTATGATATGGTATTTTTATGAGTTTTATTTGATACGTTAAATCATTTTTAATTTCTGTAGCATATATGGTATGTGTCTGAGATATACACATATTTAGTATCAAAAATAAAAATAAACATACAGCAACAATGAGATAAAAACAAAGGGAAAAAACTCAACTCCTAAAACAAAAAAAAAAAAATAAGAAAGAAGAAAATTACAAACTCTTGTATACATTGTATGCTGCTATGCCTAATATGATAAAATAGCTATGTCAGGAGGACACCCTAGTACTTCTAAGAGCACCACTGCCCTACTAAAAAGGCTCTGTTTCTAGCCGGTTCCTATATTGCAAGGGTCTATTTTGGTCATCGACAAAAGCTAGCCAACTTTGACATTGTCTAATCCCAGATCTAGTGAAATAGAATAAGGAGCATATGAAGTTTCCATATCACAGCTTTGTTGCACCTTTGAGACTACTTTATAAATAGAAGGAAGCACCTTGGACTTCCATGGCTGTGCAATCACTGCCTGCGTCGCAATACAGATGTGGCCACAAACATATTGATCAGAGCCAGAAATACCAGATGGAAACATCTGAAATAAAGTCACTTCTGGTAGCACAGTTATGTCCTGCTGAAGTACAAATACATTGGTCCACAAAAGTTGGACTACTGGACAAACCCAGAAAATGTGGAAGATATTTCAGATTTTCCCACATTTACACCAACAATATTTTCAGACATGAGGCCACATTTTATGTAGATGGGCCGGGGTTAAATAGAGCCTATGAATTCATTTAAAAAAGCATTTCACTAGGATGCAAACATCATGATACCCTGTATGATAAATAGAAGAGAAAATAGATTGCCACTGAGCTGTAGTATAAAGCTGGCCAAAGTCTTGTTCCCAAAGCAGTTGGGAGCAAGATTTGGGCTGTTCATAGGCTAATAGGAGAAGCTTATACCAAAATGAAATAATTGCTCTATTCTGACCAGAGGTCAGTCTGGTCCATATCTGCTGGGGAGGCTTAGGGAACTGAGAGTGGGGAGGGTCCAGTGATTTTATCCAATGTCTCAGTTGGAGAAATGTATAAAAATCTCATACCGGTATATCAATTTGAGACCTGGGGGTAAATGTATTAATGTCCGGATTCTTCAACTCTGGCATGTTCAGCGTTTTCGGCGATTAAATTTCCCTTTACAATGCAGCGCCGCTTTAATTTTAATCGCCGAAGACACTGAACACGCCGGAGTTGAAGAATCCAGACATTAATACATTTACCCCCTAATCTGTGTGACAGGTATAAGACCATCCTTTTTATGTAAGTGTCCCACTGTGGAAACGCCCTTATCAACCCATTGGGATAAATTAACATCAGGGATAAATTTAGCAATAGCAAGCAAAGAAATATTTGAGATGGGCAGCAAGACATCGTGGGTGGTTGCCCACATTTTATCCCATACCTTCAATGAGTCCCTTGTTAATCAGGGCAAACTAGGAGCAAATGGTTGCCATGCTCTTGGTCCACATTAAGTCAGACAGAGGCAAAGAAGAGAAGGCATATTTCTCCAAGTCTACCCAAGGATTTGCCTGGGTAGGAAGAAACCAGTCTCTCATTTGAGACAAAAAGCATGCCTTCTGTTATTTAATCAGATCTGGCAGTGCTACGCCACCTTTCCTCTTGTCTCAGGTCTTACTCCAATACGCCAAACATTAGCCTCCGAAATTTGGTCATCCACCTATTAGGTACGCTCAGTGGTATAGAATGAAATAAATATAATATCTTTTGGAGTATCATTATTTTAAACACAGCAATTTTCCACTTCCATGACACCTCGCAAAACATCCAAGACTTAGTCAGGTTGGAAAGATTCAGGAATAAGGGAGTATAATTTACATTAACTATATTCCTTATTTTAGGAATAATCATTATTCATAAATATTACATCGCAGAAGTTTTCCATGAATAGAAATACCTTGCGTGGAGGTGGGCCAGGAGATCTAGCGAAATATTGACTGGAAGAGCCTCTGTCTTAGAGGTGTTTAGTTTATAATAAGATACTCTGCTGTATTTTTCCAATGTGGCATGCAGGCACAGTAGTGAGGACTCCAGATTTGTGATAAATAAAAGAAGTTAGCAAATAAACACATTTTAAGGGTGGCGTTTCCTAACTCCATCCCATGTCACATAGGTGAGGAGCGAATTGCATGTGCTAACGGCTCTATTGCTTAGAGAAAATTTAAAGGTGACAGGGGAATCCCCTGTCTAGTTCCATTCAAGATTAAAAAAATATGAAAAAGAAATCTATTACTATAGACTCTTGCCGAGGGCTTAGAATATAACACCATTACTGCCCTCAAGATACCATTCCCAGACTCAAACTTGACCAACACTTGCTTCATAAACCCCCAATGTAATCTATCGAACGCTTTTTAAGCGTCCAGAGAAAGAAGTTATAGTTCTAAATGATGTTTATTAGATTGTTCGATAATATTGAATATTCGTCTAGTATTGTAGGATTCCTGTTTTCCCCCAATGAAGCCGACTTGGTGTGGGTGTATCAAGCTGGCAATAATGGGATTTAGCCTGTTGGCAATGAGCTTAGCGTAGAACTAAAAGAAGTGACATAAACATAAAAATTATTAATAAAACCATCAGGACCAAGTGTTTTATCCCTTGGCAGGTCTTTTATGACTCTTTCAATCTCTGGAAGAGATCATGGTGCATTTAAAGAAGCAGAGGTATCCCGATCTAAAATTGGAATATCTGAACTACTGAGAAAACTCTTAACATCCTTTTACTGTGACTGGGCAGTTTTTAGGATTATAAAGTGAGGAATAGTAAGTGGCAAAAAGGTTCGCTATATCCGATGGGTTCAAAACCTTTTTTCCTTCCCCATCAACAAGGAATTTAATCCGGGTTTGAGTCCTATGACTTCTTATTTTTCTAGCCAGGAGTCTGCCGATTCTATTTCCTACTAAATACACTTTCTGACGCATTCGATTAAGCGCGCCCTGAGTAGACAATATTAAAAACTTCTGTAGTTGAGACCTTAAGTCGCTGATCTCTATTTTCCGAGAGCCCTGGATTTTATTAGCCGCTATAAGGAGGCGAGTTCTCTCTCTAATTTCTGTTGGTGGAGTATCTTTGCCCTTTTAAGACGTGCCCACCACTGTATAGCTACCCTTCAAATGACTGTTTTAAGGGCACCCTTATAAGTAAAAATGTATGTGTCTGTTGAATTGTAAGTAGGTATGACCCCCTCTAAAGCATCTACCAACCCCTGTTAAGCTTCTGGGTCGATAAGATGAAAATTTTCATAAGCCTGGAAATTGATAGATATGTGGATTTCCAAATGCATATTAGCAGAGCATGGTCAGACCATGATCTCGGGAGACTCAGAGTGGATAATGTGTTTTGTATCTTCCTGAGCTAACACCCTCCAGACATCGTAGAGGTCAAACTCCTCAAACAATTTAGTAAAAGCCAAAGAGGGGCCTATCTCATCTGAAGTAGTACAAGGACACAAAGGAGACGAGCGTTCCCTCTTGGGATCCACAATGATGTTAAAGTCTTGTAGCACTAGAAAACGTCTATTTTTTTCAATTTCTTGAAAGGTAGATTTAAGAAACGGAATCTGTCTTGAATTTGGCACGTAAAGAGCGACTATATTAACTAGGGAGCTCTCCAATAAGCCTACCAAAATTAAAAGCTGCCCATTTTTATCCTCAATTTTCTTTTTGAGTGTAAATTAAATCTTAGCATTAAACAAAATGGATACTCCATGTTTTTTAAAGGGGCCATTAGCACTTGAGGCAATGTGAGTTTCCTGAACCACAACCATGTCTGATCTATGTTGATAGAAAGAAAAAAAAGCCATATGACACTTATTGAGGGAATTCAAGCCCCTAGCACTTATAGTTAGGAATTTACCATACCATTGGAAATAGGTATTCTATTGTCAGCATACAAACAAGTAAAAAGAAACGAAAAAAGAACTAACTCAAGACATATGGTTAGAGTATTTTCTGGATAAAAAAAGACCAGCAAACTATATAACTTGAAGGATATAACTCTAACCAAAAAGCGATTTTGGTTAGCGATATCCAGACTAAATAAATACATAGCAATCACCCTATAGAAAAAAAATGCTATACATCAGATAGCTTTCTGTATTCAGCCACCCCAACTACCACTATATTACAAAATCAAAGGGGAGAAGAGAAGAGAAAAAGAATGGTTAATATTCAAACATTCCCCCTAAACTTTTAACCAGTCTCTGCAGACAGGAGGCCGTGGGGCTTGAGCCAAAGTTGAGAACCCAACCCCTTATGATTTCAAAGTCTGGAGGCCTTCTTCAACTGTAGAAACGGTGTGGGGTGAATTATTACATTGAATAATCAGTTTAATTGGAAATCCCCATCGATATACTATTTTATACTGTCTCAGGATTTTAGTAAGTGTTTGTAAAGATATCCTCTTGGCAATCGTAGCAGCCGAAAAATCCGAAAATATCTGAAATTCTTTCATGCATTCTGCCAACTCAATGGCTCTGTCAGCCCATAAGATCTTTTCCTAGTATGGTAATAATGCCTTCTCATCAAAGTATCTTAGGGTATGACTCCAGACCAGTTCTTGGTTTAGGGAGCCTATGTATGCAATCAATTAATAGCTCATGGTCAGAGACCGTAGGGAGCAACTTATTGAATAATTCAAACACAAATTTAAAAAGCTCAGGAGCCAGTACAGATTTGGGAATCCCTCTGATCATAAGATTATTTCTCCTAGAGCGTTCCTCCATATCAGCGATTTTATCTGTCAAAAAAGGACCTGTTGTTCCAAACACTCATGAGAGGTTACAAGTTCATTGTGTGATGTCATGAGTTCCTCCATTTTATTTTCGATATTGGAGGTTCTCTCACCTAATACAGAAACTTCGACTTCCACTTCTCGAATACATGATCACATATCTGCTACCAAATCCGATTTAAATGCTGCCAGCATCTTCTGCATAGACTAAACTGTAAGAGGGCTATCCGAATCCAACTGAGGGGGGATACTCATTTCAGCCGGGGAGGTAGGGGGTCATTGCTGCAGTTCTAGCTTTGACCCATCTCTGGCTTCCTTGCTCATAGACATAACTCCCTGCCCAGAGGAGGTCTGTATTTTGAAAAAGTGTCCAGTGAAGGCAAGTTTTGTCAGTTTAACTTTCCCAGGAGCCATATGGCCTTTCTACTTATGGGGATAGCCCTCCTAGCTAAAAGCTTAAACAAATTAACCACTTAATGCAGGTACTATCCCTGTGAATAAATTAATGCCTTACAATACTAATTCACAGCAGGTAAATTTGTCCTTTGTCCTTTGTCCTTAATCAAGGGTATATCCATTGACAGCTAGTAGCTTTATCCTTGACTTTTTCAAGGGCACATCCCTCTCAAAAAAGAAAGGAGAACTTTATCTCCAGGCACTCCACGGAAATCCTCAAAACCACCTAATATCGATGATCACACAAACATTATTGCATATTGTTAACTTGCATCTTTTTCACCTGGAGAGGTGGCGTGAGGTGGGCAGAGACTGGCCAAGCATTGGTAAGTACATGTTTAGGCACCTGCCCCACAATTAGATGTGGAGGCATCAGTAGATACGCCTTCTAGGAAGCGCTTCTCTAATGGGTGCTAGAGGTCTGGTGCAATGATATACAATGATGACAATGACTAACCGCAACATTATCTAGCCGCTTCTGATTGACTGATTGTGTATTGACCCATGCTGCTGATATTACTTAATTCATTAGGGTACGGCTATATTATATCAAGTAGCAGCCATCTATTCACGTTACTTAATTGACATTTCCATTTTGACGACTGCAGGAAATAAAATTTGCAATTCATTTTATAAAGGGATAAAAGCAACAGATGCTTGCATTTAATTTAATTTGGATTTTGGATTTGTGTTTATTTTAATTATGCTTAATGATACTTGCAATTTTGACATTTATTAGTAACTGTTAAGACACTATTCTCTGCTGTGTATATGCACTTCATTCCATTATCATATTTTGTACAAATAAAAATTTTATTGTACAAAATGTACCAAAAATTCTCCCATGCTGCTTCCCATTTATGGAATTCCCTACCATGCCCAAACGGACTTTCCCACAGCCTTCAAATCTTTAGATGCTCTATGAAAGCACATTTCTTTTTAGAACCTACTCCGATAACACTAATCACACTAATGCCCCCCTACAACTGTGCCAATCTCCACTCTGAGCTACATTTAATCCCATCTCTAACTCTTTGCTTTCTATACACTACTATGGGGCCTAAGTATGCACACTTGATACACTTTGCATATGCCTGGAGCAAAAGGTACTGTTTTTGAGTTGGATGTCATCATCATGTCCCGACTGTGTCAGTGAGGAGCTGCAGTGAGAGGAAATGACTGCCAACAGAAGAGAAGAAAAGAAGAAGACAGATGATAGGTAAGTAAAGATTTGTGTTTATGCAGTGACATAGTATTCTGGAGGGGGAGAGTGTAATGAGGTGAAGTGTGTGCTGAGGGAGGACATTGTGTGCTGAAGGGGGGCAGTGTGTAATAAGGGAGACAATGTGTGCTGAAGGGAGGACCACGGTGTGCTGAAGGGGGAGTATTATTATTATTATTATTACCATTTATTTATATAGCGCCACTAATTCCGCAGCGCTGTACAGAGAACTCGCTCACATCAGTCCCTGCCCCATTGGGGATCACAGTTTAAATTCCCTAATACGGACAGACAGACACACAGACTAGGGTCAATTTTGTTAGCAGCCAATTAACCTACCAGTATGTTTTTTGGAGTGTGGAAGGAGACCAGAGCACCCGAAGGAAACCCATGCAAACATGGGGAGAGCATACAAACTCCAAACTACTTCTGGAGTAGTGTGTAATAAGGGGGACAATGTGTGCTGAAGTGGGGACAGTATGTGCTGAAGTAGGACAGTGTGTGCTGAAGAAGGGGCAGTGTGTGCTGATGGAGGAACAGTGTGTGTTAATGGGAAAGAAGTGTGTGCTGAAGGGGGAGCAGTGTGTAATAAGGGGAACAGTGTGTAATAAGGAAGACAGTGTATGCTGAAGGGGGACAGTGTGTAATAAGGTGGGCAATGTGTGCTGAAGGCGAGGTAGTGTGTGCTGAAAGGGGACAGTGTGTGCTGAAGGGGGAGACACGGTGTGCTGAAGGGGGGCAGTGTGTGCTGAAGGGGGGGGCAGTGTGTGTTGGAGGGGGACAGTGTATAATAAGGAGGACAGTGTGCAATAAGGCAGACAGTGTGCGCTGAAGAGGGACAGTTTGTGCTGAAGGGAGACAGTGTGTAATAATGGGGACAGTGTGTGCTGAAGGTTTTTTTACATTTGTTAATTTCATTATTTTCCCACCCACCAGAACTGACACGGACACTTGGGTCAATGCAAATTGGCCCCAGCATTTGTTGACCATACTCTGGTCATCCCTTGTATTCATCACACAAGATAACATTTCCTTGCCAATGTATGTAGAATAAAATGCTACACATTGGATCTGTGCAGACCCTCTTGATTCAGGCATGCTCTATATCCCCGGATGCTGACTCCTGTCCCTGGGGCTCTTCTCCACTGTTTTTGCCATGTACTCGTAAAGCCTGAGGTAAATTCCCTTACAAAAGAGAGTTGCTGCATGAAGTCCCTGCATAGGCAGATTGGTCCACTGTTCTGTCACGTTCCTCCTTACTATCTTGTTGTTAGCTCCTGGAGGTCTTACCCTACTGATGCATAGACTGATGACTAGATTCCTCATGGGCTGCTGCCTTTCCAGAACCATGCTGTGCCCTAGAGATGCTCTGCAGACAGAGTGAAAAACTAAGATGCTTCAGCGTAATCTTGACTGCCGAGTGCCTGTTGTGTGACCCAGCTTTTCTTAACTGGTTCCCACCCCCATCTTAAGATTTAGACCTCTAAGGATGGTTCTGTCACCAGCACTGTGTCTGCAGTTCTTCTTCAGTATCACACATGTTACAAATTGTGGCACCAAACCACCAGTACTTGATGGTGTAGCTACCTGTCACTGAAAACACCAGAGAACACTCCTTCCCTTCTCCTAATACATACCCCACTTTGGGATTAGCTTTACCTTCATATCTGACTTTCTTTCTGTTATCCTTTAAACCTCGGTCAGATATGTTCCCCTTCCACAACTCTTTGCTTGTCTCCAGAGTCTTCTTTATTAATGCGATCACATTAAGTTCTGCTTACTCATAATGGGTAGACTGTATAGAGAAAATAATTTGCATGCTTATAAAGAAAAGTTTTGTATTTTTGCCCCAAATATCAGCTTCTAGCGACAGGTATTATACTGGTTTGAACTGTTGTTACTAACATTTATTATTCTTTATTATTATTGTTATTTTTGTAAAAAGGTGATATAATTATTTTTTTTCTATATTATATTATGTTGATTATAATATTGTCATTATTTAATGTTTTATTTTTATTTTATTTATAATTATTATTATTATTATTATTAATAAGTTAACACAATAAATTTAATTCAAATAAAATACACATACATAAAGCTCTCATGGAGGTGCAGAGAAGTGTAGGGAGTGATCTTCTTACATATTTCCATATACATACAATGACACATGAAATGCAAAACAAACACAGTATAGTGTAATAAGATGAAATTAGATATCCTCCACCATCCTTTTTACGTTTACTACATTTTAAATACTAAAAGTTTTAGCCATGTACATAACATTATTGTTATAAAATAAAAGACAATTAAATTTATTGTATAGAATAAAGGGTATGGATAAAATTGTAGCGCTCCTCCAAAAGCCGCTTCTGACTGTATATATAGATTTCCACTAAATCCAAAATAGGCAATATTCAAATAAAATATACATACAAAAAGATCTCATGGATGTCCAGAGAAGTGTAGGGAGTGATCTTCTTATATATTTCCATATACATACAATGACACATGAAATGCAAAAAAAACACAATATAGTGTAATAAGATGAAACTATATATCCTCCACCATAGAAACACTCACAAAGTTCCCAATAAAAGCAAAGATCCTCCTCCAATTCTAAAGGTGTGGGGAAATGATGCACTCATCCATCATGTGCCATAAAATGGAGGCTTACTTCCAATATCATGCTCACAGGAAGCTTTCTTGGTTACTTGTGTTGCATGTACAATCAAACTTGTCTTCAGATCAAAGTGTAGACTATAGGGATGTTAGGATAAGACTTCCATCATCCAGGTGTATGTGAAAAAAGCCATAAAAACTATATGGTGCATTACCATTTTAATGTAGTAAAACAAAAAAAACAAACAAACATATAATATAAAGGCAAAATGCACATATATATAAATGGATATAGAACATCCTTCTTGTGAGGGAGGGTAACCCTACCGAAAACAGGACAATAACAGGTGAGGATATATGGATCGCATAACTGTTCCAACTGTCTTTTCTCCAATGGGTGCGTCCGAAACAATAGGAGTCCAATTAGATGTTAACCAACGCGTCTCAACTCCTATCTGGAGTTTTTCTCAAATTCTGAAATAAATTTCCTTTATGTCCGTACGATTAGCTTTAATATGGTCCTGATTAACACCTGTCACCTTGACTTTATCTATCTTACCATCACCAGAACTGGCTGAAGGGGATTCCATTAGGACAGATGAAAATAATTAAAAGAAATTGCACAGAGAAGGAGGTGTTGGATAGTCAGATTAAGGTGTTTTCAAGATAAGGGATTTAAAATCACAACTAGATAAGGCCAAGAAGGATCTTAATAAGATGAAGTGGAAGGTGAGAATAAATTTAAATGGGCTTTTATTACACAGTTCAATAAAGACCATAAAGGGATGGAGAATATCGTTTTACAAACTTTGAGGATTATTGAAAAGAGATGAAGTAATTGGACAGACTCTACCAGATAAACCTTTGTTTATCTACATAAAGGCACTGAATCTAAAAGATAAATTAGTCAAAAATATGATGCCAGAGAGTGTCAATAGACCGATTAAAACTAAAGGCATGTGTACAGCATGTAGGACCTGTACTTCAGTCAAAAGTAAAATCAATGAGTTTAAAGTTAAGAATTGTATCTATAAAATAGATCAATTCATCACTTGTCACACCAATTATGTAGTATATATTATTGAATGTAACTGTGGTCTGATGTACGTTGGACGTACCTCATGCACATTAGAGGCCTGTATTAGAGAACATAACACTAATATTAAGAAAGGCCTCAGTACACATGCTCTGTCTCTTCATTTTAAAAATGTACATGCTTGTAATGTCAACCATATTTAGGAGCTTCTGGGCCATCCAGAATACAGACCCCCATTGGAGAAATAGAGATACGAAGATTAGACTAGACTACAGATTAGGCAGAAATCCATTGGACCTATACTCTCAACACCTTGATCCCGAGGGGCCCGAATTCAGACTTTGAACTGAAATGGTTTCTTTAAAATGTATTTATTTAAAATGTAATGCTTGAAGTGAATATAAGAAGTATTGACTGTGTTTATCTTTTTTATGTCGGAGCTCATTGCTCCTACTTAGGAAATGGAGAGAACAAACATCATTTGAACCACTGCAATTTGTCATCTATGACAAGGAGAGAGTTCTGTAGAGGTTGTATTAGGATTTCCATACATGTCTCATGGATGTCATGTTCCTATTTATTTTATTTTGAATTATATTTATTCATGTATTTATACAATGTTTGACCCTCTTGTTTTATTTATTCATATGAGATTGGATGTATATCTATATATTTATAATAGCTATGTTACATTGGTTGGATATGTAAACTAGACCTAATCTCAGGCGCACTTATAAACCTGTTTATATGTTTGAAAACACATTTGTAATCGAGGATGGGTTTATCGTGCTTTGACAAGTCTCATTAAGATTTTAGTGTTACGATAGTAAAATGATATATTCAAGCCTCGATATAAGTCAAACTGCTATCTCACAATTCCAAGCCTCGTTTTCGTGTGTACAAGCCTCGGTGTGATACACTACTTCCTGAATCGTCAAGTCGGGGCTACAGGTGTTAATCAAAACCATATAAAAGCTAACCGAATGAACATAGAGGAAATTAATTTCAGCCTTGAGAAAGGCTCCAGGGGGTAAATGTATCATTCTCCAGATTCTACAAGTTTCGGTGCCATCGATGCCAATACAGAACTCTGATAGAGGTGTTACAGGCACTAGGAATTTTACCCAGAATTCACCAGGTGGAATTTCACTTTACCAGAGGCGCAGAGTCTAACACAGTGGCTGGTCTTCTCCAGGAACTCCCGCAAGGGAGTATGGTTTTAGCGGCTGCCACTGTGCAGGTCGCGGCCCTCTGGGAAGTGTGGTGAATATACGGAACTGTACAACTGAATAGAAAAGGGAATGTCAATGATATAAATGCAGAGTCTCTGAACAATGGAAACAATGGTAACATGGTAGACTGATGAGCAGTAATAAAAGGAGGAAAAAGTTCCAAAGTGCATTAGCACACAGGTAGCATGCAGCAGACCAATATATGCCAACTGGATAAAGTCTATGGAAGGACCAATCAATAATGCAGCAGGAGAGTCAGCAACTCGCAGCTATACTTCAGAGGCACTATAGGCTTTAGTCCTAATAACAGGTACCATGCAAAATAGTAGGGTAAGCTGTTCCTGACATATGTTCCCGCTAGTAACTGGAAAGACTTGTGCAGATGCAGGTATGTTATCAGGTGACGTAGAGTGGTCTGCGACTAGCAAGTTGTACCACTGATATGGAGAGACGACTTGTCCAGGTGCAGGTATGTTATCAAGTAGCGTAGAGTGGTCTGCGACTAGCAAGTTGTACCACTAATATGGAGAGATGACTTGTCCAGGTGCAGGTATGTTATCAGGTAGCGTAGAGTGGTCTGCGACTAGCAAGTTGTACCACTAATATGGAGAGACGACTTGTCCAGGTGCAGGTATGTTATCAGGTAGCGTAGAGTGGTCTGCGGCTGACAAGTTGTATCACGATATGGAGAGAAGGCTTGTCCAGGTGCAGATATGTAACAAGGTAGCGTGGAGTGCTCTGCGGCTGACAAGTTGTACCACGATAAGGAGAGAAGGCTTGTCCAGGTGCAGATATGTAACAAGGTAGCGTGGATTGGTCTGCGGCTGACAAGTTGTACCAGGAAATGGAGAGAAGGCTTGTCCAGGCGCAGGTATGTAACAAGGTAGCATGGAGTGGTCTGCGGCTGACAAGTTGTACCACGACATGGAGAGAAGGCTTGTCCAGGCGCAGGTATGTTCCACAGCAAACAGAGAGCACGAGTAGAAACACCTCGGAGTCACAAGGGAATGAGAACCAAAGAACAGGCAACGGTAATAGAGTAACAGGTGCCTTAAGTAGTGAGAGGTGATTGATTGACCAATGAGACTATGAGCAAAGTTTTAACAGTTCGTGGTTTCTGCACATGCGCAAAACTTGGTCAAGATGGCGGATGGCCGCGGCGCCGAACAGGCGCCGGCAAGAGAGAGAGAGAGACCCATGTCCCAAACCAGAGGCACTAACCGTCCGGTGAGTGACAAGAGGTAGCCTAGCAATGCTTAATAGAAACTCTTGCAAATTTTTTTGTTCCTGCATGGCAAGTAGGCACAAGGTTCTATTCCAGATGTTTCATTGTCAGAAGGTCATCAGGAACCTTTCACACGGTCATTGATTTGAAAAGGCTCACAAGCACCTAACAGTGTCTGTGAATTTTATCCTTACACCATTGTATAAACCGTATCTCATCCGCACGTCATATAGGGAAGGTAAAATTAAAAATACCATATGGTGCAGTATTTTTAGGATAAAGAATTTAATTAGCATAAAATATAGAATACAAACTCACATAATACATATAAAAATTATACAAATACTGCACCATATGGTATTTTTTATTTTATCTTCCATATCTGACATGCGGATGAGATACGGTTTATACCGGCGGCTCCCAGGGGTGCCGCGGCGCTGTGACTGGGGTGCCGCGGGCCAGCCCTAGAAAAAAGAAAGCAAACAGAAGCTTACCAATCCGCGCGGTGCTAGGACCCAGCAGCCTCCTCTCTCCCGCAGCTGTCACTGAATATCGACGACAGTGACAGCTGCGCGAGAGAGGAGGCTGCAGGGTCCTAGCGCCGTGCGGATTAGTAAGTTTCTGTTTGCTTTCTTTTTTCCTATAGCTGGCGCCTGGCGCGGGGCAGAGGAGGGGGACGGAGGGCAGAGGGCAGAGAGCATAAGAGGGGGACAGAGAGCAGAGGAGGAGGGCAGATGGCAGAGGAGGGCAGAGAGCAGACGAGGGGGACAGAGGGCAGAGGAGGAGGGCAGATGGCAGAGGAGGGGGACAGATGGCAGAGGAGGGGGACAGATGGCAGAGAAGGAGGGCAGATGGCAGAGGAGGGTGACAGATGGCAGAGGAGGGGCGCAGATGGCAGAGGAGGGGAGATGGCAGAGGAGGAGGGAAGATGGCAGAGGAGGGGCGCAGATGGCAGAGGAGGGGCGCAGATGGCAGAGGAGGGTGACAGGGAGCAGAGGAGGGTGACAGAGAGCAGAAGAGGAGGGTAGATGGCAGAGGAGGGGGACAGATGGCAGAGGAGGGGGACAGATGGCAGAGGAGGGTGACAGATGGCAAAGGAGGGCAGAGGAGGGGCGCAGATGGCAGAGGAGGGGCGCAGATGGCAGAGGAGGGGCGACAGAGAGCAGAGGAGGGGCGACAGAGAGCAGAGGAGGAGGGCAGATGGCAGAGGAGGGTGACAGAGAGCAGAGGAGGGTGACAGAGAGCAGAGGAGGGTGACAGAGAGAAGAGGAGGGGGACAGAGAGCAGAGGAGGGGGACAGAGAGCAGAGGAGGAGGGCAGATGGCAGAAGAGGAGGGCAGATGGCAGAGGAGGGGGACAGAGAGCAGAGGAGGATGGCAGAGGAAGGGCGACAGAGAGCATAGGAGGGTGACAGAGAGCAGAGGAGGAGGGCAGATGGCAGAGGGTGACAGATGGCAGAGGAGGGGGACAGAGGGCAGAGGAGGGTGACAGAGAGCAGAGGAGGGTGACAGAGAGCAGAGTAGGGTGACAGAGAGCAGAGGAGGAGGGCGCAGAGGGCAGAGGAGGGGGACATGCGGATGAGATACGGTTTATAGCGGCGGCTCCCAGGGGTGCCGCGGCACTGTCACTGGGGTGCCGCGGGCCAGCCCTAGAAAAAAGAAAGCAAACAGAAGCTTACCAATCCGCGCGGTGCTAGGACCCAGCAGCCTCCTCTCTCCCGCAGCTGTCACTGAATATCGACGTCAGTGACAGCTGCGCGAGAGAGGAGGCTGCAGGGTCCTAGCGCCGCGCGGATTAGTAAGTTTCTGTTTGCTTTCTTTTTTTCTATAGCTGGCGCCTGGCGCGGGGCAGAGGAGGGGGACGGAGGGCAGAGGGCAGAGAGCAGAAGAGGGGGACAGAGAGCAGAGGAGGAGGGCAGATGGCAGAGGAGGGCAGAGAGCAGAGGAGGGGGACAGAGGGCAGATGAGGAGGGCAGATGGCAGAGGAGGGGGACAGATGGCAGAGGAGGGGGACAGATGGCAGAGGAGGAGGGCAGATGGCAGAGGAGGGTGACAGATGGCAGAGGAGGGGCGCAGATGGCAGAGGAGGGGAGATGGCAGAGGAGGAGGGAAGATGGCAGAGGAGGGGCGCAGATGGCAGAGGAGGGGCGCAGATGGCAGAGGAGGGTGACAGGGAGCAGAGGAGGGTGACAGAGAGCAGAAGAGGAGGGTAGATGGCAGAGGAGGGGGACAGATGGCAGAGGAGGGGGACAGATGGCAGAGGAGGGTGACAGATGGCAAAGGAGAGCAGAGGAGGGGCGCAGATGGCAGAGGAGGGGCGCAGATGGCAGAGGAGGGGCGACAGAGAGCAGAGGAGGGGCGACAGAGAGCAGAGGAGGAGGGCAGATGGCAGAGGAGGGTGACAGAGAGCAGAGGAGGGTGACAGAGAGCAGAGGAGGGTGACAGAGAGAAGAGGAGGGGGACAGAGAGCAGAGGAGGGGGACAGAGAGCAGAGGAGGAGGGCAGATGGCAGAAGAGGAGGGCAGATGGCAGAGGAGGGGGACAGAGAGCAGAGGAGGATGGCAGAGGAGGGGCGACAGAGAGCATAGGAGGGTGACAGAGAGCAGAGGAGGAGGGCAGATGGCAGAGGAGGGTGACAGATGGCAGAGGAGGGGGACAGAGGGCAGAGGAGGGTGACAGAGAGCAGAGGAGGGTGACAGAGAGCAGAGTAGGGTGACAGAGAGCAGAGGAGGAGGGCGCAGAGGGCAGAGGAGGGGGACATGCGGATGAGATGCGGTTTATACCGACGGCTCCCAGGGGTGCCGCGGCGCTGTCACTGGGGTGCCGCGGGCCAGCCCTAGAAAAAAGAAAGCAAACAGAAGCTTACCAATCCGCGCGGTGCTAGGACCCAGCAGCCTCCTCTCTCCCGCAGCTGTCACTGAATATCGACGTCAGTGACAGCTGCGCGAGAGAGGAGGCTGCAGGGTCCTAGCGCTGCGCGGATTAGTAAGTTTCTGTTTGCTTTCTTTTTTTCTATAGCTGGCGCCTGGCGCGGGGCAGAGGAGGGGGACGGAGGGCAGAGGGCAGAGAGCAGAAGAGGGGGACAGAGAGCAGAGGAGGAGGGCAGATGGCAGAGGAGGGCAGAGAGCAGAGGAAGGGGACAGAGGGCAGAGGAGGAGGGCAGATGGCAGAGGAGGGGGACAGATGGCAGAGGAGGGGGACAGATGGCAGAGGAGGAGGGCAGATGGCAGAGGAGGGTGACAGATGGCAGAGGAGGGGCGCAGATGGCAGAGGAGGGGAGATGGCAGAGGAGGAGGGAAGATGGCAGAGGAGGGGCGCAGATGGCAGAGGAGGGGCGCAGATGGAAGAGGAGGGTGACAGGGAGCAGAGGAGGGTGACAGAGAGCAGAGGAGGAGGGCAGATGGCAGAGGAGGGGGACAGATGGCAGAGGAGGGGGACAGATAACAGAGGAGGGTGACAGATGGCAGAGGAGGGCAGAGGAGGGGCGCAGATGGCAGAGGAGGGGCGCAGATGGCAGAGGAGGGGCGACAGAGAGCAGAGGAGGGGCGACAGAGAGCAGAGGAGGAGGGCAGATGGCAGAGGAGGGTGACAGAGAGCAGAGGAGGGTGACAGAGAGCAGAGGAGGGTGACAGAGAGAAGAGGAGGGGGACAAAGAGCAGAGGAGGGGGACAGAGAGCAGAGGAGGAGGGCAGATGGCAGAAGAGGAGGGCAGATGGCAGAGGAGGGGCGACAGAGAGCAGAGGAGGGTGACAGAGAGCAGAGGAGGAGGGCAGATGGCAGAGGAGGGTGACAGATGGCAGAGGAGAGGGACAGAGGGCAGAGGAGGGTGACAGAGAGCAGAGGAGGGTGACAGAGAGCAGAGGAGGAGGGCGCAGAGGGCAGAGGAGGGGGACAGAGGGCAGAGGAGGGGGACAGAGGGCAGAGGAGGAGGGCAGATGGCAAAGGAGGGGCGCAGATGGCAGAGGAGGGTGACAGAGAGCAGAGGAGGGTGACAGAGAGCAGAGGAGGAGGGCAGAGGGCAGAGGAGGGGTACAGAGGGCAGAGGAGGGGGACAGAGGGCAGAGGAGGGAGACAGAGAGCAGAGGAGGGTGACAGAGAGCAGAGGAGGAGGGCAGATGGCAGAGGAGGGGCGACAGAGAGCAGAGGAGGGGCGACAGAGAGCAGAGGAGGAGGGCAGATGGCAGAGGAGGGTGACAGAGAGCAGAGGAGGGTGACAGAGAGCAGAGGAGGGTGACAGAGAGAAGAGGAGGGGGACAAAGAGCAGAGGAGGGGGACAGAGAGCAGAGGAGGAGGGCAGATTGCAGAAGAGGAGGGCAGATGGCAGAGGAGGGGCGACAGAGAGCAGAGGAGGGTGACAGAGAGCAGAGGAGGAGGGCAGATGGCAGAGGAGGGTGACAGATGGCAGAGGAGAGGGACAGAGGGCAGAGGAGGGTGACAGAGAGCAGAGGAGGGTGACAGAGAGCAGAGGAGGAGGGCACAGAGGGCAGAGGAGGGGGACAGATGGCAGAGGAGCGGGTCAGATGGCAGAGGAGGGGGTCAGATGGCAGAGGAGGGGGACAGATGGCAGAGGAGGGGGACAGTTGGCAGAGGAGGAGGGCAGATGGCAGAGGAGGGTGACGGCGTGAGAGAGGGCAGAGGAGGGTGACGGCGTGAGAGAGGGCAGAGGAGGGTGACAGCGTGACAGAGAGCAGAGGAGGGGACAGAGGGGGCAACGTGAGAGAGGGCAGTGTGCCTGGTTGCAGAGGGGGCAGTGTGCCTGGTTGCAGAGGGGGCAGTGTGCCTGGTTGCAGAGGGGGCAGTGTGCCTGGATGCAGAGGGAAAAGAGTGTCTGGATGCAGAGGGGCATTTTTGCATACAACTAAATAAGTATTTCTGTCGTAACCTAAATACTTATTACAATTTTTTTACCCAACTACTTCTAAAACAGGACTGCTTAGTAATTATTTTGGAAGAGTGCCTTGACTTTGTTTGAGAATAAGCTGCAACTTGTATTTTACACCTTTATATTGGGTGTTATAGTACAGCATTTGTTTCCTGGTTTATTCTCCACTGGTGTTTCCGGTCCTACTGTGGGTTCTTGTGTGATCCCAATATTATACCAATATACTACACTATTGTGCGTCTCTTCCTCCATTTTTCTTTTATAGGTCATTTCCATGCTATACCGCTTGGTAAAAAGGATTGGCAGCCACCTGCACATGGGGAGTGTTTATTGAGAAGAAGATAGACTTTATACTGGACTATTGGTGATTTGTTACAAGTGCCATTTGTTGTATCGTGTAATTTTTAAATATATATATATATATATATATATATATATATATATAAAAAAATATATATATATATATATATATATATATATATATATATATATATATATATATACATTGTCACGGGCACTAGGAGTCTTTACCCAGGGATCACCAGGTGATAGGCTTACCAGAGCAGTATAGGTGGTAATATGGTACTCTGGTAGCAGGGTGATCACGGAACAGGAAATAGCAGATGATGAGATGCTCAGGAAAGTCTATGACTAGCAGCACTGGCAATATGGAGGTAGTAATACACGAGGAACTGTATGGACAAAGGACACGTGAAGGTAGTCAGTGGTCTGCGTTAGCAAGTTGTACCACTGCTATGTGAGAGGATACTGGAACAGGTGAAACTGGAAACAGGGATCAGTGGTCTGCCACTAGCAAGTTGTACCACTGAATATATATGTGGGGAGGTGCACGGGGAGAGACTGCAACACAAGATATACACGGGCACCTTGACTTTGATCCACAGTAATATGCACAATATAAATGTATAGATGACTGAACAACACTGCCAATATAGAAAGTCTCTTGAAGTAATCCAGCACGAGATAACACAGTCAAGGATGGCAATAGACTCAGCGGATAGCACACTCCAGAGGAGAACCAACACAGTCCAGCAAGGTATGCAATACACAGCACAGTCAATGAGAAGTATGCATACCGTGGTTCAGGAGAAGGCAGTCAGACAGGAGTGCAGAGATACCTGAACGGCAGGAGGCCGGCAGGATGTGAAGTCCCTGGATGGGTGAAGCGGTGGTCTAGTAGGTGCAGCGCACAGGTAGGTAGACCAGCAGGGAACACAGGAAAGCGTGGAGAGCGGATCAGCAGTAGATGGATGAGTAGCGCTGAGGAGTAGCAGCAGCGGGTCTCTGCGGGAACACGGAGGTAGCCAATAGCAACCAGCAGGTGCAGTAACGATGGCACACGGGAGAGCAGAGTTGAACTGGAACTGTTGATCACGGAGAGTAGCGGGTAGCAATAGTGGCAGAAGACTCAAGGAAACACGGGAGAGTTGACAAGGACTGAAGACTGAAGCGCATAGAGGCAGCGGATAGGAATCAGCCAAACAGTCACGATGAGACACAGACGGGTTGCAGGTTGAAGACTGTAGTGCACGGAGGCAGCGGATAGGAATCAGCTAGCAGTCACGATGATGAAACACAGACGAGTTGCAGGTTGAAGACTGTAGTGCACGGAGGCAGCGGATAGGAATCAGCTAGCAGTCACGATGATGAAACACAGACGAGTTGCAGGTTGAAGCCTGTAGTGCACGGAGGCAGCGGATAGGAATCAGCTGGCAGTCACAATCATGAACAGGTGAGTGGATGTGAATGAAAGACTGTAGTGCACGGAGACAGCGGATAGGCATCAGCTAACAGTCCCAATGATACATGGTAGAGTTGAAGTGGTTAGAAGACTGTAGTGCACGGAGGCAGCGGATAGGAATCAGCTCACAGTCACGATGATACAGTAGATGGTAGAAGTGGTATGGGAACCACAGTAGTAGAAGTGGTTTGGAAACCACAGAGGTAGAAGTGGTTTGGAAACCACAGAAATCAGCTGGGCTGAATAAACGAGGAAACACAGGAACACCTTCAGAGACTCATGGGGAATGAGACTCCAAGATCATGCAACGTGGTGTTGACCACAGGTGCTTAATATAGGGAGGTTGCCTGATCTGCCAATTAAGTTAAAGGAACATACACTGAAGGTTTAGAAAGGGCTGCGCATGCGCAGACCCTCAGGATGGAGGACGGCCACGGTTCCTAAATGTCCGGGAAGAAGCACTCACAGTCCGGTGAGTGACAGTACCCCCCCTTTTAAAGGTGGGCACAGAACGCCTGGAACCGGGCTTGTCCGGATTTTTGGAATAAAACTTCTTCAGAAGGGCAGGAGCATTAAGATCTTCAGCTTTGATCCATGAACGCTCTTCAGGACCAAAGCCCTTCCAATGAACGAGGAAACGGAGGACTCCTCGCGAAATTTTTGCATCCAATACCTCAGTAATCTCGAAATCCTCCTCCTGATGAACTTGAACTGGCTGCGGTGCTGAGGGAGGAGCCGAGAAACGGTTGATAATGAGAGGTTTGAGCAAGGACACATGGAAGGCATTGGAAATCCGAAGATTCTTAGGAAGAAGAAGTTTAACACATACTGGATTGATAACTTGAATGATCCTATATGGACCAATAAAACGAGGGGCGAATTTCATAGATGGAACCTTCAAACGAATATTTTTGGTAGATAACCAGACATGATCTCCAATTTTTAGTGGTGGAATAGCCCGCCTCTTCTTATCTGCGAAAGACTTATATTTGTTAGATGTCTTCTTTAAACAGGTTTTGACCTGAGACCAGATATTTTTGAAGGTCTGACAAGCAGTCTCCACAGCAGGAACTTGGGTGGGCGGGAGGGCAGGAAATTCCGGAAAAGACGGATGGTGACCGTAGACCACAAAGAATGGAGTTTTGGATGATGACTCATGGTACATGTTGTTATGGGCGAATTCAGCCCAAGGGAGCAATTCTACCCAGTTGTCTTGGTTGGCTGAAGAGAACATCCTAATAAAAGTCTCAAGATCTTGATTGACTCGTTCCGTTTGTCCGTTAGATTGCGGATGGTAAGACGATGAGAGTGCTAATCGTATGCCCAAGGTTTTACAAAGGGACCGCCAGAATCTGGAAACGAATTGTACTCCTCTATCTGACACAATCTCAGACGGACATCCATGGATGCGGAAGATTTCTTTAATGAAATGTTCAGCCAGAGTAGACGAGGAAGGTAAACCGGACAGAGGGACGAAATGAGCCATCTTCGAAAATCTGTCTACCACTACCCAAATAGTATTGTGATTCTTACTAGGTGGCAAATCAGTAACGAAATCCATACTAATATGGGTCCAAGGCTTGGACGGAATGGGTAGTGGTCGCAGCAACCCTGCTGGAGTTCTGCGGGAGGATTTGAACTGAGAACATAAATCACAGGAAGCAATAAACTCTTTGACGTCTCTCCTCATTGAAGGCCACCAGTAACTTCGAGAGAGAATCTCAAAGGTCTTATGTTCACCGGCGTGTCCAGAAAAACGAGAGGCATGGAACCACGAAAGGATTTTCCTCCTCAGAGTAGGAGGCACGAGGGTCTTCCCAAATGGTAGCGTTTTGGTGGATGAAGCAGCCAGAGAAATACATTTGGGGTCTAGAATAGCATGGTTGGGAACCTCTTCTACATCAGAGGACGTCACAAAAGCTCGAGATAGAGCGTCAGCTTTCTTGTTCTTAGCGGCTGGTTTGAAGGTTATAATTAATTCAAAACGGGAAAAGAAAAGAGACCATCTTGCTTGACGAGGGTTCAAGCATTGAGCAGATTGCAAATATGACAAGTTCTTATGATCCGTGAAGATCGTCACCGGATGGCGAGCTCCTTCCAACAAGTATCTCCATTCCTCTAAAGCAGCTTTGATGGCCAGCAACTCCTTGTCCCCGATAGTATAATTTTTCTCTGCGGGCAGAAGACCCCGAGAGTAGAAGGCACAAGGATGTAATTTTTGTTGCTCCGAGCGTTGGGAGAGAATGGCTCCTAAGCCCACATTAGAGGCATCTACTTCTAGGAAGAAGGGGAGTGTCACATCAGGCTGTCGAAGAATGGGAGCAGACGAGAAGGACTCTTTGAGAATTTGAAAGGCTTGGAGAGCCTCAGATGACCATTGCTTAGTATTAGCCCCTTTCCGAGTTAGGGCCACAATAGGAGATGCAATGGATGAAAAGTCTTGAATGAAGCGTCTATAGTAATTGGCAAAACCTAAAAAACGCTGGATGGCACGAAGAGTAGTTGGCTGAGGCCAATGTAGTACAGCATTTACTTTGTCTGGATCCATCTTCAGGCCAACTCCGGAAACTATATACCCCAAGAATGGAATCTGGGGTAACTCGAATGAACATTTTTCCAATTTACAGAACAATGAGTTTTTCCGTAGTCTGGAGAGGACCTCTGCCACATGTTGGTGATGAGAAGGCAGGTCCTGTGAGAAGATCAATATGTCGTCCAAGTAGACAACGACACATACATATAATAAGTCCCGAAAGATCTCATTGATGAAACCCTGGAAAACAGCGGGGGCATTACACAGCCCGAAGGGCATTACTAAATATTCGTAATGCCCATCTCTGGTGTTGAACGCGGTCTTCCATTCGTCACCGGAACGGATTCTAATTAAATTGTAGGCACCACGAAGATCCAACTTAGTAAATATCCGGGCTCCCTTGATGCGATCAAATAGCTCAGTGATCAGCGGAATGGGATACCGATTCTTGATAGTAATGGCGTTGAGTCCACGAAAATCTATACAAGGGCGTAATGATCCATCCTTCTTTTTGACGAAGAAGAACCCAGCTCCAGCGGGAGAGGTGGAAGGTCGAATGAACCCACGCTGGAGATTCTCCTGTATGTACTCAGATGTAGCTTGAGTTTCAGGTAACGAGAGAGGATAGACCCGACCCCTGGGAGGAGTCTTGCCAGGTAGAAGGTCGATCGGACAATCCCAAGAACGATGAGGAGGAAGACGTTCAGACTGAGCTTTATCAAACACATCGGCAAATGAAGCATACTGAGGAGGGAGTCCCGGGGAGGAAGATGAGATGGAAGATTGCTGTACTTTAAGAGGAATAACTTGAGAAAGACAACGATGGTGACATTCAGACCCCCAAGACGTAACTTGAGGGGTGCGCCAGTCAATCTGGGGAGAGTGACACTGAAGCCATGGAAGGCCTAAGACAATCGGACTTGTCGTAACTGGAAGAATTAAAAACGAAATTTCTTCATGGTGTAGTACACCAATCTGAAGGGTTACTGGATACGTACTCTGGGTGATGAGACCATTGATGAGACGTGATCCATCTATAGCCGTCACAGTAATGGGTGTTTTTAAAGTGATCACTGGTAGGGACCATTGATTCACTAGTGATTTAGAAATGAAATTTCCTGCTGCTCCGGAATCAATCAATGCCTGTGACTCAAAGGATTTGGTAGCAAAGGAGATCGTAACATCAAAAGCGCAGACTTTAGATTTCATGGACAATGGAGAGGACTCCAGGGACCCTAACTTCACCTCTCCAGAACTAGTTAGGGCCTGGCATTTCCCAATCTCTTAGGGCAAGAGCTGAGCATATGCGTGGAATCAGCACAATAGATACAGAGTCTATTCTTTACTCTTCGTTTCCTCTCCTCTGAAGATAATTTGGAACGTCCTATCTCCATGGGAATCACAGAGGATGGAGCTGGACGAAATTGAGGGTTTGAACGAAGAGGTGCTTTGACAGCCGTTGTTTTCTCAGACTCTCTTTCACGAAATCTCATATCTACACGATGGCAAAGAGAGATCAAATCTTCTAGTGACGAAGGAAGCTCTTGGGTAGTCAGTGCATCTTTAATTTTATCGGAGAGCCCCTGCCAGAAGGCGGCAACTAATGCTTCAGTGTTCCACTGAAGTTCAGAGGCTAAGATCCTAAATTGAATGACATACTGTCCTACTGTATGGGAGCTTTGTCGCAAACGAAGAATGCTGGAAGCAGCGGAGGTCACACGACCTGGTTCATCGAACACACTTCGGAACGTGGAAATGAATTTGGCACTATCTTGTAGAATTGGATCGTTTCTTTCCCACAGAGGGGAGGCCCAAGCCAGGGCTTGTCCAGAAAACAATGAAATAAGATAGGCCACTCTGGAACGATGGGTAGAAAAATTTTGAGGTTGGAGTTCAAAATGGACTGAGCATTGGTTAAGGAAACCTCTACAAGTTTTGGGGTCCCCGTCATATTTTAACGGAGTAGGCAGGTGAAGCGTAGGAGCTGTAGACACCTGGGATGGCACTGGGGAAACGGAGGAAAGCACAGGAGCTTCAATATTAGCTGTAACAGTCTGTCCAGATGTTCCTTGGGAGGTTAACGATTGGTAACATTGAAGTAACAGCTGTTGGCGAGCATCCTGTTGCTCCACACGGCTGACCAGATGCTGCAGCATCTCTTTAGCGGTAGGTTCCGTATCTGGGTCTGTCATGGCCTGATCTTACTGTCACGGGCACTAGGAGTCTTTACCCAGGGATCACCAGGTGATAGGCTTACCAGAGCAGTATAGGTGGTAATATGGTACTCTGGTAGCAGGGTGATCACGGAACAGGAAATAGCAGATGATGAGATGCTCAGGAAAGTCTATGACTAGCAGCACTGGCAATATGGAGGTAGTAATACACGAGGAACTGTATGGACAAAGGACACGTGAAGGTAGTCAGTGGTCTGCGGTAGCAAATTGTACCACTGCTATAGTGAGGAGGAATGTCCAACAGAAACGAGGGGGTGATGAGAGTCAGCGGTCTGCGGATAGCAAGTTGTACCGCTGTCTGAGTGAAGGAATAGAATCCAAGTGGAGGTATCCGGGGAGTCAGTGGTCTGCGTTAGCAAGTTGTACCACTGCTATGTGAGAGGATACTGGAACAGGTGAAACTGGAAACAGGGATCAGTGGTCTGCCACTAGCAAGTTGTACCACTGAATATATATGTGGGGAGGTGCACGGGGAGAGACTGCAACACAAGATATACACGGGCACCTTGACTTTGATCCACAGTAATATGCACAATATAAATGTATAGATGACTGAACAACACTGCCAATATAGAAAGTCTCTTGAAGTAATCCAGCACGAGATAACACAGTCAAGGATGGCAATAGACTCAGCGGATAGCACACTCCAGAGGAGAACCAACACAGTCCAGCAAGGTATGCAATACACAGCACAGTCAATGAGAAGTATGCATACCGTGGTTCAGGAGAAGGCAGTCAGACAGGAGTGCAGAGATACCTGAACGGCAGGAGGCCGGCAGGATGTGAAGTCCCTGGATGGGTGAAGCGGTGGTCTAGTAGGTGCAGCGCACAGGTAGGTAGACCAGCAGGGAACACAGGAAAGCGTGGAGAGCGGATCAGCAGTAGATGGATGAGTAGCGCTGAGGAGTAGCAGCAGCGGGTCTCTGCGGGAACACGGAGGTAGCCAATAGCAACCAGCAGGTGCAGTAACGATGGCACATGGGAGAGCAGAGTTGAACTGGAACTGTTGATCACGGAGAGTAGCGGGTAGCAATAGTGGCAGAAGACTCAAGGAAACACGGGAGAGTTGACAAGGACTGAAGACTGAAGCGCATAGAGGCAGCGGATAGGAATCAGCCAAACAGTCACGATGAAACACAGACGGGTTGCAGGTTGAAGACTGTAGTGCACGGAGGCAGCGGAGAGGAATCAGCTAGCAGTCACGATGATGAAACACAGACGAGTTGCAGGTTGAAGACTGTAGTGCACGGAGGCAGCGGATAGGAATCAGCTAGCAGTCACGATGATGAAACACAGACGAGTTGCAGGTTGAAGCCTGTAGTGCACGGAGGCAGCGGATAGGAATCAGCTGGCAGTCACAATCATGAACAGGTGAGTGGATGTGAATGAAAGACTGTAGTGCACGGAGACAGCGGATAGGCATCAGCTAACAGTCCCAATGATACATGGTAGAGTTGAAGTGGTTAGAAGACTGTAGTGCACGGAGGCAGCGGATAGGAATCAGCTCACAGTCACGATGATACAGTAGATGGTAGAAGTGGTATGGGAACCACAGTAGTAGAAGTGGTTTGGAAACCACAGAGGTAGAAGTGGTTTGGAAACCACAGAAATCAGCTGGGCTGAATAAACGAGGAAACACAGGAACACCTTCAGAGACTCATGGGGAATGAGACTCCAAGATCAGGCAACGTGGTGTTGACCACAGGTGCTTAATATAGGGAGGTTGCCTGATCTGCCAATTAAGTTAAAGGAACATACACTGAAGGTTTAGAAAGGGCTGCGCATGCGCAGACCCTCAGGATGGAGGACGGCCACGGTTCCTAAATGTCCGGGAAGAAGCACTCACAGTCCGGTGAGTGACATACATGTATATATGTATATGCAAACATATATATATATATACATATATATATATATATATATATATATATATATATATATTCTGTTTTTTGGGGGAGAGCGTAACTGCTGTATAGGAGGATTTAGGACTTGGTGTATGTTTTATTAGACAGCTATTGGGGCTGAGGAGTGCCTTTGATTGGTGACAACATTGAGAAACTTATAGTTTTTTTACAATTTGGTAAAATATGCCCCATTTTAAAGATAGTGGATTTCACAGAATTTCATAACGTTGCGCATGTCAGATAGAGGTGTGTGCTGGGTGTACTCAGAGTGGCTTCACTTGCGAGTACAAATATAGCTTTGTTTTCCCCCACATAACGATTTAGTTTTGTAAACTGCAGATAAATTAGACATCTTTGTTGACTGTAGATAGGCTAATTAGTGTTTTGGGTCTTAGGGGGGGCACATTGTATCATTATTGGCCCTGGCAGTGCTCTCATTTAAAAGTTTAATACCTCAGAGCGGTGTCAGAGGCGGCTGTTAGGGAATCCATGTTAAACCTCCCGTCCCCTCAGTGAGGTCAGATAATTTATTCATTGCACTGAGCTGGGGGCGAGAGATTTAAAACTGCTTCTATGCTGCTAAAACACTTATCATAGGGAATAGGAGCTGGATAGAGTTGCTGGTTATAGCGTAAGAAAAACACATTAAATACCTAAGCAATGTTGCCAGCTTAAGTTAAATATAACCACATAATTATCTAACACCATGAGAAAATGAGGCATACTACATTTCTGGCTCCGAGGACAGTGGCAGGTGGGGAGTTTGACTGGGGAGGTACACCTGTCAAACCATAACGCAGGTGTCCTAAGGCGAGCTCAGGGAGGACAGAAACCTCCCATGGAGCAGAAGGGCATTTCTGCCCTTCTGGAGCATTTCTGGCAAGGCAATGCAAGGCAAGGAGGAAGCATAGAACCCAAAAAAAATTCCCGTCCAAACTAGCTCTTCTACAGCATTATGTACATGGTCCTGTGTTAATCCTTGACTAATGCCTATGGTCAGCCTAGCACTCAGGGGCGGTGCAAGGGTTCTCGGCGCCCTAGGCAAGCCGCCCCCGCCCGCGCCCCCCGAACACACTAAATAAAAAAAAAATTAGATTTCACTTACCTTTTCTTCCTCTAGCTGCTCCTCGCGATGCATGCTGAGAGGGAAGAGGAGGGGGGAATAACTTTATTCACACTGTCTGTCAGTGACAGACAGTGTGATACCTCAGAGGCGCCGGACAGACTATCACATGATCACTGACTGACGTCAGTGATCATGCGGACATTAAAAAACAGCGGCGGCCGCCCCGCCGCCGCTGCTGTGCATCTCTCTCGTGCCGCTGAACCGCTGACTAGATTAGAAAATCTAGTCAGCGGCGCCCTGCAGGTCCCGGCGCCCTAGGCAACTGCCTAAGGTTGCCTAATGGGAGCGCCGGGCCTGCTAGCACTACTTGTGAAGTATTGCCACTATAATTTACATGATGACCCGAGCCCCCGCATTCTCCCTGCACTGTCCTGGGTAGTCCTCACAGCAGTCCGCGCTCTGGCGGCAGTAGGTATTGCAGTAACATGTGATAGTCCCAGTTGAACTGACAGCGCTACAAGCATTATTCCTTCCCGGACAACACCTGACATGTCTGCGTCTAGCAGAAACACACTGACCACCCAGAAATGGAGCAGAGCAGCAGCCACAACCCAGAACTCCAGAGCTGCATTCTGGGACATCCAGAATCAGGAGGTGACGATGAGGTAAATATGGTGACACAGGGACCTGTACATTGGACAGTCAGCTTATGGATAGATGATATAAGAATCTAAGCTGGCCAGGGTTAAGTGTGTGCCGATCATTTATATGATTTCTAGATTCGGAGTATAGGGCAGATGGTATAGATAGCAGTGCCTGTACTCCTGAGTTACAGATCTGGTCATACAAGGTCAGTGCTGTCTGACCGCCACCGCTGTACAGCTGAACAAACAACATCTCTTCTGGGAGGTTACGTATATAGCCGACAGAGTGCTCTTTAGAACCCCTTTGTCCAGCCCAGCACTCTGATTGATGTCCTAAATGACCAGCCCTGTGACTCCCACCGTCTCCCAGTGTAAAACAAAATCTGGTTTAGAAGAGATAAGTATTGTATTCAGACAAGAATGTTTGTTCCTGATATATTAGACTGGTTAAAGATGAGCCCTTCATTTGTGTGTCTGGAAGGAGCATACATGCTGTCAAATTACTCTGCAGAAACTTCTGCCACTGTGGGCCAGCTGGGAATAGATTATTATATATTATTTATGCTGTTGGGGTGGTTATGTGAGAAGAGATAATAGGGATGATAGAGATTATTGAGGTGCATGCATCAGACAATAAAATTAAGAAACATATACATGTATGTGAGAGTATATATTGTAAATTACATATATTTCATTACAACTGATACTATATGTTGCTTGGAACAGTATGTAAAGTTTATTAAAAGTAAATATTGATGGGATCTATACATAGTTGTTTAAAACAAAAACGAATCCACATTTTTAAATTTATCAAATTACAATTTAGAATGCAATTATTTGCTGTGCTCTACCTGCTTTAAACTTTGTTCAGATCATACCTGAGCTTTTTGAATGGACTCATCATAGACCATCAAACCCACATATATTTCTGTGTTAGGAGGTGAGTGGACGTAGCCTGTGAAATCGTCCACGGGTAAAGTCTCTAGCGGTAGTGTTGTGCTGCGAAGCGTTGAGAAATAGTCTGTTCTCACAATGGGTGCTAAGCAAATGCTAGAGATGGTTAATGAGGTGCTGCCTAAGGAAGGATCGATTGGTTCGGCGAGGTTTCTTATGTTTAAGAAATATGGTGCGTACGCAACACGTGGCAAGGGAGAGCGTGCACAGCGAAAGTAGGCATGGCGCAAAGCGCGCACACAACTGAAGTGAGCGTTGCAAAGCGTGGAGGACTGAGCGCAAGCGTGCCGGCTCTGCAAAATGCGGTTGGGGTCGTAAGTACAGTCGATACCAAAAATGTTAAAAATGTAACCAGTAACCTGTATGTTGTATTAAGTCATGTTAAGTGTAGTGTTCCAGAAGAAGAAAATGAACCCACCGTCATTTCAACCATTGCCCATGCCAGTAACATGCGAGAGGCATCACACGGACATGGAAAAGGAACGTTCCCACCAGCAGGGGCAGCGGCTGAAATTGGTGAGAATAATATAGAAATTAATAGAAAGGGGAACATTCATTGTACTGCAACAGTAATTCCAGCAAGTAGTCCAGAATATAGTGATTTAGTAGGTTTACATCCTGTCCGCACAACAGCAGTTCCCAATGGAAAGGCGGACAAAGATGATGTAGTTCCCATAACACATGTAGAAATGCATTGTCCATGGACTAGATCTGAGATGTTTTCAATTATATCTGATTTCCCTGATCCTAGAAAAGATTTGGCCAAGTGTCAGAAGTTTATTAGATATTTTGGTAACTAATAAAAATTGGTGATTTGTGTTAAGGGCCTGTCTTCCTCTCAATACTGATATACAAAAGTGCATGTTTTTATATTTTTTTCACCATTAGACAGACATGTACTGGATACTGTTATATTTGAAGAAAGTGTTATAGAGATAGACCCCTTTGCCCTGCTCACTTAGCCAAGTAGCTAAATGTGTGGGATTGAAAATGGCATGTGAGTTGGCAGAGGGAAAATCAATTGATATACATTGGTCTTGTCACTCACCGGACCGTGAGTGCCTCTGTGCTGGTGTGTGGTTCTCTATCCTTCCTGCCGGCGCCTGTCCTGAGCCGCGGCCGTCCGCCATCTTGATGGACTGCGCATGCGCAGCATCCATGAACTCTTATGACCTTGCTTTCAACCTAATTGGTGGATCAATCACCTCTCCCTATTTAAGGCACCTGTGGCCATGGTATCGTTGCCTGATCTTGAGTCTCATTCCCTGTGAGTCTCTGAAGGTGTCTCCTGTGCCCTGCTCGTATCTTCAGCTGTCTGCTGGATTACCTGCTCTGCTCATCGGCGGTTCCCATACCCGCTACTGACTCCTGTGTCCTGCTCGTGTCTTCAGCTGTCTGCTGGATTACCTGCTCTGCTCACCTGCGGTTCCCATACCCGCTACAGTCTCTCAGCTCTCCTGCTGTGCCTGCATATCCTCGTTGGACAAGCTTCTCTACTCAGCAGCGGTATGCATACTTGTTATTGACTATCAGCTGTTATCCTGCATATCCGCTTTGGACAAGCTTCTCTACTCAGCAGCGGTATCCATATCCGCTATAGACTATTAGCCGTTACGCTGCATATCTGTTTGAACAAGCTTCTCTACTCAGCAGCGATATGCATACTTGTTATTGACTATCAGTTGTTATCCTGCATATCCGCTTTGGACAAGCCTCTCTACTCAGCAGCGGTATACATACCCGCTATAGACTATTCGCTGGGACGCTGCATATCTGTTTGGGACTAGCTCCTTTGCTCTCCAATTGTATTTATACAGTTATAGACTCTTATCACTCCTCCACTTATCCGCACTTGGACAAGTCCTCACCTCATCACAGCAGTGGTACAACTTGCTATACGCAGACCACTGACTCTCCCGCTACCTACCTACACCTGGACAAGTCTTCCCTTCACAGCAGTGGTACAACTTGCTATACACAGACCACTGACTCTCCCGCTACCTACCTGCACCTGGACAAGTCTTCTCATCACAGCAGTGGTACAACTTGCTATCCGCAGACCACTGACTCTCCCGTTACCTTCCTTCACCTGTTCACGTCCACTCTCCTCTCCTACCAGTACAGCTGCAAGTCGCTGACTCTCCTACCAGTATAGCTGCAAGTCACTGACTCTTATCTATTCCATTGGCATTCTCTCTCCATCTGCTGTTATATACGTTCCTACTGCCCAGAGGTCCGCTGTTTAAACCTCGCCCCTCTGGTAAGCATTGTCAGTACAAAAGTAGGACATTACATGGAGGACTTGTGACAGTGACACAGTTACCAACTGAAGTAGCTGTAAGTTAAGTTCACACTTACACACATAACTGTACATGACTGTCACACCAGGGTGGTCATAGCTGTCAAATAGACAGCAGAGTTTTACGTGACAGCTGACAAATCTATGTTTTGTTTTGTTTTTCATTGTATTGTTTTAAATTGCGCGCACACACACACACACACACACACACACAAATTAGTTAATTATGAGATTTGTGTTACCTGAAGAATAAACAGTCTGGAAGGTGAAGGCAGGTGGTCAGGAGTCTTCTGGACCCTGGAGAGATGGACAAGGTTGACCAGTAGCTCCCAGAGTGTATCTTCCAGACCTAACAGAGGCAGTACATGGTCTGGTTCAGCTGGGTACAGAAGATATGTGCAAGCGGGTAAGAGTATTTTGGGATGCACCAGACGTTTCTTCTCAAGCTAGTAGGAAGGCAATGTCCTGTCTTGATTGAGAGAGTGTCAGGAAGACGATACCAATAGAGACATCCCATACCCCTCCTACAGATGGACTTTCTCCAGGTAAAACAAATCCACGTCATTCAATTACCACCTTGCAGGATCCTCAAGTATGCACTGGTGTACCGATGAAATATATCTGGGTAAAGGTGTATTGAAATGTTTCTAATGTATTGCTGTGTCATGCTCAGGACTTTTGCTATTTGATGTGGTATCCCTAGAGTTATAAAAGATGATAGGTTATTCATGTTATTGGTAATAACTGTATAATGTATGAGCAGTCATAGTGAGTTACATACTTTTGATTAGCCACAAACCAGTGGGAAAATAAAGTAACGGTACTAGCTAGAACGAACTGAATAGAATGAGGGTTGAAACTTAATTGGAGTGGCTGGTAGTTTTGGCCACTAGTCCTCCCCACTATCAAAATCACTCCTAAACTGCCTCTTAACCTGTTGTCTTTTGAAATGTTTTTGACTTTTTTTGTGATGAGTTTGTAACGGAGAAACTGTTCTAGACCTGGAGAGGAAAAACAAATATTGAGACAGCAACCGAGAACCTTCGAAACACTGTCTCCCGAGGTGTTACACTAACGGTTATGATGTTGGACTGGGAGAGTGTCACGAGCCGCGGCGGTAAGCCGCATCCTGGTGTGATCTAGCAGCCAGGCGCGTGCTCTATTTCTATGCTCTGTTTTTATTCTTTGGGATTATCCTTGTTGCATAGATGCAGGAGGGTGTAGGGACATCCTCCAACTCCAGGGGGAGCTCTCATATTATTTAAACTGGTTCATTTATATTTTTATACATGCTTCCTGTTTAGGTTATTACATATGCCAGTTCTAGCTAGTGATTAATTAGCAGCCTCCTGAGGCTGATTGTCAGCCCTGTTCTCCTCTGTCCTGATTGGCTCTCAGTACTATTTAAGGCAGTGAGGTCTGAGCTTCACTGCCGGTTATAGTTCAGTGCTCCTGTGCCTAGCCTGCTCCTGTGCCTCAGTGGTGTATTACCTTTGGAATTCTGAATACCCGTGTATGACCCCTTGCCTGTTTACTGGATTTTGCTGTCTCGCTTGTGTCCCTGATCTTTTGGCCTGTACCCCGGATTCTGCTGACCTGCTCGTGACACTGACCTTTTGGCGTGTTTCTGACTATCCCTTTCTGCAAGTGACCCCTGACCTCGAAACGTTATCTGGAAATACGGTCTGCCATAACACTCCGTTCCTGGGTTCTCCGCAAGCCAGTGCCCATCTCACGACCCTCCGTTGTCTGCGGCCAAGTCTGTCCCCACCACTAGGGGCAACAGTGAACACCAGACTTTCGGAGTAGACTCCGGGTTTTGTGGTACTGGCTGCTGGGGTTCCTAACATTATAACCGGCCAGTGAAACTGGGACACGCTTCCCATGGATGAAAGCGGAACAAACCTTTCTCCAGCTCAGGTTTTGGCGGGCAAAATTCAAACATTGTCTCAGATGGTCCAGGGTCTGTCACATAGGTTGTCTGCGCAAGAGGAATCTGCCAGAACCTCACAAGTCCAGCAAGCTCCCAAATTGAATCTACCGGATCGGTTCTCCGGAAATAGAACCTTATTCCGCAACTTTAAGGAAAGTTGTAAGTTGTATTTTCGCCTCAGGCCTCGGTCTTCAGGATCGGAAATCCAAAGGGTCGGCATTATTATATCTCTCCTGGAGGGTGACCCGCAATCCTGGGCATTTAGCCTGGCACCCACAAGTCCTCCTCTCCAAACTGTGGATGCGTTCTTTGATGCCCTAGGACTCCTGTATGATGATCCTGATAGAGTAGCCTCGGCTGAGACACACCTCAGGGCCCTGAAACAGGGTCGCCGCACGGCGGAGGAATACTGCGCGGAGTTCAGGCGCTGGTCCACAGACAGCGAGTGGAATGACTCGGCACTCCGTAGTCAGTTCGGTTTGGGCCTTTCTGAACAAATAAAAGATTCTCTGGTACAATATCCAGTACCAACTACACTGGAGAATCTCATGCAGCTGGTCATCAAAATTGACCGCAGATTCAAAGAAAGGAAGGCCGAGAAGGACACCTATTTTCCCTCAAGTTCTTTCTTTGTTCCTCCTGCTGCACATTATGAAGCAGCTGAGCCCATGCAGCTGGGTGCGTACCGTCTCACTTCCGAAGAAAAAACCCGGAGACATACCTTAGGCCTTTGTCTGTATTGTGGCCACAGGGGCCACCTCCTTCGTGCTTGTCCAAACAAAGCAGACAAATCGGGAAAAGAGCAAGCCTAGAGAATGTGGAAGAGGTTCGTCTAGGGTTACAAATCATATCTTCCAAAAACGCACTCCTGGTTCCGGCAGTTATCTCCTTTGGAGCACAATCCGCTCCTGTCTCGGCCTTCCTAGATAGTGGCGCCGCTGGAAACTTCCTGGATCTAGACCTGGCTCATTCCTTGGGGATACCCATCATCAAGCTTGAATCACCCATCACTGTCTGTGGTTTGGATGGAGGTCCTCTACCAGGTGGGAAAGTGTGTTCTCGGACGCCACTATTACAACTAACCGTGGGGGCGCTACATTCCGAAGCCTTGTCTTTTTTCCTTATTAGGTGCTCTTCCGTTCCTGTGATCCTGGGACATTCTTGGCTACAGCTCCACAATCCGGTCATTGATTGGAACAAGGGAGACATTATCCACTGGAGTCCATCTTGTTCTTCGTCCTGTTTGTCTACGCCTGTTCGTTTGCTCCAGGTCTCCTTGGATCAGCTGCCGGCACCTTACCATGAGTTTCAAGATGTATTCTCTAAACAGGCAGCTGAGACGTTACCTCCCCATCGTGATTACGATTGTGCTATTGACCTTGTCCCTGACTCTAAACTTCCTAAGGGGAGACTGTACTCTCTCTTGATTCCAGAAACTCAGGCCATGGAGGAGTACATTAAAGAAAATCTGAAAAAAGGCTTCATTAGACCTTCCAGATCCCTGGTAGGAGCCAGTTTCTTCTTTGTGTCTAAGAAGGACGGCTCACTTAGACCCTGTATTGATTTTCGTGGGTTAAATAAGATAATTATCAGGAATACCTACCCACTTCCACTCATATCGGTCCTGTTTGATCAACTTAGAAGTGCCTCCATATTCACCAAGATTGATCTACGAGGAGCGTATAACCTTATACGCATCAAGAGCGGAGATGAATGGAAGACCGCATTCAATACCTATACAGGCCACTATGAGTACCTGATCATGCCTTTTGGTCTATGCAACGCACCTGCTGTCTTCCAGGATTTAATTAATGATGTGCTACAAGAATTCCTGGGGCACTTTGTCGTAGTATACCTGGATGATATCCTCATATATTCTTCATCCTTGGAACAGCACTGTCTCCATGTGAAACAGGTCCTTACTAAACTTTGACAACATCAACTCTTCGCCAAGTTAGAGAAGTGCGAGTTCGATGTCCAAAAAGTCTCGTTTTTAGGATATATTATTTCTCCGGAGGGTTTTTTATGGATCTCAGCAAGGTTCAAGCAGTCTTAGATTGGGTATGCCCAACCAATCTGAAGGCCCTACAAAGATTCTTGGGCTTTGCGAATTATTAAATTATTAATGCAGATTTATTAATTCCTTCTCCGATATTGTGGCTCCTCTTACGGCCCTAACTCAGAAAGGGGCTGATGCTACTAATTGGACCTCGGATGCTATTGCCTCTTTTGAAGCCCTGAAGTCTGCATTTGCCTCCGCTCCAGTCTTAAGACATCCCAATCCTGAATTGTCGTTTGTCGTCGAAGTGGATGCCTCTGATAGAGGTGCTGGTGCCGTCTTATCCCAGAAGGATCCCAGGCATCATAAACTGCACCCATGTGCTTATTTCTCACGAAAATTCTCGGCTGCTGAGAGAAATTATAATGTAGGTAACTGGGAACTTTTGGCTATTAAATGGGCATTTGAGGAATGGCGACATTGACTGGAGGTGCTGTTCATGTCATCTCTGTGCTCACAGACCACAAAAACTTGCTGTTTATTGAATCGACCAAACGTCTTAACTCCAGACAGGCACGTTGGGCCTTGTTCTTTACTCGCTTTAACTTTACTATTTCGTACAGGCCATGTTCAAAAAATGTTAAAGCGGATTCACTCTCCCGCAGCTTTGTGTCCTCTCATGCTCCTTCCATTATGCCGCTTCCTATTGTGCCCTCATCCACCATTCATTCAGGATTGACCCAGGATCTGGGTGCTGTTCTCCAAAGGTTCCAAAGAATCGCTCCTTCTGAGACTCCGTCAGGTAAATTTTTTGTACCAGTCCACCTCAGGAAGGCTGTACTGTCTGAGGCTCATAACAACAAGGTTGCTGGACATCCTGGGACATTCAAGACCACTGAAAGCCTCCTACGCACAGTTTGGTGGCCCTCCTTGACCGCTAATGTTAAAGAATTTGTTCTCTCATGTAAAGAGTGTGCTAAAACCAAGACTCCCAGAAATTCTCTATCGGGTCTACTCATGCCGTTACCCGTTCCTAGTAAACCTTGGTCGCATTTATCGATGGATTTTATTGTAGATTTACCTTGGTCATCCGGTCACAATACGATCTGGGTGGTGGTTGATCGTTTTAGTAAAATGGCTCACTTTATCGCTTTGGCAGGGCTACCCAACGCTCAAACTCTCGCATCATTATCATTATCATCATCATCTCCACGGTTTGCCCGAAGATATTGTCTCTGATCGTGGCTCTCAATTCATTTCTCAGTTCTGGAGATCCTTCTGCAATCACCTTGGCATCAACATCAGTCTATCCTCTGCTTACCACCCACAGTCAAATGGACAAACAGAGAGAGTCAACCAGTCATTAGAACAATTTCTGCGATTCTACATTTCCAAGTTCCATAACAATTGGTCGTCTTTACTCCCCTGGGCCGAATTCGCCTACAATAACTCTTGCCATTTTTCCACCTGCACATCTCCCTTCTTTTGCAACTACGGCCTTCATCCCAGGTCTAATTCTTTTGCTGTTATCAACCCCTCTGCATCTCCTGGGGTACGTCAAACAGCTTCTCATCTCAGAATCATCTGGAAAAAATTCCATGCTGCCTTGCTTCAGGCCTCTGCCCGGTCCAAATTGTTTGCAGATCGTCATCGCAGGAACTGTTCTCTTAAGGTGGGAGACAAAGTCTGGCTGTCCATCCGGCTCAAACAACCCTGCAGAAAATTGGGACCTAGGTTCATTGGACCCTTTTCTATTATTAAAAAAGTCAATCCTGTTGCCTTCAGGTTGAAGATTCCATCTTCCTTGAGAATGCCTAATACGTTTCACTGTTCCCTCCTGAAACCTGTTGTCTTGTCCTCTAAGTTTGAGACTGCTGAACAACCCAAACCTCGACCAGTTAACTTGCATGGTTCCAAGGAATTTATTGTAGAGAAAATTCTTGACTGCAAGAGGGTTCAGGGTCAAACCCATTCTCTTCTACATTGGCGGGGCTACGGCCCAGAAGAACGTTCTTGGGTTCCCCAGAGACGCCTACATGCCAACAAACTTCTCAAGGAATTCTTTAAACGGTTCCCTGGGAAACCGGGATGTCGGGGTTCCTTGACCCCTCCTCAAGTGGGGGCTACTGTCACGAGCCGCGGGGGTAAGCCGCATTCTGGTGTGATCTAGCAGCCAGGCGCGTGCTCTATTTCTATGCTCTGTTTTTATTCTTTGGGATTATCCTTGTTGCATAGATGCAGGAGGGTGTAGTGACATCCTCCAACTCCAGGGGGAGTTTTCATATTATTTAAACTGGTTCATTTATATTTTTATATATGCTTCCTGGTTAGGTTATTACATATGCCAGTTCTAGCTAGCGATTAATTAGCAGCCTCCTGAGGCTGATTGTCAGCCCTGTTCTCCTCTGTCCTGATTGGCTCTCAGTACTATTTAAGGAAGTGAGGTCTGAGCTTCACTGCCGGTTATAGTTCAGTACTCCTGTACCTAGCCTGCTCCTGTGCCTCAGTGGTGTATTACCTTTGGAATTCTGAATAACCGTGTATGACCCCTTGCCTGTTTACTGGATTTTGCTGTCTTGCTTGTATCCCTGATCTTTTGGCCTGTACCCTGGATTCTGCTGACCTGCTCGTGACCCTGACCTTTTGGCATGTTTTTGACTATCCCTTTCTGCAAGTGACCCCTGACCTCGGCTCGTTATCTGGAAATACGGTCTGCCATAACACTCCGTTCCTGGGTTCTCCGCAAGCCAGTGCCCATCTCACAACCCTCCGTTGTCTGCGGCCAAGTCTGTCCCCACCACTAGGGGCAACAGTGAACACCAGACTTTCGGAGTAGACTCCGGGTTTTGTGGTACTGGCTGCTGGTGTTCCTAACAGAGACTAAGTTGTGGAACTGTAATTTCCTATGCTCAGGTTGTTTGACAGACAGGTACCAAGTGTTGATGACCAGCATCATGTCCTTAGGGGTAGCAGAGCGACACTTGTACCCATTCCATCCACTACAGAGAAGTCGACAGCCGAAGAAGGTTCCAATTACACTCGTGAATCTGTTCTGGGAAACCCCAAATGCAGTTAACAACACCTGAGCCGAAGACTTGTGCAAAGACAGTTGTTCTGCATGAAGTAGTAGTTTTTCCTGTTTTTCCTGTTCTGTGTTTGTCTCTCTCATTCTTTTTTCAGGACAGTCAATTCTTTCAATTATGAACGAGTGACAGAGAATGGTTCAGGTAGTTCATATTGAGGAGTTGGGGATGAAGGCGAAGGTGTTAGCACAATCAGTCCAGCCAATTTCTCTATTCAATTCAGGGGTAGAAGGAAAATTTGGAAACCTGGGAGCTTGGAGAAAGTGCGGGGGGCTATTGTCAGAGGAGTATTACGTCCGTAAGTACGTTGACCCCATAGTTGAAGAGAGGTGCATCCAGAGATGCCAGTCCAGTAATATTCGGACTTGAGCAGGCATCCTTGAGAATGATTATCATTCTTGGGTGGGTAAGGTTGTAGACCAAGTAGTGCTGGGTGTGCTCTCAAATGCCTCAGAGATTATATCAAGTAGGACTAGTTCTCTTTCCTCTAAATATTTCTGAGGTACCCTAATTATGGGGTGGGAGATCACTAGGGAAAATGTAAGACAGCTAGGTCCCTTAGTTTGGAGTCTCCCAATATTTGGCAGGCCAATCTCTGTTTCACGTACAAAGAAACTTGAGTATTGGGAAACTGGGAAGAACGAACAGACAATAGCCCGCCCCACAAGTGTTGATGAAAAGAACTGTTGACATTATTAGAGTGTATATACTAACTCAAGCTGAAGAAGATTGTATCTGACATTGTTGATAGACATAGGATGATGTTATTGGTGAACATGCATTATTTAAATGTTGTCTGAGCTAAAAGACATGCTTTTGACAGATGAACATGTTAGGAATGAAGAATTCTTGTAGGATATTCTATATTGTTGATACATGCTCTATCGCACCCTTGTAGGGCATACAAAAGGTTATCTCCAAGCTCCAGAGGTATATGTTCTATAGTTAAAGAAAAATTGTTTCTAGGATTATGACTCTCTTTCATGGTAACCTGTCTGAGATCTACAGACAGCGTGGTCATACACAAAGGGGGACTTACATTACAGAGCAATGAAACGTGGTACTGAGATCCTGCATATAAAATCTTTAAGGTGATAGTTTAGTGTATTATCAAAGGGTGGAGCTGTCAAAGTCGTATAATTGGATGAAAGAAAGTATATTGATTAATATTGTTTTACCGTGCGATTGCGATCAGCACGCCATGTGTTACATGTCATGGCGCAATCGCACGATAAAGTACGCACGCATACACTCGCACTTTCACATTCATTTATATATATATTTCATGTTTATAATGGTTCCACTCCACAGTCGTTTAGGAGCAGATGTTGTTTGGTTTATATTTATATATTATAAGGTTAAATGTACACTTTAGTGATATTTTAAGTTCAGGTCACGGGAAGCATGTCATGTTTGGTATCATTCTAATCCCCTATTTTTCCGCAGTTGTCCGGTTCATTCCCCGAAAGTATCGCACATTGTGTGCGCTAGTTATCGATGATAGGGAATAAATGATTGGACTGATATTGTCTATGTAATGCTAATAGACCAGTTTGAACCAGTTCTTGATGGGAAAACTAAGTATGCATCATCTGGAGAGCAGACCCTCACCCTTGCAATGCTGAACTGACCTATGGACTGTTTGAATTGACCTATGGACTGCTCCTGGAGCCTGAACCTATGGAAACTTGCCAAGTCACCTTTATTGTCTTCACTGTATCACTAAATATATATATATACAGCTCCCTGGAACCAGCTAAACAGTCACACTGACCCCAGTCTTCTGGACTGAAGGACTGTCTAGCTTTATCCAGCAGAGAGCGCAGCGGGTGCAGCATATGTATGTATGTATCAGGTATTGGCTGTGCTGTACTTAATTATTGAACTGCTAAACTTTTGCTTTTGTTAAATAAATTGATTGTGCTTTGGAACCACACAAATCGCATAGACAATGCTTATTGGAAAACGTTGAAATTACTTTAATAATACATACATACATACATACATACATATTGCATGGCACCACTGCCTGCCAGAACATTCATGCATAGATACTGCACACCACCACTGCCTGCCAGAACATATATATATATATATATATATACATACTGCATGCCACTGCTTCCTACCACAATATATATACATACTGCCTGCCACAACATATATACATACATACTGCATGCCACAACATATATACCTATTGCATGGCACCACTGCCTGCCAGAACAGACATACATACTGCAAGTCACCACTGCCTGCCACAACTCACATACACATTGTATGGCAATTGGTCAATCGAAATTTAATAGGTACAATCGAAAGTGTGGAAAATCTGTTAAAGTGTAAAACCAGGAAATGTAAATTGGAGTTTGGCTGTATTATTTTAAACATGAAATTACATTAGAAATAGGTCAAATTACTTTTAATGGAGTATTTCACACCATTTTACTCTGAAGTCTTACCACTCGGCTAATGAATTTAGATTGTAGTGTTCTCTATTTTTCATATGTTTGATGTGCTTTCCATGAATAAATGTGTAGATGTGTATCTTTCTGTTTAAAATGTAATACTTCACAAAAGAACTATTATAAGGGTATACTGCACACTTGGATTTGTTTTTGGCTCTAGTTCATACCATATTTATTATGAGAAAGGTAGAAAAAAAAAGCTACATTTCCGTGGCCTTTCCTCTTTTGTACTTCACGCGCCTGTAATTAAATCAATTTTGAGTGGCTCTTAATGATCATCTGACACTGTTTAATTGTTTTGTATAACATATAATTATTAGTATCTGACAAGGTGATAAGACCCCTGAAACTTTGTGTCATTCAACCTGCTTCACAGAACTAGAGCTTGTAGCACATCCTAGTGTGCATAATACCCTCATTATTAGGATTGTCTTATCTGAGGTAAAATAGAGAAACCATCTGAGGACAGCAAAAAAATTTAAATACGATACATATGTATGTGTCATGATTATGGCCTAATCAGGAGTTAAGAATGTAAAATATGAATGTAGTCATAAGCACTCTTACAGATATGATTTTTTTGTAACTTGTCAACTCTCTCTGTGTGCAGGTGCACCAGTGGTTAACTGTGATAAAAATCCTGTAGCAAATTGCATAGTGCCTATATTCTAAATAATCAGAGCAACAAGCTTCATCAAATGTGTCAACTATAAGTTGTAGTCAGAGAATTTAGGCAAATAACATGACTTCCTAAGGTTTTATAGTTTATAATGCTGTGTGATATGTATTTGTGCAGAAAACGATAGATATCACTACTAAAATTGTGTGTGAATACAGAGCATACATACTACATGCCACCACTACCAGCCAGAACAGACATACATACATACTGCACACCACTACTGCCTGCCAAAACATACATACATGCTGCACACCACCACTGCCTGCCAAAACATACATACATACTGCACGCCACCACTGCCTGCCAAAACATGCATACTGCAAACCACCACTGCCTGCCAAAACATACATACATACTGCACGTCACTACTGCTTGCCAAAACATACCTACATACATATATACTGGACTCCACCACTGCCTGCCAGAACATAAGTATGTACATAAGTATGTAACATAAGTATGTATGTACTGCAACCTTCTCCTTACTGGCCTCCCCCACTCTCATCTCGCTCCCCTTCGATCTGTACTTAACACAGCTGCTAGACTTATCTTCCTTTCTCGCCGCTCCTCTTCTGTCTCTCCCCTCTACCAAGCGCTTCACTGGCTCCCATTCCCCTACAGAATACTGTTTAAGCTCCTCACTGTCACATACAAGGCCCTCGCCAACTCCACTGCTCCCTACATCTCCAACCTCATCTCTATTCACGCTCCATCCCGTTCTCTCCAGTCTGCCAATGACCGTTGCCTATCCTCCCCTCTGATTACCTCCTCCCACGCGCGTATCCAAGACTTCTCCCACGCTGCCCCCCTCCACTGGAACAAGCTCCCTCCCTCCATCATAACATCCCCCAATCTGTCCAGTTTCAAACGGGCTTTAAAAACCCATCTCTTTCTCAAAGCCTTCCAGTCTCCCACTTAACTTCCTACCTTTTCTTCTCCCTCTCCCCCTTCTTCCCCCTCCCTTGAATTTGCCTCCGTTCCCCCTTCTCTCCCTCTCACCCCTGTGTCTCTCTGTCTGTCTACCCCTCCCCTTAGATTATACGCTCCCTTGAGCAGGGCCATCTCTCCTCCTGTTTCCTCCACTTCTAACTCTGCTCTCTAGCTACCTATACCCCACCCCTCTGGGGGTCTCTCCGTCATCCGCACCCTCCCTCTTGGGCTCCGGCGTTTGCGGATCTCCCCTCCCCCCTCTCTCTAGCTGTGCTTTGAGCTTATTGAGTTACTGTGCTTATTGTTTACTGTACTGTGCCGTCTCACCTCGTATTGTAATTGTTTGTCCCTGTACGGCGCTACGGACACCTAGTGGCACCCTATAAATAAAAATTAATAATAATAATACAGTCATGGCCTGAAGTTTTGAGAATGACACAAGTATTGGTTTTCACAAAGTTTGCTGCTTCAGTGTTTTTAGACCATTTTGTCAGATGGTTCTGTGATATACGGAAGTAAAATTACAAGCTTTTTATAAGTGTCAAAGGCTTTCATTGACAATTACATTAAATTTATGCAAAGAGTCAATATTTGCAGCGTTGACCCTTATTTTTGAAGACCTCTGCAATTCGTCCTGGCATGCTGCCAATCAACTTCTGAGCCACATACTGACTGATAGCCACCCATTCTTGCCTAATCAATGCTTGGAGTTTGTCAGAATTTATGGGGCTTTGTTTGTCCACCTGCCTCTTGAGGATTGACCACAAGTTCTCAATGGGATTAAGGTCTGGGGAGTTTCCTGGCCATGGACCCAAAATATTGATGTTTTGATTCCCGAGCCACTTGGTTATCACTTTTGCCTTATGGCAAGGTGCTCCATCATGCTGGAAAAGGCATTGTTCTGTACCCCACCACAACCTGTCAGAACATACGAAGATACCTCACCATTGCCTACTAGAACAGACATACATGTTGCATCCCACCACTGCCTGACAGAAAATACATACATACTGTATGACACCACTGCCTGCCAGAAGATACATACATACTGTACGCCACCACTGCTTGCCAGAACATACATACCTACTGCACCTGACCACTGCCTGCCAATACATACATACTTCACCACTGCCTGCCTTAACATACATACTTCACCACTGCCTGTCTTAACATGCATACAGCACCACTGCCTGCCATATATACTGCACCCCACTACTGCCGACCAAAACATACATACTGCACCCTACCACTGCCAGCCAGAACATACAAACATACATACTGTACGCCACCCCTACCTACCAGAACATACATACAGAACGCACCACTTTCTGCCAGAGCAAACATACTTATAGCACTCCACCACTACCTGCCAGAAGAAACATACATACTGCACCCCACCACTGCCTGCCATATCATACATACTGAACCTCACCACTGCCTGCCAGAACATATATACAGACTGCACCAATTCCTGCCAGAGCAAACATACATAATTCACCACTACCTGCCAGAACATACATACATACATACATACTGCACCCCACCACTGCCTGCCAGAACATACATACATTCTGTACCCCACCACAACCTGCCAGAACATACGTAGATACCTCACCATTGCCTACTAGAACAGACATACATGTTGCATCCCACCACTGCCTGGCAGAACATATATACATGTGTGATATGTGACAAAAGCTGGTGCACAGGGGGTCATGGCCGGATTAAGGGAGGGGCACATGCCCCGGGCCCCCCTCTCTTCAAGGGCCCCCCGCCGCCCGCATACCCTCACCTGCTGCTAGCAGCCGCGGTGCTTCTGACAGAGAGTGGATGCATGCGTCAGTGGGGACCCCGCCGGCCGCCGCATCTGACAGCTGTCAGTTGTTGTCTGACAGATGTCAGTTGTTGTCTGACAGCTGTCAGATGCGGCGGCCGGCGGGGTCCCCACTGATGCATGCATCCACTCTCTGTCAGCAGCACCGCGGCTGCTGGACCATCTAAAATGGGCGAAATGGAGCTGCTGCGCATGTGCAGCAGCTCCCCCTTCACATGAAGGAGAGTCCCCATAGAACAAAAAGAAAATCATATATAAATAAATATGCCATTCACTATGAAGGGTCTTCTTAAACAAGTATATACATATTATTATTTATTTTATCTATATACATATTTATATTATTGAACCATAACTGATAAAATAAATAATGATATGTATATACATATTTAAGAAGACCCTTTATAGCTTGATTATTACTTGACTGTTTGATTAAATATGTAGCCACCTACAGCAGTAAGAGTGTGTATATGTGTGTGTGTATATATATATATATATATATATATATATATATATCAGGCTACATTTGACATATTTAATCAAGCAATAAAGTAATAATCCTGCTATGAAGGGTCTTCTTCAATATGTATATACATATTATTATTTATTTTAGCAGTTATGTGTCAATAAATATACATTGAACATTAATATTAGACTGGTAGCGCCAATGCCCGATTTTATATATATATATATATATATATATATATATAAATATATATATATACACATACATACAGACACACATAAATATGTTTATATAAATAAATAAATAATCTAGATAAATAATCTAATTAAAGCTTTAATATAAGTGGCAGGATTCGATAATTACTTTAATAATGATTAATAAAATAGAGGGTCCTACATGATATATACTACATAGCTGCACACACACACACACACATACACACACACATATATATATATATATATATATATATATATATATATATATATATATATATAGACATATATAGTCAAAATTGGTGTTATGTTATCAATGTTTATTTTTTATGTTAGTTTTAATGTGTGGTATCATTGCTAGTTTTAATGTGCATTATCAATGGTATTTTTAAAGTGCGGTATCAATGCTAGTTTTAGCGTGCAGTATCAGTGCTAGTTTTAGCTTGCGGTATCAGTGCTAGTTTTAGCTTGCGGTATCAGTGCTAGTTTTAGCTTGCGGTATTATTGCTAGTTTTAGTGTACGTTATCATTGCTATTTTTAATGTGCGGTTTCAATGCTAGTTTTAATGTGTGGTGTCAATACCCCTTTTAATGTGGGCCTTTGATGATTGTTTTAATGTACAGTATTTTAGTTTGTGGAAGCAATGATTTGGCTTATGCAGACAACCTAGGCGAGCCCTCTGGGAGAGCTGTAAGTGATGTAATGCAGGATGTGTCAATGCCTATAGCCTTATACCCAATGGCGTTATTTTACATGCGTTTTATACAGAAGTGCTTGTACAATTTACAAGTACCTGTACTAATATTAATATATATATCACGCCCGACATTCAGTGAGCAGTGGCAAGGAGAGAGGATGCTGGGTCCCAGGCTCCGCCGAATTGGTAAGAAGAAAGAAGAAAAGACCGAAGATATAGAAGAAAGAAGGTCAAGTATGGTAAGTAAAGAAATGGAGGGGAATGGTGATAGGAAACGGGAATGGTGATAGGAAACGGGAATGGTGATAGGAAACAACAATGGAGGGGCATAAGAATGAAGGAGGGGGCAGAGTGAGGATGCAGAGGGGCACAGAGTGTGTGGAGGCGATGCAGGGGCACAAAGTGTGTGGAGATGATGCAGGGGCACAGAGTGTGGCGATGCAGGGGCACAGAGTGTGTGGAGATGATGCAGGGGCACACAGTGTGTGGAGATGATGCATGGGCACAGAGTGTGTGGAGGCGATGCAGGGGCACAGAGTGTGTGGAGGCGATGCAGGGGCACAGAGTGTGTGGAGGCGATGCAGGGGCACAGAGTGTGTGTATGATGATGCAGGGGCACAGAGAGTGTGGAGATGATGCAGGGGCACAGAGTGTGTGGATGCGATGCAGGGGCACAGTGTGTGGAGGCGATGCAGGGGCACAGAGTGTGTGGAGGCGATGCAGGGGCACAGAGTGTGTGGAGGCGATGCAGGGGCACAGAGTGTGTGGAGGCGATGCAGGGGCACAGAGTGTGTGGAGGCGATGCAGGGGCACAGATTGTGTGGATGTGATGCAGGGGCACAGAGTGTGGAGGCGATGCAGGGGCACAGAGTGTGTGGAGGCGATGCAGGGGCACACAGTGTGTGGAGGCGATGCAGAGGCACACAGTGTGTGGATGCAGAGGGGCACAGAGTGTGTGGAGGCGATGCAGGGGTACAGAGTGTGTGGATGATGATGCAGGGGCACAGAGTGTGTGGATGACTCTAAGGATGCCGCAAACTGCAAAAGTTTGGGAACCACTGCCTTAATTTTAGATCTTAGGGGCCCCCCTGTCTTAAGTGCCCTGGGCCCCCCAAAGCCTTAATCCAGCTCTGCAGGGGGTGATGTTTGAAAGAAATGTTGATGCGAAGAGAGTGACAAGTGAAAATAGAGCTTGTGCGCAGGAAAGTTACATGTGAAAGTAAAGCTGATAAGAATGGGCTGTCATGTGAGAGAGACTGGTACTCAGGAAGTGACGTGGAAAAAAAGCTGGTACACTTGGTGGTGGCATATGTGCATGCGATCACAAAGCAGGTGGGCAGTGGGGTATGTGCGAGAGAAAGACATGCACTGGAAATGCAGAGTATTAGGTTTAGAGGAAATCTGATGAAAAATTAATTTACCAAAATGTTAGTAGACAGGTGGGATAGGCATTCAACGGAGGTGGTATAGGGTAATATAAAAGAGCAATTTTAACACGCTTGTTTATTAGGGATTAAAAAAATAGTGGAAACTAGATGGGCCAAGTGATTCTTAACTGCAATGAAATTCTAGGTTTATTAATATTTTCACTTGCAAAAAAACATGAAATTCCATAGACAAAAAGCCTTACGGTTTAACATGTCCGATTAAGGTTTCTTACACTTATACACAATTTAAAATTTAAGAAAACGTTTGAAACTCTTCCACTCAAACTTCAGGTCTTGCTCTATCTACACTCAATGTACAATTGTCTGCATTCAGTGTGCTTCTAGATACCAAGTTAGCTTCAAAAGATTTGATCTCCTTAGATTACCCTATTACCACCCTCTACACAGCTAACACAAGACAACGACCCTCTGACAAACATTGCCACACACACAGCCCACTCAGTACTTTTACCTTTGCATTCTAGCTGGTCGATTGTGCAATATGATGTAGCACATGCCCTTGTGTTTCAAACTCCCATTGTCCTATAGATTGTAAGCTTGCAATCTTCCAAGCAGTGAAGAGGATTAATTTCTCTGTTAGGGCTTCAGTGTCTCCATGGGACCTCAATTGAGTGATCACTAACCTGATGTTTAACCACTTTGAACTAGTGCAAGAAGTTTCTTAGAGATGGATGACACTAAAGATGTATAATTACAAGAGCTGTGGTACAAGGAGGTTGTACTGTCATCCTTCTGTCCACAGACTAGTAATGAAAAGGAGACACAACTGCACTTATTGGACTTAAGGGCAATTTCCATTTATTTACCCAGGAGGATTTAGGTACACAGAACACTTGTCCTTTCTAAGCAAACCGTTTCCAGACGTATAACAGAGGAATTACACACATGCAGCCTGATTTAGACAGATTTGGCATCCTGAATGTATGCATATAATTGCAACCTTATGTATGTATTTTAAGATACGTCCAACAGAAACTGGAGCGTTATTTCTTCATCAGGCGTTCAAATACATCTAGCATATACTTACTCCAATTCCAACAAAACTGTGGAGATGTACCTACAGTAGATGCACCTGAAGGACAAATACAGCTGATATAGAGTGCCACGTATATGTGCAAGGTATTTAGAGTTGAGCATAACTTGCATTTCTTATTAAGGAACACTCACTGTAAATACACTATTCTCCTTTGTGTATATGACACTTCATTACATGATATTGAGCACAAATACGGGTAATGTTAAATTAACAGTATTTAAGATTTGTGTACTGCAACTACCATTAACAATTAACACTGTTTACCTGTGTGTATTAATACATTACAAATCTGTATAACTTGTGTTCTGTGCCTTTCCACTTAATAACTAACACAGTAAATACAATCATTTATATTTATATTCCCTACATTAACAGTGTGAATGGGTTCTGTATTGTGAATTTCCTATAAAGGGCTCACCGTGTATGTCCCCATGACCTTCACAACAACCTTAAAATTCTTAACCATTTATATCAAATAAACACACGGAGTCATGTAAAAGTTTGCTAAAAAATGGAGGACATATTTTATTATTATATTAGTATTAAACTAAACCTATGGTGGCGGAGAAAGGGCACTGCGGGACAGCTCCCAAGCTGATATAACCAGATGACGTGTGAACTGGCGAAACCGCCGTACATCCACTAACCATGGGGAACACATCCCAAACTATCATGCGCTGAATTGGCGTCAGAGTGACTGCCCCCCTTCTAAACTCACGCTGCCCCCCCGCACTGAGCCGGACAGGGGACCCTCCTCACCGAAGGACCAAAAAGGTGTTACTGATGCCTCTAAGGGGACAGTGACCTGCTGCCAACTACCTTTAGCGCCCACTAATCAGCCGCTGAACGCAGTGCCTTCCTAGCCCGCCACCAACTAACCGAGAACAGCCGACACTCCCCCGAAGATCCTATCAACGAATAGACCCATTCCTTCCTCCGTTAAGTGCATGCCGTCCCCTCTAAACAACCGCTGTGACCCCACCCCTATTCCCGGGTGATCAACAACTATCCCACCTAACGACCGCACAATCTTCCGAATAGCACTATTCAATTTTCTAACCATCATCGTCATTGTTTTAACGGGGATAACTGTTCTCCACACTAGCCGGGGAATTAGTGCCGATCAGCCAATGATGATGTCCGGCCAAGTCACATGAATCCGACACAGGTCCTTCCGAATCTCAATAATGAGCTCCAAAGATTTTCCCTTTCCGCAGGTCATTACCTCCCGCATGCACTATCAAAATGTCTGGTGGGTTGTGTTGATTAATGAGCCGCACCAACCATGGCATAAGATCAGGCCAACCTAAGCCCCGTCTACCCCACCATCTTATCTCAGTGCCGTTGTGATTTGGGATTAACTTTGCCCTAGGGTAGCCAGCGGCCCAGAAAACGAAGGAGTGACCTATGATCCACACACGCTTAGCCGAAACACCTTCATCTGTAGGTAGAAAACCAGTGTCAGAACAGTATACCCATATGTTTGAAGACAGGTTAAGTTTAGATAAAAGCTTCCGAGAAGGATAGTGCATTCCAATCGATCACACAGGAAGGGGTAAGGGAAGGAGACACATAGGGGGAGCAGATAATGGTATAGAAGGAGTCGTTGCAGCGCTACTGGGTTTTCTGTTAACCAAAAATACAGAGAAAAAAGATTTGCTATTTTATAACTTAAAGATGACAAGCTATTCCAAATTCACCATCAAAAAATACATTAAAATAATAAAGAATCAAATAAAATACAGAAGACTTGACTGGGCATTTAAGCAACTACTGACTTCAAATGGTAGTCGTATTCTTCACACGCTAAATGAGATTTTTCAAGTTGAAAATCCCATTGCGCCCTCGCGTAAAAGCGAGGAGCGGAGGAGCCCAGGGTAGCCCACCAACTGGAGGGAGTAGATGGGGTGGGGGAGGGGGACGTGGGGTTGGTTGGGGTAACCAGAAAAGAATGGAAAATAGAAGAAAAGAAAAACTGTGAGGATGAAAAACAACACTTTATTAGGCATAACATCATTCAACAATCAACACCGTCAATCCTAACATATGACTTGTATGCAGTGGATTTCCATCGGCACAGAGCTTTAATGGTCTCCGTAGATGACCTGGCTATGGCGGCTGATGTAGCTGCCCCAATCCTGAAAGAGTGGGTGCCGTACAATGAACTGTCCAAATTAAGGGACTGCAGCGCCCGCTTCATAATGGTTGCAAACTGATATTTTGTTGTACCGTCACTGTGACTAAGAAACAAACAGGCCTCGGGTCTTACATTTACAAATTGCGATGTTAATCTAATTAGGCAAATCTGATTATTCTGTTGTGATGTTAATTGCACCCATGTACCTTTACCGCTCTGGTCAGTTTTTTACCTACATTTTTTACAAGCAAAGGTCCTATCACGGAAAATGACATGTTCCGCTCGTAAACCAGACTCGTAATGCCCCCTAGATCTAACCACTAGCTCCGTAACCCGAAAAGCTCCAAAAAACGCAATGGAAAAAGCTGTACTAAATAAAAGTCTTTCGTAATCGTCTGCTGTGATCTGCCCTAAATTCCTTAGCAGCCTGTCTAGGATGTTGATGGTAATTGGCATTCTAGCATCCGCATGTGTAGGCCGCACCTTCGCCCAACCTTTTAGAGCCTTGCTGACATCAGGTGACCCGTGTAGTTGTGCCATAAATGAGATCCCTGCCAGGGTAGAGAACATGCTGGTTTTGGAATCCCGTCTCAAGAACCTATCCCACATGAAAGCCAACATAGCGTCTCTCTGACCTGCTTCCGATTGCTCTCTCTGGCTGATGAAATGTGACCACTGCTTCCAGGCCGTCTGATATGTTTGCAGGGTGCAGGGTGGAGGGAGCTACAGCCTGTACCATGAGCCGTACCATGATCTGCCAAACACAAGAGGGACACGGAATGCCAACACTATCTGCCTGGGGGGCCAAGCTACGAAACTTGCTCCATAGGAAGCGAGACAACGCGTCGGCCAACCTATTCTATACTCCTGGAACATGCTTTGCTTTTAATGATATATCATTATGCAGACAGCGAAGAATAAGGTGACGCAGCAGAGATATCGCGTGATGAGCCGTGGCACTCTGTTTGTTAATGGATTGAACCACTCCCAGATTGTCGCACCAAAAGACTATGTGTTTAACCCGCAATGCGGGTGCCCACAGCTCCATTGCCACCACAATCGGAAATAGTTCAAGGACCAGCAAGTTCTTAGTAACGCCTGCCCTATGCCAACTATCCGGCCACCGTTCTGCGCACCAATGCCTGTCCAAAATAAGCCCCAAAGCCACATGCTCCGGACGCATCCGTAAATAGGTTAATTCTGAAGTTTGCTACAGGTGGGGATGGCCAAATTTGCCTGCCGTTAAATTCCCTGAGGAAGATAAGCCAGATCTGCAAATCTTCCCTGATCTCTATGGATAAACGAATAGCCGCGTGCGGCCTACTCCTACCCACGGTGGCTCTCTGTAATTTCCTGCAGAACAATCTCCCCATGGGAATCACCCGGCAGGCAAAATTGAACCGACCCAATAAGGACTGAACCTCTCTCAATGAACTTGAGCTGGCACCTAACACTGCCACAATGGCGTCATACATTTTACTGACTTTGTCGGCAGGGAGTCTGCAGAGCCCTGCTAATGTATCGATCTCAATGCCTAGGAATTACATACGCACAGTGGGGCCCTCTGTTTTGTCCACTGCAATGGGGACACCTAGAACCCTAAATAAGGCCTGGATGGAAAACAAAGTATCTTGACAACATGTGGAATCCGGTGGTCCGATAACCAAGAAGTCATCGAGAGTGCGCAATCCACGTGCACTCCGTTCCCGCCTGGATACACCAGTGGAAGAAACTGCTAAACTTTTCGAATAGCGCACAAGAAATCGAACAACCCATAGGTGGACAGCGATCGATATAGTATCCACCGCGATGTCGAAAACCCATGTATTGATACAAATCCGGGTGAAGGGGCAACAGCCGGAACGCCGATTTAATATCAATTTTAGCTAACAGGGACCCCTTCCCACATTCTTGCACCAGTGCCAGTGCGGACTCGAATGACTGGTAACTAACCGAACTAAGGGAAGTGTCAATGGCGTTGTTTACAGATTGGCCAGCGCGGTAGGAAAGGTGTTGAATAAGCCTGAATTTACCCTCCGCCTTCTTGGGGACTACCCCTACCCCGGGGGGAGAAAACCAGATTGGGAATGGGAGGTTGGTGAAATGGTCCTACCATGCTGCCCAAACTAAATTTTTTCCCTATCTTCTCATCAAAACTTCGGGGAGGGCGAGTGCTGATTTTAAATTAACCGGAACTGCTGTGGATATGTTGCCCTGAACTGGAAGCCTAAAGCCAAAGTGAAAACTGTCATGAAGCAGCGCAGCGGTGTCCCTATCATTGAACATTGAGAGCCATTTGTCCAATTCCGCCACATTAATTGGCGATGGACCCTTGACCAGGCATAGTTGCATTTGCGCCTCTTCCCCTACCCCCACTACCGCGGGACCGGACGCATTCTGCGGCTGGGTGATGTCCGCCGCACGACGCACAGGTGTGCCTAAATCTGCAGGCTGCTCCTCCCTGACAAGCTCCTGCATTGAAGTTGTAGCATCTTCCTTTCGCGGAGAGGGCGGTTTGAGCCCTCCCCAGCCATTGAAACCTCCGGCCTGTGCCGCCATCCGCCACTTGGCTACTTGCCCTCATCAATTCTAACCAGGTATCAATGTCTTTTGATCCCAGTGGCAATTTCTCCCGCCCACTCATGCGCTTCCTGAACAGCTCGTCGTACGCTCTCCAAATGACTGGGCCGTCTTTTACGAACATCCCGCTAATATGGTGCATATACCTCCAAACCTTCGCCTGCATTAACCCACCTGGTAAACGACCAGTATCTCTCCTTTCCCATGCCTGATCTCTTGCACGCTGCCACCAAGACTTTTTTTTATCCTCGCCGGTCAGTGCAAACATGTCAACATACTTTCCCCGCTCGGTCTAATACCATGAGTTACCTCTATATTTTCCACCTGACCTAAACCGCTTCTTACCATTGAATCCTCCGGGCTCCCTGACCTTGTTGCTTGCTTACTACGTTTTCCTAATAACTCATTCTCCAATATTCTGATCAGCTTCCTAGGTCTATCCTCTGAGTCCGACGACTCACCGCTAGTAGTGTACAATGGCGAACCTAGCTGCTGTCATTGGTGCGTAATTAAAGTAGAAGACTCACCCACGGGCACTGGATTCCCTGCACCGGAGGCCGTGTCCTCACTCGTCCCTGCCGCAGGTGCACCCCCGCAACTGGCTGAAGCGACCTGTCTGCCTGAACTGACCGGAGTCGACTCCTCGATGTCCTTTGAAGGCCTCCGTCCCCGTGTGTGTGACCTGGGCCGATCCTGGCTGCTCGCCATCGCCTCCTGTACCTCAACCCCTGGTTCTGAAAAAGAATATGGGAGAGCTGTGCCCTAGAAGAGTAATCGCGTCGCCATCGCCGCCGCGCCAATATCCTGACCACTGAGGTCCCGATGCCTCGCTGAATAGCGGCCTAAACCGGAGTACCCCTTAGCCTCCTCGCACCGTTGCGGGGCGGCGCTGACGTACCCTGCCCGGTACAGTTCCCCTATATAACCGCTCGGGGGAACGCCCTCTCTCGATGGTAGTGACCATTTTGATGTATTACCGCTGCTAGCGTGGTTATAATCAATCACTATGTTATCTTGCACATCACCTTGACTCGCAAAGCCACCGCCCTGTACAGCACCCACCGGGGAGTATACCCGCCGTGACCGATATGTCCTGTCCGTTGGCGGCGACAAGGCTTGACGATAGAAAGAGCGCCTCAAAGGCGACTCACCACTTACCCCAACACTGCTTGCGCCCCCGCTGTTCCCCGTGTCCACCCCCAGGCGTTGCTGTTCGCTCGTGGACCATGGCAACGCAGCTGACTGTGACCAAGACTGATACCGTCCCCTTCTCGCTGGCAGGGGATCCCCCCTAAATTGAGCCCCCCACAATGAGCCGCTACTACTGTGTGGCAAAAAGGGGCTTGGAGGAAAGTGCAGCTGATGCAAAGCTGGGGGATTGTTAGTAACTGCACCCCAACTGAATGAAGCTGCGGGGGGAGTCTGGGGGCACTCTGTAAAACTCCCCATGGCACCCAATCCACCCACCCCCTCTAGTATGCTGCCGCTATAGAGTCCCCCCTCCCCCCGGAGCTAGCTTCAGGGGGGTCATGCATATTCCCTGCGCTGTCAGCGCCTCGTTAGCCACATCTGGAGCCGCTAAATACATGGCCTCTCTCTCCCCACTGACTCTGGCGCAGGAAAGCACTGTTCCCCGCGACGGAGCCCTGGTCCTGCGCATGCGCAGTCCGGACGTCGGCTCAGGCAGAGCCGCCCGGCCGCGCGCTGCTCGTCTGCCCCTGACCCCTCCTGCCCCGCCAACACGAAAGGAGCTGCCTGGCCTAATGAACCCTGGCGGGACCCGCCGAGCCCCTGCCCGACGAGCAGGGTCCTTACTATGATGTTGGGCAAAATGGTGCCCAGCGCTGGAGGGGGAGGTGGACCTAAACCGCTGGGCGGACATGTGAGCGTTTAGGACAGGGCATATCTCAGGTCTATGGAAGCAGGGGGAGATGAGGAAGAGAAATAAGGGATATAAGGGGGGCAAAAGGGGGGAAGAAAGACAGGACAAAGGAAAGCTGAATGAAGGGGAGAGGGGGGGGGGAGGGGAGAGGGTGAATGAAGGAATAAAAAAAGGAAGGAAAAGGCAGTTACACGGAGGTACAGGCTTTAAAAATATCTCACACAATAACAGTACTATACAATGCAATATGAGAGAAAATTAGCAGTGAAAGAAAAAACAGTATGGATACTTATCCCTGTTCGATTCCCCAGCTGCAGGCTGCACTGGATCTCTGGATCTCGTGCTGAAGAGCGAGGCAACCAGGAAGTGCCATCTGCTATATTCAAACCAGGACCCTCCCACAGGAGCTACCATTGGTCGGGCCCCACCTGATGTTAACCCTTCAACTAAGTGTTTAGCCTGTTACAAACCCTGTCGCCCTTTAAGTGCATTCACCCTAAAAGCCTCACTTATCATTAGTAACTAAGCTGTAAAAATGCAATTATGTCTTGTGTATTAATACTAGAGATGTTCACTGACTCCCGTGATTTGGTTTTGGATCTGTATTTCTTAGAAAAAAATAGCTAAAATATGCTAAAATCACATAATTTTGCTCTTTTTTTGTTCCTACATTATTATTAACATCAATAACACTAATTTCCATTCATTCCCAGCCAATTTTGAACACCTCACAGGTCACAATAATATATATATATTTTTTTTTTGTTCTTTATTTTTCAATGCGAGTAAACAAAAGGTATTACACAGTTGCGCATAAGAAAAAACCACTAGAAAGAGTATAAAGCCAATACATGACATTTGAATCAAATGGACAACCACTTATTTTATACGTTAACGTGTCTTACTATGCAAAAATTTTGAATTTAGTAATAAAACACAAACTCAAGAACACTCCCCAAAGAGCAGGGAGACATAAAGAGGACATCAAGAAGATAGGGGGGAAGAGGGACACATAAGGAGAACGGGGGAAAGGGGGGGAGGAGCTAACAAGAGCTAAGCAGATGAGGAGCATACAATCTTAAATTCGTCTGAGTTTTTAAACTCAATCCAGGAAAACCACGTGGCCAAAAACTCCGCAGATTTATCATTGGCTGAAAGAATAATGTCCTCCATAGACATATAGTAGTCAATTCTATTGAACCAGACCATAATCGAAGAAGGCGTTTGGGATCTCCAACTAGTGGGTACTACTGCCCTGGCTGCATTTTTGAGATGTTATATTTTAGAGATTTTTTATATTTGGAGGGTTGAATCGAGGAGAATGAAAGAAGCCAGAAGCCGGGGTCTTTGGGTACCTCATGCCCCACAATAATACTGGATAGTCTAATGACTTCGATCCAAAATGGAACGATAAGTGGACACTCCCACCAGATGTATATTAATGATCCCGGGAAGCGGAAGCATCTCCAGCAGGAGGAGGATACCTGGGAGTTGAATTTGTGTAACATTGTGGGGCATCTATACCACCTGGTCAAAAGTTTATAGTGAGTTTCTATCACAGAGATGCTTAACGAACAGGAGTGTGTATTTATAAATATTTTTTGCCATGAGGCTGGAGTTATATGTGGAGCTAGGTCTAGTTCCCATGACCCGCCAAATGGAGGCGGAGCACTGCACTGATCCTCTATCAAAATTTTGTAAATCTCAGATATGATATGGACTGGAGCAGATTTGGATAAGCAGAGGTTTTCAAATGGGGTTGGAGATCTGTTAAGAGATCTGGTACCTCCAATAGAACTAATGTAATGTAAAACCTGAACATATTTCCAGTATTCAGTAGAGGGTAGAGAAAAAGATGCCTGAAGGTCCATGAAAGAAAGAGGTCTACCACTCACCACCAGCTGGCCGAGGCCCTTGATTCCCGCTCGAGACCACTCTAAAGACAGTACCCGATAGACCCGGCGGAAATTCTGGATTGAACACGAAGGGGGTGATAGGTGATGGATAGATTGAGAAGCTTTTTCCAAAACGGATTTTCTTCCAAGCCTTTAGGGTTGGACTAATAGTTGGGTGTTGGATTCTGGGTATCTTAGATAGCCATGGTAAAACATTCAGCGGGGTTGTATTAAATTCGTTTTCAATAACCACCCATTGTTTAAAATCACCACCCCTGGTCCAATCCACAATCCTGCTGAGATAGACTGCCTGAAGGTAACACTGGAACATCGGTAACTGCGCCCCGCCTTGATGTTTTCGCCTATAAAGGATAGCATGTTTGAATCGGGGTCTCCTAAGTCGCGTATCATATGTTGGAGACTATCAATGAATCTCTGAGGAATTACAATCGGAAGTGCTTGCATAATGTAGAGAATTTTGGGAAGAACATTCATTTTTAGGAGGAGAGAGGCTGCTCTCTCCTATGGCGGCCTCTCTTTCACCCACTCCACAGGCCAAACGAGCGGCCAGGTGGGGGAGTGGGCCTCCTCCTATCCCCTAACTGCACCTTTTGGGTCATACCCACTTTACCTTCCCTCTCCTTCTCCTCCTTTGAAGTCCACTCCATTCGGCTCTTCTCCCCCATCAACCTCCGCATCTCCGTCATCTACCGTCCCCCTGGTCCTACCTCTCTTTTTCTTGACAACTTCGTCGCCTGGCTGCCCCACGATCTTTCCTCTGACCTGCCCTCCATCATACTGGGTGACTTTAACATCCCTATTGACAACCGTTCTGACCCAGCCACCATCAAACTTCTCACTCTTTCCTCCTCCCTTGGCCTCACTCCGTGGACCTCCTCCCCCACCCACTGTCTTGGTCACTCCCTCGACCTCGTCTTCTCTCACCTCTGTGATCTCTCTGACTTCTCCAACTCTCCCTTCCCTCTCTCTGACCACCATCTCCTCTCCTTCACTCTATCCTCCGCCCCTGCTCCCACCCCACCTATAGCCACCCTCACCAGGCGCAACCTTGACGCCATCGACCCCATCTCCTTCTTCTCCTCTCTGGATACTTTCCTATCACCCCTTCTCTCTCTGGCCTGCCCTGATTAGGCATCCTCTCTCTACAACTTATCTCTCGCTACTGCCCTGGACACCGTTGCCCCGGGCCTCTTCTATCCGCCGTTGTCGCCTTATTCCCCAACCCTGGCACTCCAAACTCACCCGCTCCCTCCAAAAGTGCTCTCGCACAGCTGAACGACTCTGGAGGAAATCGTGCTCCCTGGCTGACTTCCTTCACTTCAAATTTATCCTCTCCTCTTTCTGCTCTGCCCTGTCCCACGCTAAACAATCCTTCTTTAAGTCCCTTATCTCTTCTCAGTCCTTTAATCCCTGCCGCCTCTTTGCCACATTCAACTCACTCCTCTCCCCCCCTCCCACTGTTCCACCCTCCCTCTCTGCTTCTGACTTTGCCTCCTTTTTCTCTTCCAAAATTGAAGTCATCAGACGGAACATCTCCTCCTCCCACTGCTCTCCCGCCCCCCTCACCAAGTCACCTCCCGCCATTAACCAGCTGTGGTCATCCTTCATCCCCACTTCAGGTGAAGAAGTTCGCTCCCTTATTCTCTCCTCTCCACCCTCTACCTGTCCTCTTGATCCCATCCCCTCCCACCTCCTTCGCTCTCTCTCTCCTACTGCCTGCTCTTACCTCGCTCACCTCTTCAACCTATCACTCTCCTCAGGCGTTGTCCCATCCTCACTCAAACACGCTCTTATCTCCCCTATCCTCAAGAAACCCAATCTTGATTCCACCTCTCTTGCTAACTACCGCCCTATCTCTCTTCTCCCTTATGCCTCCAAATTACTTGAGCGGATTGTCTGCAGCCGCCTCACCAGACACCTCTCTGACAACTCACTCCTTGACCCTCTCCAATCCGGCTACTGCCCCCTCCCCTCCACTCCACCGAAACAGCCCTGGCTAAAGTTACTAATGATCTCCTATCAGCCAAATCCAAGGGTCACTACTCCATACTCATCCTCCTCGACCTCTCCGCGGCCTTCGACACCGTGGACCACCCCCTCCTGCTGCATACTCTTCTCTCTCTCGGCCTCTCTAGCCCTGTTCATGCCTGGTTCACCTCATGGCCCTTTACTCTTTTCGCTCTATACTTCCTCCCTTGGAGCTCTCATCTCTTCGTTCGGTCTTCAGTATCACCTATATGCTGATGATATTCAACTCTACATCTCTTCTCCTGATCTTTCATCCTCCCTCCTCTCTCGTGTAACTGACTGCCTCTCAGCCATCTCCTCCTGGATGTCTTCACGCTTTCTTAAAATTAACATCTCCAAAACTGAACTCATTGTCTTTTCCCCACCCAGACTCCCTTTCCACCATGACCTCTCTATAATTGTTATCAACTCCACTATCTCCTCTGTCACCCAACTCCGCTGCCTAGGAGTCACTCTTGACTCCTCTTTCTCTTTTGCCCCCCACATTCAATCCCTTGCCAAAGCCTGTCGCTTCCAACTCCGTAACATTGCCCGCATCCGTCCTTTCCTCTCTCAAGATGCCACCAAAACTGTCATCCATGCTCTCATCATCTCCCGTCTCGACTACTGCAACCTCCTCTTTACTGGCCTCCCCTGCTCCCACCTCGCCCCCCTCCGCTCTATACTCAATGCAGCTGCGAGACTCATCTTTCTCTCACGCCGCTCCTCCTCTGCCTCCCCTCTTTGTCTTGCCTTACACTGGCTTCCCTTCCCCTACAGAATCCTTTTCAAACTCCTCACCACCACTTACAAGGCTCTCTCCCAGTCTACTGCCCCTTATATCTCTAACCTCCTTTCCATTCACACTCCCGCCCGCTCCCTGCGCTCAGCCAATGATCGTCGTCTCTCCTCCACTCTGATTACCTCGTCTCACTCTAGAGTACAAGACTTCTCCCGAGCTGCCCCCCTTCACTGGAACGACCTCCCTCGCTCCATCCGTCTCTCACCCAATCTGTGCTCCTTCAAGCGGGCTCTTAAAACTCACCTGTTCCTTAAGGCCTACCAACAATCCACTTAACCTCTCACCCTTCTGTTTCTCCCCTGGCTCCTTTTTACTCTCCCCTTTGCTTCACTGGCTCCCTCTTGTGCCTGATTTTGTCTACCCTCCCTTAGGATGTAAGCTCGTATGAGCAGGGCCCCTCTCCCCTCCTGTCTCCACACCTGTTCTTCCACTTCGTCTTTACAGTATTTGCCTGCCTGGAGTTTCTGAAGTTCTGCTACTTTGTGTTTATTGTTCTGTATTGTTTTACCCTGTATAGTCTACTGTTGGTACCATGTACAGCGCTGCGGATACCTTGTGGCGCCTAACAAATAAACGATAATAATAATAATAATAATAATGATATTCATTTTGCCCAACCACGAGAATTTAGAGGATGACCAAATTGCCAAGTCCCTTTTAATTTTAGATATAAGAGGTGGTAAATTCAATTGGAATAGTTGGTCATCGGACCTTGCAAAAGATACCCAAAGATAGCGAATGTGCGAAGACTGCCATTTAAAAGGGAAAGCTGACTTGAGGCCCTTTATCGTTTGCTCTGATGCTGAAATATTGAGTGCATTTGACTTTGAGAAATTTATTTTACAGTTGGAGAGAGTACCGAATTTGGAAAATTCTGACATCAGATTGGGTAGTGATGTAATGGGGTTTGTAATAATCGCAAGCAAGTCATCAGCAAATAAAGCCAAATGGTAGTTCTCTTTGCCGATCTGGAGACCTGTGATATTAGGGTTGGATCGGATCGCTCTGGCTAAAGCTTCCATACAAAGAACGAATATCAGTGGAGATAGTGGACAGCCTTGACGAATGCCATTAAAGATGACAAAGGGGTCAGATAAGATGCCATTTGCCCTAACCTTAGCAGTGGGAAATTTATACAATGCCATCATTTTTTGGAAACAGGAGGGGCCAAGTCCCATATGGAGAAGCACCCCCTTCATGAAGCCCCAGTCCACCCTGTCAAACGCCTTCTCAGCGTCAGTTTACAGGAGGACCGTGGGAAGGTTAACAGAGGAGGCATAATGTATTAGATTAACAATTTTGGTGGTGTTCTCTTTTGCTTCTCTACCTGGTATGAATCCTACCTGATCATTAGTAATTAATTCCGGGAGAAATTTCTTTAATCTATTTGAAATGATTTTCGCATAAAGTTTAATATCTACCTTCAAAAGAGAAATTGGTCGGTAACTAGGGCATAATGCTGGATCCTTGCCCTTTTTAGGGATAACTGTTATATGCGCCTCAAGTGACTGTGGCGTAAATCCCTTTGTGTCCGACACTTCATTGAAAGCATCAAACAGAATAGGACATAGCTTTTCCATAAATGTTTTGTAATATGATATGGAAAACCTGTCTGGGCCAGGACTTTTTCCAAGGGGGGAAGATTTAATAGCTTCCTTTAGTTCTGTAAGAGAGAAGGGAGAGTCCAGGAGATCTTTTGCCTCCTGTGAGATTTTGGGGAAATCAATACCTCGTAGATAATCTCCTATTGCTTTCTCGGCCAGGGCACTATCGCTTTCAGAAACTTGGGATCGGATGTGATACAGATTAGCATAATAGGAACGGAAAGCTTCCGCGATAGCCTTATCTGTGTGCCTAGTGGTGCCTCCGGTGTCCTGGATGCTATGTATATAGGAGCGGTTACGTTGGGAACGTAAGGCTCTGCGAGAAAGTGACTCGGCTTATCCCCCCATTGGTAAAATTTGTTTTTACAGCACCGCCAAGCCTTTTTCATGCGATCATTTAGCAGAGAATTTAATGTTGATCGCTTATTATGTAGTTCCACCTGGGTCTCCGGGGATAAAGTGCTCTTATGGTTGGTTTCTAAATTCTGAATGTCAGATAAGAGTGCTTTATGGACCTCATCTTTCTGCTTCTTAAGAAATGAACCTAGTTGGATACATTTCCCCCGTAATACACACTTGTGGGCTTCCCAAACTGACAATTTGGACGTCTCTCCATTGTCGTTAATAGACAAATATTCATCAATCGCATCGTTCAATTGTGAATTACAATATGGATCTTGCATCAGCAATTCATTGAGTCTCCAAGACCACTGCCTGGGGGGAGGAGAGACCAACCTAATAGACAAATAAATTGGGGCGTGGTCCGAATCAGTTATTTGACCTATCCAGGAGTCATCAACAAGGTCTAAATATTTATGTTTTATAAAAAGGTAGTCTATGCACGAGTAGGAGGAGTGCGGGTATGAGAAGAAAGTATAATCTCTTTCTGAGGGCAGAAATATTCTCCAGGCATCGGCCAGCTGGTGATCATGAAACTCCCTCCTAACTTTACGGGCGTCTCGAAGAGAAGACCTAGGAGCTCCAGTCGAGGAGTCAATTTGGGGAAGAAAGGACCAATTCAGGTTTCCGCCTAAAACTACCACTCCTTTTAATTGGTCTTCGATCTGTGTTAAAATTTTTGTAAAGAAAGCAACCTGAGAGTTGTTAGGGGCATATATGTTTACTAGAGAGAATTGATGGTCAAAAATCTTAACTTTAATAAGCAGGACCTTACCTTCCACTATCACCGAAGTGGAGATATCAGAAAGGCGTAGGTGTTTTGCAAAAAGAATCGCGACCCCCCTAGATTTAGATAACGGGTAATTGCTAAAGAAACCTGTGGGGTAATAGTGGTTAGAGAGCGAAGGAGCATTATTCTTTTTAAAATGGGTTTCCTGGACAAATGCGATATCTACCTTGTCTATATGTAATGTATGTAAAAGGCGTGAGCGTTTCTGTGGGACATTTAGACCTCTAACATTGGTAGAAATAAATTTCAACTTATCCATTGAAGAAGAGAACGGCGACGTCGGACCCATCCATAACGTCTGGAATATCTAGGAACGGACCAAGGGGCAGGTTTCAAAGTATCCGACTTGTAGGCACTAAAAGAGCTCCAAGAGAGGGGAAAGATAGGGTAAGACAGAAGGGAAGGGGAAGAGAGAGAAAAAAGGAAATAACAAAATACATACAAAAAAAGAGAGATCAATAACAATCGATACAAAAAAGGTAACATTTTAAGTAACCGTCACAAAGACCAGGGGGGGCAGTAACCCCTGGGCAAATCTAACAGGACGGAGAAACCAAGGGTGTGCTGGGGATGTCGGGAATCCCCCGACCAGGAATAAGGAGCTGGACTAGAATAATTAGTTTGAACTACAAATGATGTATCAAAGTGAACCAAGGGATTTTATAGGGAATGGTTCATACGTGGTCTTCTGTGGACCGAACCAAACATTTAACATTAACAGTATTAGTGGTAGTATTAATATGTGTAACAGGGAGAATGGAATTGTGCATATGTTTATTATTAGACGTGTCCAGTAATAGTATAGCAAATGGGAACAAAGGAAAATGATAAGTTACGTGACAATCCTAACAAGGAACAGTAAGCGCAATCTGCATCAGACAATGAAGGTATATAATAGAAAGAGGTAAACAAAACAAGCAAAACTTCAAGTTCAGGTCCCACTCTGAGCACCGACTGAATTCATTGGGCGTGGTCTTCTGTTGTTTCTTGAGACCTTCTGCCAACTCTCCCTATTAGATGTAGGAAATGGGAGTTGCGTTGTGGCAAGATTGTCCCAATCTGGAATCTGCAATTTAGGCAGGTTAAGGTTTTCACAAAAAGTTCCAACATCCGAGTGGCTGTGGAGATACACTGTTTTCCCTTCATGGTTGACCTGAATACTCAACGGAAATCCCCAACGGAACCGAATGGACCGCTGTTTGAGCTCATCCGCAAGGGGTTTCAAAACTCGTCTTTGCTGTAACGTATACCAAGACAAGTCCTGAAATATTTGAATTTCATGGCCGTTGAAATCTATGCCAGACACTCCTCTTGCCTTCCTGAGGATCGCTTCTTTAACTGAGAAGTAATGCAACATGCATATAATGCCGCGCGGATTATCAGGTTGAGAGCTTTTGGGTTATAGGACTCTGTGCGCCCTGTCGAAGATGATTTGATTGTCCGTATCCGCTTCCAAAAGCTCGTTAAATATCTTGGTAAGAGTGCCCATGATCCCAGGGGAGGGATATCTTCTGGAACACCTCTTATTCTCAAATTGTTGCGACGGCCTCTATTGTCAAGGTCGTCCAATCTTCTACGAAATTCACCGAATTGTTGAGTGACCATACTCTGGAGATTGTCAATTTGCGAATCAACCATTTCTGAGTGATCCTCTATGGAAACAATTTTTTCTGACATCTGAGAAAGTTCTGACTTAATTGAAGCAATTTGAGAATGTAAGGTCTCTTGTATCCGAGAATCAAGAGCTTGGAAGTTCGTTTCAGTTGGAAGTGTTTTTAGATGGGATAAGATTTCCCCTAAGTCCCCTTTCTCTGGTATGGTGACAGAAGATATAGACGTTGTGGATTGTGGTGAAACTGAAGAATCTCGAGCAGGCGATTGTGATGTTGACAGTGAGGGTGTTGTAGAAGCGTTAGAAGCAAAGAGTTGTTGGAAAGCACCTCGCGGAGTGGAATCTCTAGTTTTCTTCTGCGCTTTTTGTGCAGGAGTTTTTTTGTCTCTCCCCATTTAGCCAACAGTTACATACATATCATCATCCTTGGATACAAGTGTTGTCCCATATGAAAAGACCTGGTCAGGAGACTCCCGAGTCCGCACCCCGGGGGGCGTTCGCTAGCCAGACATATTCAGGATTACATCAGCATGGATATGCTTGTGGTGATAATTAGGTTCAAGATGATGGTTTGCCAGGAAATCAGATTATAAGAAAGGCCTAAGAAAATCAGGCTGAATTTCCTGCTTGAGACACTAGGTGGCAGGGTTGCTCTTAGTAATGCTGGATTACAAACAATGAGATACTTAAAACTTCACGGTCTAATATGACCTGATAGTGTTTATTCAGTAGTAGAGATATAAAATTTCTGTTAAAGATGTTCACACAGCAAAATGTTGTAGCTTCTGTGAGTGTTGGGGATTGACTTTGTAGGTCTTCCTCTTAGAGGCTGGGACCTCACTTCAAATTATCCACTTAACCCCTCTTTCAAAAACACCAGCCATTAATGTAATCAGCTAGAAGTGTAGATGAAATAAAACTCACGGTTGTCTGGAAGCCTCAAGAGTGTTGGATCTCTGGGGTTTTTTGTCAGGAGATCCAGACCTCAGTCAGACCTCACCCAGCATTCCCGGAAATCAGGGCAGCCGGTAGAGAAGCAGGACAATGGAGGACCGCACTTCCGGCGCTGCAAATACTGATAATTGATTGCAGTTGCTGGTTCCTCAGTACTCCCTTCGGCTGAAGCAGGATTCCCTCCAAGGCACAATTCGCCTGACACGGACCCCGGGATGTCTGCAAGTGGTAATGTGCGCAGTAACCCTCCGGCGCTTGTCACTTCTGACACTATCAGGTATGGCCAGGTTAATAAATATTTACCGAGTGCGCTGTATCTTCGCTGAGTACAGCGCTCCCTCTTTTTGTCACTTCCCTATATTGTGTCCTGGGTCGCGGAGGCAGGCAGTCAGGTTTTCCCTGTTGCCCAAGCCGGCTGGAACAACGGGTTAATGGTGCGCTCCTTTCGCGCCAAAACTTGTTCTGCGCTGTGTCCGCGCCAAGCAGCTACCCGGGAGGGCCTCTTTTGTCTCTTTTCCCTTCACCAGGGGTCTGTGGACAGGATGGGTGACTCTGGGGAGTTCTCACAGGGGGCTAGCTCCGCGAACGGGACAGAATAGTTAACATCCGACAGGAGCCGATCTCAGGAGCCGCCGTCCATGTTGGCTGCCAAGCCATGCCCCCCAGGTCACAATAATATTTTCATACACTTTCGGACAAAGACTGCAGCAAGCTGGCTGGAAGCTAAGTGACAGAGCAACGACACAAGCACACGGCAGTTCATAACACACCTAGGAAACATTGCCACACAGCAGTGACAGAAAAGAAAAGTGGTGCAAGATGGAATTGTCCTTGGGCTCTTCCACCCACCCTTATGTAAGATATTGAAAAGGACATGTACAGATTAACAAAGCAAGTGCTCCAGCAACAAGGAGCGCAACTTTTATGGCTGAAGTGTTTGGATTGTATGGGCCTCCACAAAACAAGCTAACAATGGGCTTAAGGCACCTAAGCAAACAATGCTGTTAATGAACTCTACTGTGTCAAGTCATGCACCAGTGGAAGCAGTTCTTGCCAGTGATAAAAAGAAGGCCTTTGTCATGCCTGGGCATAAGACTAAAAAATCCAACTTTATGTGTGGAATTATTTTTACACAAATCCTGACAACAGTTGTCTAGCCATTTGTAGCATAGTAAAGCCACCTTCAGTAGAGGTAGGGACCTTAACCATCTAGGAACCTCATCCATGTTACGCCATTTGAAGCGAGCTCATGGAAAGCTTTTGTGAAAATCAGAAACTTATGCTAAGAAATAACAACAAGCAGTCCACCATCACCTACCTCCCTTCTCTCAGCTAGATCGCAGCACCTGCAATCTACACCCCCAATAACTTCATCATCAGTATCCTCACAAGTGATCAGAGTAAGTCCTGCATCCAAGTTTCTAAGGCGAGACGACTCCTCCCCTATCCAGGACTCCTCAGAAGAATCCTTGAGCGTTAGGCCCACTGCTGCTCTTGCTGCTGGGGGTGGATCTTCAACCCAGAAGCAGATCAAGAAGAAGACTACTAGTAGTTTACAACAATTGACTGTTAAACAATCCTTTGCAAGAGGAAGAAAGTATGGCAACTGTCAACCAGTCGCACAGCGGATCCCAGGCGCCATGGCGACTATACTGGTATTTGATCTGCGTCCAATATCCACCATTAATGCAGCCGGAATAAGATGCTTAATTGAGGTTCTGTGTCCCCACTACCAAACTCCATCTCAACACTATTTTACTAGACAAGCAATTCCTCACCTGCACCAGGAGGTTACAAAAAAGAAAATTATTGGGCTACAAAATGCCATTCTACCCACTGTACACTTAACCACAGATATGAAGATAAGCGGAACTGGGAAAAGTAAAGATTATATGATTGTGACAGCCCACTGGGTTGGTAAATCGCCTTCAGCAGCAACAACAGCAGAAGCATCTAACAAACAAAGCCTGATCTTTCAGAGGCAGCCTACTCTGTGTATCATCTGCTTCACTAAGAAGCATATTATTATTATTAATATCGTAGATTTGTAAGGCACCACAATGCTCCACAGCGTTGTACAGTAGGGAAGACAAGGACATACATAAAACAGGACATACGCAAAACAATACTGCTTATTAGAGAGCTTACATTCTAAAGGGAAGAGGACACAGCTGAAACAAGAGGAGCGAGTGTGGCTTAGAGTGGAGATTGGGATAGTTGTGAGGGTGCATTAGTGTGAAAAGTGTTATCGAGGATAAGGTCACCTCTAAAAAGAGATGTGTTTTCAAAGAGCATATAAATATTTGAAGGCTGTGGGAAAGTCTGATTGAGCGTGGTAGGGAAGTGGGGAGTAGCACGGGAGAAGTCTTGTAGGCGGGAGTGAGAGGTGGTTATCAGAGACGAGACAAGGCGCAGGTCAGAGGTAACACCGCTGACAACCTGTTTGGAAAACTAAGTGATGTCATTGCAACATGGCTTATCCTGCTTGGACTCTCCTGAGGATATGTGATTTTTGATAATGCCACCAATATTGTTAGAGCATTACAGCAGGGGGAATTCCATCGCATTCCCTGTTTTGCTGACACAATCAGCTTGGTGGTACAGAACTTTTTAAAAAATGACAGTGACAAGGAGGAGATGCTGTCTGTGTGCCGAAATATTTCGGTTAATTTTCAGCATTCGGCAATAGCATGTAGGAGAATGCAGCAGCTGCAAGAAGAATATAATTTGAGTGGGAAATATTAAAGTAATTTTATCGTTTTCTATTAAGCATTGTCTAAGCGATTTCTTGTGTTTCCAAAGCACAAACAATTTGTTTAGCAGATGCAAAAGTTTTAGCAATTCAATACATAATTATAATACAGTACAGCCGATACCAAAGATACATACATACCGCTGTGCCCGCCTGCGCTAGCTGCGCTCCGCTGGTACAAGCTACAGCACTTCACTCCAGAATACTGTGGTCAGAGAATGACTGGGCTAGTACCAGCAAAGCTGTATTTTATACGTTCAGTGTTTCAGAGAAAACAATGCAGATGATGTGGCTTGCTTCTATTGGTCCAGGCTTCAGGAAGGTCCAGTGTACTGCAGGTCATAGGTCAGTTCAAACCAAAATATCCAAAGGTGGGGGTCATCTCTCCAGGGGATGTGCTCCGAAATTCCAGCCAAGAATCCAGTTTCAACTAGTCTATTTGCATTTTACAGTCTGTATCACTTTAAGCATTTCATCATCATCAACATTTATTTATATAGTGCCAGCAAATTTCGTAGCACTTTACAATTGGGAACAAACATTAATAAGACAATACTGGGTAGTACATACAGACAGAGAGGTAAGAGAACCCTGCTTGCAAGCTTACAATCTATAGGACAATGGGAGTTTGAAACACAAGAGCATGTGCTACATCATATTGCACAATGGACCAGCTAGAATGCAAAGGTAAAAGTATTGACTGGGCTGTGTGTGTGGCAATGTTGGTCAGAGGGTTGTTGTCTTGCGTTAGCTGTGTAGAGGGTGGTAATACGGTAATCTAGGGAGATTAAGATGGTGGTTGAGGAATATCATAAGCTTGTCTGAAGAGGTGGGTTTTCAGAGAACGCTTGAAGCTTTGAAGACTAGAGGAAAGTCTTACTGTGCGAAGGAGGGAATTCCACAAAGTGGGTGCAGCCCGGAAAAAGTCCTGCAACCGGGAATGGGAGGATGTGATGAGAGTGGAAGAGAGACATAGATCTTGTGCAGAACGGAGGTGTCGAGTAGGGAGGTATTTCGAGACCAGTGAGGAGATGTATCTCGGTGCAATTTTGTTGATGGCCTTGTATGTTAGTAGAAGAATTTTATATTGGATTCGTTGAAATACAGGCAGCCAATGTAGAGACTGACAGAGTGGCTCAGCGGAGGAAAAATGGTTAGTAAGGAAAATCAATCTAGCCGCTGCGTGCAAAATAGATTGTAGGGGTTCGAGTCTGACTTTGGGAAGACCAGTAAGGAGGGAATTGCAATAGTCGATGCCGGAGATTATGAGTGCATGAATTAATGTTTTTGCAGTGTCTTGTGTGAGATATGTGCGTATTCTGGAAATGTTCTTTAGGTGTATGTAACATGATTTATATATAGAGCTGATGTGGGGAATAAACGACAGTTGTTAGTCAAGGATTACACTTAGGCAACAAGCTTGCGGGGTGGGATTTATAGTCATGTTATCAACAGAAATAGAAATGCCAGGCATGAAGCTTTTGGTTTTGGGTGGAAATATTATTAATTCAGTTTTTGAAAGATTGAGTTTGAGTTGGCGAGAAGACATCCAAGATGAAATGGCAGAAAGACAGACACTAACGCGAGACAACACAGATGGTGAAAGATCAGGAGAGGATAGATAGATTTGTGTATCATCCACATAAGAATGATACTGAAATCCAAAGGAGCTTATTAGTTTTCCAAGAGAAATGGTGTAGATAGAGAATAGCAGAGGACCTAGGACTGAGCCTTGTGGTACTTCTACTGATAAAGAAAGCGGAGCAGAGGTGGATCCAGAGAAATTAACACTGACAGAGCGATTAGATAGGTAGGATGAGAACCAGGATAGGACAGTGCCTTCACGACCTAGGGATTGTAGCGTTTGTATGAGGAGAGAATGGTCAACAGTGTCAAATGCAGCAGAGAGATCCAGGAGAATTAGAAGAGAGTAATGGTTATTACTTTTTGCTGTGATCAAATCATTGACAACCTTGGTCAGCGCAGTCTCTGTGGAGTGTTGAGAGCGAAAGCCTGACTGAAGAGGATCCAAAAGGTTGTTTGCTGTAAGAAAGTGGGTGAGGCGTGTGTAGGCAATTCTCTCGAGAAGCTTGGAGGGGCATGGGAGCTGAGAGATGGGGCGGTAATTTGCGAGAGAGTTAGGGTCAGAATTTAGTTTTTTTAAAATGGGAGTAATCACTGCATGCTTGAATAGTGATGGAAAAATACCAGTAGAAAGAGAGAGATTACAGATTTTAGATAGAGGGGGAAGGAGCACAGGAGACGGGGACATACCAATTTGTGAGGGAATATATCAAAAGGACAGGAGGTAGAATAGGAAGATGAGAAGAGAGTAGAAACTTCCTCTTCATTTGTGGAATCAAATGAAGAGAGAGTGGCAGAGGGTGCTACAAAGAAATTGAGCCGAGTGCTTGTCAATGAAGATGATATCATTCAAGTCTGATCTTATCAATTTTGTCCTTGAAACAGCAAGCAAGATCCTGGGCACTGAGAGTAGTTGGAGGATTTGGGGCAGGAGGATTCAGAAGAGAGTTAAATGTGTTAAAGAGGCATTTGGGGTTTGAAGCCTGAGCATAGAGGAGATATTGGAAGTAGGTTTGTTTAGCAGTGTCCAGAGCATTTCTATAGGAGTGGTAGATATCAGTATATGTGATGAAATCATTAGAGGTACAAGATTTACGCCAGTGACATTCTGCTTTACGAGAAAGTTTTTGTAGAGTTCGTGTTACTGTAGTGTGCCACGGTTGGCAACGAAGTCTACGCAAAGTATGTAGTGTCGCTGGAACCACTTGATCCAGGGCAGTTGCCTGGGTCTGGTGAAAATGGGGTTCTGCCCGATCATGGGAGGAGAATGTAGAAATTGGGGAGAGAAGGTGTTGGAGAGAGGTGGAAAACTGTTGAAGATCAATAGAGTTGAAATTCCTGCATTTGTGAGTAGGCTTGGAAGAGTTTGACACTAGGGAGAGTAAAGAACTGGGGGTGAGCGAGTAGCTAATAAAGTGATGATCCGAGAAGGGGAAAGGAGTGTTAAGGAAATGAGAAACTGAGCATAGTCTAGAGAAAACAAGATCAAGACAGTGGCCATCCTGATGAGTAGCGGATTCAATCCACTGGGAGAGGTCAAGTGTAGAGGTTAGAGAGAGTAGTTTGTAAGCAGCATTGGAACGTGGATTAAAAAATAGGGATGTTGAAATCACCCATGATGATAGTGGGGATGTCAGAGGATAAGGAGTGAGGGAGCCATGCAGAGAAGTGTTCAAGAAATTGTTTGTGTGGACCAGGGGGGCAATAGATGACAGCAACACGCATAGAGAACGGGTTAAAAATCCTAACAGCATGTACTTCAAAAGATGTGAATGTGAGTGATGGGACATCTGGTAGAACTGTGAACGTTCACTGTGGGGAGAGAAGTAGTCCAACCCCCTCCTTCTCTGCCTCCTGGTCTGGGGGTGTGGGTGAAATGGAGACCACCATGTGAAAGGGCTGTAGGTGAGGCAGTGTCTGAATGTGTGAGCCATGTTTCTGTTATTGTTAGAAGGTTGAGGTTGTTTGAGAGGAAGAGATCATGTACGGAGGTAAGTTTGTTACAAATAGAGTGTGCATTCCAAAGGGCACATTTAAAGGACTTTGGAAGAGAGGGAAGACAGGTGATGTGTTTGAGGTTTGCCAGATTTCTTTAGTGTTCAGATATATGTGTGTGGGAGAATTGAGGGGAACCTGGATTAGGTGATATATCACCAGCTAATAGAAGCAGGGAGGAAGAAAGGTAGGAAAGATGATTGTAAGATGTGTGTCTTTTTAGTTTCTGGCGGCAGGGTGAGGCTGTTAAAGTTATTTAATTTAAATAGGAAAAGAGTTCATGAGTGTTCACTAGAGGTGAGTGAAGTAATGAAGGGGCAATGTGGACAGAGGTGTGTGTTGCAGGATGGGTGAGGGATGATATAGTCCTAAAGATAATGCCATGAAAAGAGATAAAGAAAAATATTTTGGCAAGCATTGGGATTATTAGTCAAATAGCAAAAATGAGGAATTAAAGGAATTACCTAGTTGCAATGTCCAGTGTAATCAGATAAATAGTGCAGAGCTAGGCTGCAGCAAATGTAGTGTATTCCTAGATGTCTGGATAGTATAGAGTAATGATGTGGGGAACCATGTGGGGGAGTGGGTGGAAGTGTTGAATGGAGAGTAATAAAGAGCAGGTAATTGAATAACTGAGTTTTTGCAGAGTCATGAGAGAGGAGAGTGGTTGAAAGACAGTATAATTTCTTCCTACTTGTGATGGGAGACAAAGCTTAAATAGGATTGAAAGTACAGTGCTGAGGTAGGGAACTGAAATGACTGTAGCATGGGTAGGGAGTGGTTCAGCAAGTAGTACAGCAGTCTGATTAAACAGAGTGGATTTTGCAGCGAAAACAAACTGACAAATTAAACAAACTTTCATGAGATGAAAAGAAAATAAGATCAGAGTCCAAAACAGTCCTCATGCTGCATATAGCTTGTAGCCAGGGAGAGTTGAAAACATCAGAGGTAGAATATGGAGTTTCAGGTGAATACTGACTGTTGTCCTTGTGTAGCTGTGTTAATAGGCAGAATGTTCTCCTGTTTCCTCCTGTGTAACTCCGGTATAACTCTGAATTATGCTATTTACATTTTTAACACTTGTAACTGACACACTTAGAACTAGACACACACTAACTATGCAAGCATTTATTCCCTAACATTGCTAACTAGAGTATGCAATGTGCGATCTCTTCGGTGTATGAACCGGGCAACTGCTGATGAATAGGGGATTAAAATGATAATAAACATGACACAGTTCCTGCAACCTGAACCTTAAATATCACTAAGGTGTACATATAATATATATATTACTATAAACTAAATACCATCTGCTCATAAATCACTATGGAATGGAACCCTTATAAATATGAAATATATAAATAACTAAATGTGAGAGTGCGAGTGTATGCATGCGTATTTTACCGTGTTATCGGGCCGTGCCACGTGTTACGTTGCGTACTGATCGCAATTGCACGGTAAAACAATATTAACCAATATACTTTCGTTCATCCAATTATACGACTTCGACACAATGTACTTTAGTTCAGCGAAGTAGTCACCAGTGAAGAGTGTGCAGACACTGTTAGCTTGAGTCAAGTGATTCCCCTAATTAGAATTTTTGAGAAGCAGCTAGAGAAATTGAAGGAGGAATTGAAAAAAAGCAAATCCGCTAACTGTATTGGAATTGTAGATTAAGTACTTAATTTGCATCGCCAGGGTGAGCTAACAGAATCTTAAAATTGGATCACTACATTGTGGCAACTGTGCTTGATCATAGGTTTAAGAGCTATGTCTTCTCTTTCTTTCCAATTGACCCAGATCTCAAGATATGCAATGAGCTAATGGTCAGCAGCCTGACAGCTAAAGTGGTATATGACACAACGACGTCTCCTCCTTCAGTTTCTCTGGAAACTGCTTCTAGAAAAAAAATAAGCTTTTCCAAGACACCCAGTGGTGATGCAGATGAGTCAGCATAACATTTTGACATTTGGACTGGTCTGAAATGATTGCCCAAAAATCATGACAGCTCTGTCATAAAATGCACTACAATTTCCATGAGGAAGGCCATTACCGGCAATTACATCAAAGTACACAGACTTCTGTGATGGTGGATTCCAGCGGGATGAATTAGTATTGTTTGAGGATGATGTACAAACTGATGAGAGTGAATATGATGACAGTGTAGATTGCAGGTGCTGAAATCTAGCTGAAAGAAGGGAGCTAGCTGATGTTGTCATGCTTGGTAATATTTTGGGTAGAATGGCATCTTGGCAATTTTTTTTTTCTACTGTAAACTTTCACCTTTATTAGAGAGGTTTTTTTTTTTTAAAAAAAAAAGGTACAAGCTTTTTATTTACATTTTTGTTTCCCTAACTTAAAACCACTATACAAATGAACATAGACCTCACATGAGTTAGAGGGACTAGCATCATCATGACTGAGACTGGAAAGTGACAAGAACAATGCCACCCCTTCTGTTCTGTATGAGCTATGGCACATTAGAATGTCACTGGAGACGTTTAAGAACACTGACAGCCCTATTATTGCAATTTCTGTTTCAGCACTGAACCCTGCCACCTCTCCTGTTTCTGAGTGAGCTATGGTACAGTAAAATGTAACTGCAGATTTAGACCAAGTCTGCCAGCCCTAGTATTTCTATTTCAGCAATGACAATTAGCAATGGAGCAATGGAGCTCTACTCTTTGAGTAAAACCTATATAACACCGTACAATTTGACTGCAAATTCAGAAGACCAAACCTGCCAGCCGTAGTATTTGTATTTCAGCAATGACAATTAGCAATGGAGCAATGGAGTTCTCCTCTTTGTGTGTAACTTATATAACACCGTACAATTTGACTGCAAATTCAAAAGACCAAGCCTGTCAGCCCTAGTATTTGTATTTCAGCAATAACAATTAGCAATGGAGCAATGGAGCTCTTCTCTTTGTGTGTTACCCATATAACACAGTACAATGTAACTGCATATTTACACCAAGCCTGCCAGCCCCAGTATTTGTTTTTCAGCAATGACAATTAGCAATGGAGCTCTCCTGAATGTCACTGCAGACTTTGAAAAACACTGCTATCCCCTCCTGTTTTTATTCTACCTGTGATGCTGCCCAACTGCTCTACAGACTACCAAGAACTGTGCTACCCCTTCTGTGTCCCGCTGTGGATCCCCGGGGAGGGCGGGACTTATATAATCCAAAATCGCGAGATCCGTGGTTCGACGACGTAACAAAGACGTTTTGCCATGTTTTCAATTCCAAGGATGCGTGAAAGCACCGCGCCAGCTTGGCTCGGTACTCAGATCTGCTAAGTTCGGGTGTGTTCGGTTCTTGGGAAATCGAGCGTGAGCATCTCTAGTGTATAGTCATGGGCAAAAAATTTTTATGTCAGATGTTGCTATGGTAAACTGAAGAAAAATTACAAGCATTTCATAAGTGTCAAAGGCTTTTATTGACAATTACTTTAAGTTTATGCAAAAAGTCAATATTTGCAGTGTTGACCCTTCTTTTGGAAGACCTCTGCACTTTGCCCTGGCATGCTGTCAATCAACTTCTGGGCCACATATTGACTAATGGTCTGCCCATTCTTGCCTAATCAATGCTTGGAGTTTGCCAGAATTTGTGGGTTTTGCTTGTCCACCCGCCTTTTGAGGATCGACCACAAGTTCTCAATGGGATTAAGGTCTTGAGAGTCTCCTGGCAATGGACAGAAAAGTTTGATGTTTTGATCCCCGAACCAAATACTTATCACTTTTGCTTTATAGCAAGGTGCTCCATCATGCTGGAAAAGGCACTGTTCACCACCAAACTGTTCTTGGGTGGTTGGGTGAAGATGCTCTTGGATGATGTTTTGGTATTCTTATTCATGGCTGTGTTCTTAGGCAGTATTGTGAGTGAGTCCACTCCCTTGGCTGAGAAGCAACCCCACACATGAATGGCCTCAGGATGCTTTACTGTTGGCATAAAACAGGACTGATGGTAGCGCACACCTTTCCTTCTCCAGACAACCATTATTCCATTCTTCCAGATGCCCCAAACAATCTGAAAGGAGATTCATTAGAGAAAATGACTTTACCCCAGTCCTCAGCAGTCCAATCTCTGTTCCTTTTGCAGAATATCAGTCTGTCCCTTTATTTTTTTCCTGGAGAGAAGTGGCTTCTTTTCTGCCCTTCTTGACACCAGGCCATCCTCCAATGTCTTCGCCTCACTTTGCGTGCAGATGTACTCACACCTGTCTGCTGCCATTCCTGAGAAAGCTCTGCACTGATGGTGCCCTGATCCAGCAGCTGAATCAACTTTAGGAGATGGTCCTGGTGCTTGTTCAACATTCTTGGGCACCCTAAAGTCTGTTTTACAACTATTGAACCTCTCTCCTTGACGTTCCTGATGATCCGATAAATGGTTGATTTCGGTGCAATCTTACTAGCAGCAATATACTTGCCTGTGAAGCCCTTTTTGTGCAAAGCAATGATGACTGCATGTGTTTCCTTGCAGATAACCATGGTTAACAGAGGAAGAACAGAGATTTCAAGCACCACCACCCTTTTAAAGCTTCCAGTCTGTTTTCCTAACTCAATCAGCATGACAGAGTGAGCTCCAGCCTTGTCCTTGTCAACACTCTCACATGTGTGTCACGGTTGGCTTACTGGAAATAGATCCCTAGGCTCTGCTGAACATGGCTAGGCCCACCCAAAAGGTAGGTGGTTTTCACCAGGAACCCCCGCGGCACCAAACCTGCTGGTCGCAGAATAAGTACTCTGCAGTGTAACAATGAGAGAACAGGAGCTATCACATTGGTGTACTCAGGAGTAGATAGTAGAGGTACTGGAACAGCAAAAGTTCCACACTGGGCATGAGCTGAAAGCAGACTGGAGTAGTGGAGTTAACTCGGGCCAACAGCTGATGAGTCACAGCCGTAGTAACAGCTCTGGGAGGCAGCAGTGAGAGAATAGAGGCTGTCACGATGAAGTACTTTGGAGATGGTAATAGATGTACTGGAGTAGCTAAGGTTCAACACGGCCACAGGCTGAGAGCAGGCGGAATAGCGGAGGTAACTCTAAATAACAGCTGATGAGTCACAGGTGTAGTAGCGGCTCTGAGTGCTAGCGATGAGAGAACTGGAGCTGTCATGATGAAGTAAACTGGAGATGGTAAGGGAGGTACTGGAGCAGCGATAGTTCAGCACAGGGCACGACCTGAGAGCAGGCTGGAATAGCGGAGGTAACTCAGAATAACAGCTGATGAGTCACAGGTGAACTAGCGGCTCTGAGTTGTAGCGATGAGAGAACCGGAGCTGTCACGATGAAGTACACTGGAGATGGTAAGAGAGGTACTGGAGCAGCGATAGTTCAACTCAGGCCACGAACTGAGAGCAGGCTGGAATAGACGCAAACAACAAGGAGAACAGGAACCAGAAACACAGGCTGCAGGAAGTAAGCTTGAAGAACAGGCATCAGACAGGTGAATCCAGGAGGTTTAAATAGTGCTCCAGAAATGCTTAGCCAATGAAAAGTGGGAGGAGACCCTGAAGTGCAATAGACTTGCACCTGCGCAGATCTGATAATAGCTGAATGAATGAATAGTGTCTGACGCTGAAACATGGCAGTTTCCAGATCAATGAGATGCAGGTAACGAGACAGATACCCGTGTGCGGGACCGGAGCTTTACACTGTGTTAACGAGAGAATCACTGACATGATGTCAGCTGGTCCTTTAGTGGCAGGGCTGAACTGAAATGCGGTGAAAATGTTGTTCTTGGGATAAAGTTCATTGTCGTGGCAAAGAGGAACTTTGAAATTCATTTCAATTCATCTGATCAATCTTCATGACATTCTGGAGTATGTGCAAATTTCCATCATAAAAAGTTTGGCAGCAGACTTTGTGAAAAATAATATTGGTGTCATTCTCAAAACTTTTGGCCATGACTGTATTTATACATACTGTATATATACACACACCACAGCACAGTGCACATGCCACTTTAACACAATGTATAGATGTATAGATGTCAGCTGGCATTAGTCCAGTAAAGGCTCTTGAACAGTTTCATTTGATTCCTGGCCCTATAATCTCTCACTTCTTTGTGTTAAAAGAGGAAGAGTTGAGCTCAGTGCAGGAGGAATTCTGGAAATCCCAGAAACTCTTTTACTTTAAGGGGAATATGTTACAGATAGCCTACCAACCATCTACTTAACCCCCATCTCCTCCCTTTAGCTCGTCCTCCCTTCTCTCCTCTTGCCTCAACTAGCTCCTCTTGTGCCTGATCTGTTTACCCTCCCTTAGGGCCCCCTCCCCTCCTGTCTCCATACCTGTTCTTCCGCTCCGTCTTTACTGCATATGACTGGCCGGAGTTTCTGAAGTATTGGTACTTTTTGTTCATTGTTCTGTATGGTTTCACCTTGTATAGTCTACTGTTAGTACTGTGTGCGGCGCTGCGGATACCTTGTGGCGCCTAACAAATAAATGATCATAATAATAATTATAATACAGATCAATTATATACAATAACATACTCAGGGGTACTTTTACTAATCTGCGGGTTTGAAAAAGTAGAGATGTTGTTTATAGCAACCAATTAGATTCTAGCTGGCATTCTGTAGAATGTGCAAATTTAATGATAGCTAGAATCTATGGCAACATCTCCATTTTTTTTTCAAACCTGCAGTTTAGCAAATATACCCCTCAATGTCTTAATGTCATCCTGTAGTCTACCTGCTATTTATCGCAATTATTGGGGGAAAAAACACACCTAAATGGCCCATGGGGTGAAATGCTGCTTCAATTGTTAATCAACACTAGTGGTGGGTCAGCAGACACATGATTAATTATCATCAAGGTTCCTTGCCAGCCCCATTTTGCTCCAACAAACAGGCAATTCTCTGTATATCGCAAACCTAAATGAAGAGTCATTCTCTAAAGCAACTGCTTAATACACTGTGATTCAAAGCTTAAAAATATTGATCATATACAGCGCTTCATACAATTGCAGCAAGAAAAATGCCTTCAAAAACTGTCCAGAAGTTTATAAATAAATAATGATATAAATAGGGAGAAAGACAATTTCTGCGCTATTGGTTCTCAGTCACTCAGAACTTCTAACCACTCGAATATTCCGTCAATGATGTAAAATCACAAGAATATGTCCCCGATCAATCTACTGTCCACTTCACCAGCGCGTTTAGACTGTAATGAGTCTTTCTCAAGGTGTGAGTTCCGGAACTTTGCAATCTTTCCATGCGATTTTTTCTCAATTATCCGGTACGGGTAACCGAATCTCCTGCTGTATTTGGATGTTTTAAATAAATGTTCTAACATACTACACTAGATATCTTATTTTTCTCCTTATGAACATTGTCCGCTGTTTAATTGCGATTTGTGAGAGGCAATTGAAGCATCTATCCTGCTTATTATAATCTGATGACTAACATATGTGGAACGTGGGCGGATAAGATCTGAACCTCCGTTACAAGTACCTGCTACACAAACGCGGGTTTATATGAATTGTAAGTTCACGTCCTATTGTGGGGATTTAAAATCCTGAAGTCATGAACTATTTACATTGATTATGGTATTGTGATACTATTAATACACTGTGATCATAAATGTTTGAAAAATATGACAGGCATTCCAGATGGTAACCTGGCAACAGAACAGTGTAGAACATTTTTTCTGAAATGTTTCTCCAATCGCTTTAGTAAATATGGAAATTAATATATTCCGTATCCCAAAACCTATTTATTGTCTTTCTTGTCAGAGGAACACTCAAACACCTATTTCAATGGTAATAACAAATATAATGCCAAATATCCACAGGACAAAACTTCTCCCTCTCTT